>NC_053430.1:9020817-9620817 GCF_007990345.1 Gossypium hirsutum | reverse complement strand
CCATCTTCGGTACTACCAAATTGATCACCACTGTCAATTCCCATATTAGGACTTCCAAATCCAGCTGAACCACCAGTACCAACACCATCAATGCCGCCACCACCACCAGCAACACTGAAACTCCCACTTTCGTAATTGGTTGCATCAGATTGACCAAAACCACCATGGCTTCCCTGGCCTCCGTAGTTACCACTGCCACCGTATCCAACATTACCTCCATAATTTCCAGAAGGGGGGGCAGCATTTCTGCCATAGCCACCGCCTTCATATCCACCGCCACCACTTCCATAGCCTCCACCGCCGTAGCCACCACCACCGTAGCCACCACCACCGTAGCCACCACCACCGTAGCCGCCACCTCCAAAGTTACGAGGAGCTCTCTCAGTTGCATAGTTTACTCTTACTTGACGGCCATGGAGAGTCTGACATGAAAATTATTTCATAAGTTGAGATCATTAAAAGTTTTCTAATATATAATTAGTCGTAAGTTACGAATATGACAATTATCCTGATAGATGGCAACGGAACACAGGTTATATCATGAACACTAAGGTCACCACAGAGAAGAAACTATGTTATGAGAGACAACTCTGCAACAAGATGCACATTGACCAAGTTATATTATGCTATTCGGCACAGGTGCGAGTGTTGGATATCAGTATGCATTTAACACAAGTATGTTCAACAATACCATGAAAATTATCCTGATAGACGTAAAGGCAACACAAGTTATATCATGAACTCTAAGGCCATGACAGAGAAGATATTTTATGATATACTGAGTGAATCTGACAGTATATATTAACATATAAATATTGAGAAGCAATAAATTCAAATCTACAACTCTGCAACAAGAGACTCATTGACCGAGTCATACTATTGTACTCGGCTTGGATACGAGTGTTGGATATTGATACAAGTTCAACACAAGCATGTTCAATATTACCATGCATTTGGAGGGTACTTTGAGGGTCATATCCGCCTACCCATATCCGAATGTAAGTCAAACTCAAACATGGATATTAGACACGTGTACTTCAAGAAAATCAAAAAGCTGAAGCAACATAAAATCATATATTTCTGCTTCAGATTTTCTGGATGGGGCCTAGAAGCAATTTGGCAACACAATGCAAAGGCCTTCACCATAGTTTGAGCACCATGAGAAGAACAAAAGGCCCCATAGGATTACCTAATGGGGAGTACTTGCATATCATATTCTAATTTTGATCTCTTTGTACAAGGTTATATGCATCTATGCTTACCGTAAAACATATCAGAATCCTAAAGGTTTACTGCAAAGCAGCAACCAGTGGAGACTTGGAGACTACCAAGATCAAAGGAAAATGTGATTCCTCAGTAACTAAATACTTAGAAGCGTTATATTACCTGTCCATCCAAGGCCTGAAGTGCACTTGAAGCATCCTCAGAACTTGTGTAGGTGACAAAGCCAAATCCTCTAGACCTACCCGTCTCTCGATCCACGATTATTCTTGCTACAAAATGATCAAAATTAATCAACTCTTTTACAAAGTCAAAACCAGTGAACCAAAATTGAACTCAAACTGCAAATTCAAAGTTAATACACCATATGTACAAGCATCCAGACAAACACAACTCAAAGTTAAAAACAATCATTCATTTCCAGAACATTTCATAAAGGGCATCTAATGTTAACAGTTCATATCTTTAAACTCAGAAACTTAAACCGACACGAGTGTATGATTTAAGCATCTCAAGAGACTTTTTGACCCCCCTTCATGACAAATGCAAATTGAATTACGCAAATGTATTCATTGCAGCATACCTTCAACAACTTCACCATATTTGCTGAAAGCTTCTCTCAGACCTTGGTCATCTGTTTGGTATGAAATACCTGCAATTAAAGAAGATTAACAAGAACCCTAAGAAAAACACATAATAAAAAATTGCTTGCTTCAACATGTAAACAAAATTCGGATGCACCTCCCACAAATAGTTTTGAGCTCGGCATGTTCGACATGCACCGGAACACTTGAAAGAGGCTTGGACTTGATGCAGACAACTGAGCATTGATCTGTGTTGTCGAGGTCTGCCTAAGCATATTCCCAATTTTACTTAGGAAAGCCATTGTTTCAACCTAGGAAAACCAAAAAAATTAAATTAAATTTCACTTTCAGAAAATGAAACTGATAAAGTAAAATGAGGGGGAAAAAATACCCAAGAAACAACTTAACAAACTATAATAAAACCTGAATGTTTTAACAAGATTGCTTCTAAACAGTGAACACATGCAAAAGGAAGAGCCATCAACAAATTTTAAGGTGCCACGCATATAAGATAAAAAATAATCTAAAACCCTATGCTATACACACTATTTTTCCTAAAACGCTTTTATCTGACACATATTAGAACACAAGTACAAAGGTATAATCCTCCAAATATATCATAAAACATAGAAAAAGGTTAAGCATACCAGTATCGGGTCGGACAAATATAATAGGGTAAATTCTAAAAACATTCCAACAGAGGAACCTACTTTTACAAGATTTAAACTTTTTATTAGTATTGATTTCTATCTTTATAACTCTTACAACCCAAAAACAGTAGAACATACATTTTCAATCAACTCCCTAAAAACCTAATCGTTCATGATCTTAAGAACCAAACAAGAACAACCCAGGCAGATCATTACATAATAATACGAAACATTAAACCATAAATCGATACTATAAGAAATTAAAAAAAAAAAAGGAACATCTTTTCAAGGACACAGTAATCAAGATTCAACAGAAATCCTATTCAAATAAACAAAAGAACAATCGAACCAATAGATCAAAATCAAACATGAACAATAGTGAAAGCCATAAAAAAAGAGGGTTTCATGTCTTTTTGGAAGCTTACCCTACTGTTGTATGGGATGTAAGTGAGAGAGAGTGGGAGACGCTTGTACTTGTTTCTCAAGAGTAAAACCCTCGGGGTTTATGTAGACGGTGCGGCGTTCAGATATTTTTTCTTTTGGCAGAAAAATATTTTTTACTACACTTGTCAGTTTTTCATTGGTCTGTGCTTTTTCATGTCGGTAACATGACCTTTTCTTTATCATAAAAAATCATAAATTTTATAAAATTCATTATTGATTATTGATTATAAAATCATAAAAAAATTTCATTATAACATTATAAAAAATCATAAAAATTTGTAAGCATTATAAATATTCATTATTATAATAAATCATTAAAAATAATTTAATTTTACATCTAAACATAAATTTTAATGCTTTAGTCATATTGATTATACACAAAATTTAGAATAAATTATATTTTAAAAAGTTAAGCATTATAATGAACTAAATAATATAATCTTTTTTCCTCAAACATCAAGCTATGTATATCAATCGGTAAATTGTCACGTCAATAATCGGTGCAAATATGGATTATCACATTAACATATGTTACTTAGTTTAAGCAATTTCGTTAGAAATGCAGATTTGGTTCACTGGAATTGAATAAAATTGTAATGGAATAGAACTGTATTTAGTAATTCAATTGTTTGGCTGAATGAAATGGAATAGAACTGTAATAGTATTCTTGTGTTTGGTGAATGAAATAGATGTTGTTATAGCATAAGGGGAAAAATTCGAATGACTAGAGTACTCTTAGCAGAAATTGTTTTAGGTAAATGATTATTGTTATTATTATTAAATTTTAATAGGATTATTATTAAATGTAATTTAATAAAAATTATAATTAAAATTTAATAATAATTTTAATATAATTTTTTTATATTAAAATATTTCAAATATTTTATTTTTTATATTTTTTGAGTTCAAGTTTTAAATGACTAATCTAGAAATTAATTTTGTTTTATTATTTAAGGTTGCATGGAATAACCATTCTTTGGTAAATCAAAGAATAGCTATTACGGGAAGACAAATAATAAGAAAGTAATGGCGACCATTGAATAAGTATTACGTTTAACCAAATAAAAAAATAGTTTACCATGAATGCTATTCCATTGCCCCCAACCAAAGATGGTGTAATAGTCAACATTAATTAAAATGGCGATTTGATCAATTTTTAAGTTTTGGATTCAATTGCATGCAAAAAAAATTGAGAAACTAAATTGTATTTTTTCTTTCTAAATTATTCAAGGATCTTTTATACTATGCATAATGACTTATTACGCCCTCCAATTTTACAAAAAAAGTTATTTTAACCCTCCATTTAATTTTTAGTTTCTTTTAGCTCTTAAGCTTGCATTGTTTGTCAAATCATCCCAAAATAAATGACAGTTAACGATTTGCTACACTTTGCTAATGTGACACACGTGGATTATCATGTGGATATTACATTAACAATTAATTAATTTTTTAATATTTTAAAAAATATTAACATTATTTAAAGAAAGTATAAAAATATATATATAAAATTTTAAAAAATTACTTAATTGTTGAATACGTGAATGTCACATCAACAAAGTTAATAAATGTTAATTTTTACATTCATTTTGGGGTGATTTGGTAAATAATAAAAATTCAATAGTTAAAGGAGAGGAAAAATCAAATGATTTTTTTTTATAAAATTAGAGAGTTAAATAAGTTATTATACCAAATAATGAAATTTATAAAATTGCAAAAAAAAATTGAATGAAATTCTTTTATTTAAAAATTATATGTTGAAGCTAAAGTCCTCCTTTCTATTCCAACTTCTTCCCACAAAATATAGAAAGGATGTATTTTGTAAAATAATTGACAACCTCTATTTTACTAATTATTTTCTCTATATCATTCATAAAAAAAAAAAAAGAATGCTTTTTTGTCAATTGGTTAGAAAATATAATTAGTTTAGACTGATTTCATTCTCTCTAGACCTGCAGAAAAGAATAGTCTGTCCACAGCTCAACTAGGACTCATGTGAGTTATGAATACAAATACGTGTTTAATATTTATTTTTTTATTTATGAACCTAGAGATTAATATCTATGTTCAGTAGTGTCATCACATACATTTTCCAGAAAAAAAAAATTGAAAATTCGAAAGGAGGACTCCTTAAAACTTACACACTTCGGTGCATAAACTCAACCTGAATTAAGATGTGCTTATTATGCCTTGGAGTGAATAAAGCTCAATGGATATGTTCTTAGGATGATATAAATATATGATACAATCTATCCTTTTCTATAAGAAGAGATCAACAAGGCAATTTTATCCACCAATTTAGATGCACTGTCACTATCCTTTTGTGAGAGAGGCGACGTCCATTCCTGGAAATTATGGAGGCTCTCTGTGAAATCCGTAAATAGACCATCAACTCCGATCTTGTTTAACCAATAATCATATTCCACGTACGGGTCTTGATGGAAATCCAAGTGTAAAAACATGTTTTCATTGCGGTATGTGTACGGATGAACCTGTATTATTAGCCTGTATTAGTTATCACAGACCAATGCCGACAATCAAAAGTTATATAGATGGGGAAGTACCTGTAGATCCCGGGCATGTGCTCGAGCAACAAGATCTGTTGGTGGTTGTAAGTAATTGTTTTTTACAGGAACAACCGTATCTTTCCAAGGTCCAATGCCGACGACATATTCCTTAATGTAGTCAAGATAAGGATCTGATGTAATTTCCCAATATGACTGCAATATGAATTGCATTTTCTTCCATTAGAATACCAAAATCCGAAGAGTTAATAGTGAAAGCAAGTTGCTTTGGTTCATGTTCAATCGGATGGAAAATTTCTTCCAATCAACTACATATGGTAAAGAAATCAATAATATATTGGGCAAACCATCTGATCAATGCTGGAAAACATCTTTCCATTTAAGCCTTTTTATGAAATCTACTTTCGAGGGATTCAAAGAGTGAATTCAGGACAAACCTGATTAGTGTCCTGAGTTGGCATTGTGACATCATCGATCAAGAAGATCTTGGGTGAGTTGGTAAGATTTGATATGTACACAAGTGAAGTTGGTGCAAAGGACTGTATAAATATCGGCTTTTCTAACCAATCTTTCGACATGTATGAACCTTTATATCCATACTTCCTAAGTGTCTCCACAAACTTGTCCTCAAATCTCTTTCCATTCGGCCATTTTACCTGTTGAATGCATGGATTCAAAATCATGGGAATCAAAGTTTATAGGAAATATTAGTCAATCGACACAGTTCACCAGATTTCAAACCGACCCTAGTTTCACACTTTCATGTGGTTTGCTAATGGAAAATGATAGATAAGTTCTTAGCTTTTCACTGACATTGTTAAACCCATGGTTCAAGGGCCGTAAGAGGTATTATATGAATCCTAGGAAACACATGCTTTTAAGAAAAAATATGAAGGAGCAATCGGTTCAGTCTGAAAACAAACGATCATTGGTCAATCATATTCTTCTCTGGAGGCAAAGCAAAAAAAAAAAAGCACTTACATGCTGGTTGATTAACACAGGATTTTTAATCTCGGGATAAATTCCAACAACTCTTGGTGCATCCAGTGCAATTGAAATGAACTCCTCAAAAGTAATAATGGAAAACTTTCCTGTTGAATACAAAACAACAACTATAATCAGCCTCGACAATTAAATACCTTCTTTCATAGTAGATCAACAAAATCAAGTGCCATAAAGTTGGTAATGAACAATGTAGATCAACGAAATCAGAAAATTTCTTAACAGCATAACTTGATAATATGGAGTTGAGATATGAAATAGTGTAAATCACGTAAACATGCAATAACAACCAGCAAGATGCAATGAGTAGCTAGTTCCATTTCACATTAAAAATGGTTCCCCGACCTTTTTATATGTTAGAACACAGAGTTTAAAAAACTAAACTGATAAAATAAATAAGGAACTAACCATTATACTGCTCATCCCGGAAATTGTACCGTTGCTTCACCCGTAACTTCTTTAATTCTTTCAGCGTGAAGTCAACTGCATGTATGAAGAAAATTTTGTCAGTCTTAGCTAAGATAAGAAACATACTATTTGTAAGTTAAGAGTACAAATCCAGAATTTGCAAGTTAAGAGTACAAATCCAGAATTTGCGGTGAACTTAAGGTGTTAAACAAAATACAGTGCCCATCTACGGGATTTTTTATCTTTATGGCACAATAGCGGACTAAAAATTGTATGCTTCTATACCAGTAAAAAAGCCTGTGATGTTGAACCCTTGAACATTGTATGTCCTTTTACGATTTGCAAACTCTTTGTGATTAGCAACATCAGTTGTCAGGTCGAGGATAACATCATGAAAACATATAAGGACACCATCTTTAGATGATAGGATATCTGTTTCTATAAAGTCTGCACCCTCTTCAATTGCTCTCTGCAAGAAGCAGTATATGCTCAATGTACATATAAAATCAGTGATTTTAAATCGTGGAAACGGATAAACATCGAATCTAAGCTATACACTCTCGTGTTTGAAGAGATAAAAGATTAAAAAGAAAGAAAAGAAAAGCCAAAATAATTTTAAATCGTGGAAAAGGATAAACATCGAATCTAAGCTATACACTCTCGTGTTTGAAGAGATAACACATTAAAAAGAAAGAAAAGAAAAGTCAAAATAAGGGTCAAACTATAGAAACTATAGAAAGGGGAAAGCATATAGAGTAGGCAGAAGGTGTATAATCAAACGTACCATGTATGCAGGAGCCGTTTCTTCAGGGATCTCTCCATTTGAACCTCTATGTGCTATATTATACGGACGTGAGGTTTGCATAGGCTGTCTATTTTGATTGGACATTTTACTAGGAAGTGGATAGAAAGGCCTCGCAGCACACCCAAGAATGAATGAAAGAAACAAGAAAGGGGCAAAGCCTGCAGTGTTTCATAGCATCAAATGAGTCACTCATATTGTTTACTTAAGAATGAAATACCAAATGCCATTCTTAACATAATAGTCATACAACTGCACACACATGAAAGAAACTATGCAGCAGAAAAGTCTTTCTAAGATAAAACTAGATATAACGGTCGTCGAATCTGTCCCCAAGATTTAACACCAGTGATTCACTTATAGTTCATTAGATTTTGGAGAAAGAGTGCCATAATCTGAACAAGCAAAATCTGCAAGCTAGTTTTGAATCTATCATACAACTATAATAGTGGACGACCATTATCTTTCAGTTGATGGCTACATACACGCACATGTATATCTGAGTAATCACTTCTCCATAGAGATTTGGGGCAACCAATAGCAATATCATAAAACCAATAGAAGCAGAGGAGAATGCACATGCAGGCATCAATATATTATGCTTTATTTACAACCAGAAGGCTTTTAGCAATAAAATTGATATGTACTTATAAAGGGTTTTTTTCACCATATTTATGCATAATAATAGGTTATAACTTATAACCTATAACACTATAACAAGGGGAAAAATGAAAAGTCAATGAATCAAGAAAACCAGTCTAACAGTACATTAATGAAAAAAAATACAACACAAAACTATTGATTCAAATGAATAAATGCAAAGGATAGTGATTAATCTGTGACCATATTAAACAATGAACTGAAAATCCCAGAAAAAAAGGGGCTAAAAACAAACAATCTTAGCAGCACAAGAAAACATATGAACAAAACCCAGAAATACACAATCAGACTACTAAAAAAAACCATAACCCAGAGAAGGTCAACGACAATAATACAAACATAGTGAAAAAGAACAATGAAAAGCTTAAAACTTACATGTTAAGCTCATTGCTTTTGCCCTCAAACAATAAATCCACTTCTCTAGATCCCCTTGTTTCAACTTTTTTTCAACTTTATGCGTCCCAAAATTATGGGTTATCTATCAGTTGAAACAAATCTTCAAAAAAAAATTATGAGATGAAAGTGGGGAGTGTTTCTGGGTACATTATACATTATATTGTGTTGTTTGATAACATCATATGCCGTGGACGGTGGATCTACCGATAATCTCTCAGAATATTCCTTCTAAAACTCTTTGATTATTGGATTATGAAAGAATCCCATTGTGACAAAAATTCTTTTTAAATTTATATATTCCTGGATAATTTGGTTGGCACAAAACATTGGCAAACTAAAATAAAGCTCAACAACCGGTTCTTCTTTGACTGAAAAACGATGATTAGTCAGATATAACAATATTTTTGGTTTATTTACGATTTGATACTTCAATTATATCACTTTTTCAAATTTGTACCTAAGCTTCCTTTTTTTTTTGTCGTTTGGAACTTAAAGCGCTGTTTTTCGATACCTTTTTAATGTCAACTATTAGGTCTATTAAAACAGATAACCAATTAAAAGCTACCACGTGTTATACAAATAAGCATTATTTTCTCTTTCTAATCAGAGAATTATTTATTTAATTTTATAATTGATTTCGATTTTTTTTTTCAATATGCAAAAGAAAAAAGAAAAAAAAGAATTATTTATTTCGATGTTTAAATTTGGTCAAATTTGTACAATTTAATTCTTATCTAATCAATTTATATTTTTCAAAGGGCATTGGATTCATCAATTGTCTTTTATTATTATTAATTTTGTTGAAGGAAAGTAGAAAAAAGAAGAAGCTAATGTACTAAAGGTTTTGTTAATAAATCCTATTCTTTTGATGAAAGTCTTTGTCACATTTCAATTTCAGTATTTTTCTTCATCTTTATTAATTAAAATAATTTAGTCGCATTCCTAGAAATTTATGGTTTTCTCTTTTTGAGGTAATGAAAGTAACGTGTCAAATTGAGAAAGAAAAGGGTTAAATAATATTTTAGGGCCTAAACTTTGAAAATTATTTTCATATTGGGGTCTAAATTTTTTTTCTAAGTAAGGTTCTGAACTTGGCAATTGTTTCTACATTGGGACTTGAGACTTTTTTTGTCCAAGTTAGGCACTAAACTTGACAAATGTTCTCACATTGAGACATAAACTTTTTTTTATCCGAGTTAGCCCTTGAAAACCCTCAAATGCAAGCCTCAATGTGAGAACAACTGTAAGTTCAAGCTTAATGTGGGAACAATTATCAAGTTTAGGGTCTAACTTGGTAAAAAAAATTAAGTCTCAATGTAGTGCCAAGTTCAAACTTAACGTGGGAATAATTGTCCAATTCAAAATTTAATTTAGACCAAAAGAAAGTTTAAAAAAAATTAGCAAAATTTAGTCACAAATAGTGATGCTTTAACCTGAAAGGAAGAAGATAATTTTTTAATTTGTACATTAGCTGTTTAGCATGAAACCCACTAGCTTTAAAAAGATTTAAATCAAAATTCCCCTCAAATTATAACTTCTTTCCCATTTAAGTATAATTTTTTTTAAAATAGCACTTAAATTATCAATTTTATCTCATTTTACCCAAATCACAATACTGGCCAATAAAAAAACCTGACACTATGTTTTTATTTGATATCAAAATCTTGAGAATAAAATAAGACAATTGATAATTTAAGTATCACTTTTAACCCCTAAAGCACTTTTAAGTATCTAAGTGACAAAATATGCCATAAATCTATATACGATTTAAAATTTTGAAATTTAATCTCTATACCTTTATTCTCAAAATTTTAATATTTCTATTTTCAAATTTTAAAATTTAAATCCAACTGTAAACATTATTTTTTTTATTAAATTCAAATTCATTATGACATTATTTTCTAGTTACATGGCTAATTGAACATCAAGTGAGGATTTTTTTCCTCAAAATGTTACATCAACAAATTTAAAAAAAAAATCAACAATTTAACCTATTAGTTTAAAGATTTGTTTAGTATATTAGCCAAAGCAAATTGATATTAAACAAGACATCTTTTACTTAGAAATGACTCAAATTTAACTTAATCATGATCACCTGCATTTTGAATATCAATTGAGTTAAATTTGAGCATTGAACAAGGCTTGAAGGAGGAAAATGAGTCAGAGCTTTAATCCTAAACAATTACAACAATCATCAGAAAGTGTGCATTTCATTCAATTCCAAAACATTTCCAACTGTATGTTATTAGCCTGCTTATACGAATTCATTGTTTCCATTCATCATCATCAATTAGATTCCTAAATTTCATACACAAACTGAAAACATATACCAAATGCAAGCATTTCCACATCATTGTGGCAGAGAAAACGACAACTCGCATAACATGGGATTACTCAGAAGCTTTTAATCCATCCTTTATTCCTTATATGGCCATAACATCGCCATAGTTGCACATTAGAAGAATCTATCCGCCAAATAACCCAGCAGCTCGCAGCAGTTTCAGCCAAAAAAAGATTTCTCGGGTTTACAAATAAAATTTGTTGATTAACATATAAATAATGAAACCAAACAGCAGCCTCGGAAACATGATTGTACCAAGATGTAAGAACATTTCTTGTGAACGTTTAAAGATGTTCGAACTTCAAATTCCACTACTACTTGAAATGCACTGTTTAACATGGTGGTATAAGTAAGCTATGACTTTGATACTGCCCATAAGCTTGAAACAGATATAGAAATGCTACAGCCAATAGGCTGCTCATTTTCCCAAAGATAATGCAATTGACACACCCTTTTGCAACCTACGTTCCTTACATGTCTACATATATTCCTCAAGCCTTTCATAGGACTTTTCTTCTGCTTCATGCTGTTCTTTAAACCTCATAACATAATTCAGAGAAGATAAAAGAAAAAAAACCGAATGACTTCCAAGCTTCTATTTATGTAGTCACTTTTGGGGTAAAAGAAAAGATATGTAAAAGCTTTTAACCACTACTCTTCCACAAAGTTTTCAGTTCTGAACAAAGCATCCATCAAAACCAATGGAGCCTGATATCATAATCAATCAATATATCAGTTTGCCACAACGACCATTATTTGCCCCAAAGAATGGAAAACAGTTAAGTAAACAACAAATCGAACCAACGAAGGCATTAGTTATCCAAAAAAGCTTCTCTCTTCATGTCAGTCACGTACATTACATAGACTTCTACTGACTCTAGAAGGTTGTCTTACTTTCCAGTAAAGTATCCACCAAAACTAATGGAGCCAAAAATCATAATAAAAGGATATATATAAGTTGGCCATTGAAACCATTACTTGTCCCAAAAATGGAAAACAGAGTAAAATTAAGTGAAAAAACAAATCAACCTAATGAAGGCAGAAGGCATTAGTTATTGTCCAAAAATTTCTCCCTTCATACCGATCATGCACATAGACTTCTATGACTCTAGAAAGCTATCTTACTTAACCAATGGAGCCAGAAATCATAAGAAACTGATATATAAGTTGGCCACGAAAACCATTACTAGTCCCAAGAAAAGAAACTAGAGTAAATTATGTAAACAACAAACCAAACAAATCAAGGCATTAGTTATCCTCGGATAAACTTCTTTCATATTGGTCACGGAAAAAGATTTCTACTGACTCTAGAAGGCTGCATTAGTTTCTCCAGTTGTTGTGTGTTGCTGTTATGTATATGTGGGTCTTTTTCTAACTATTCGCACCTTCGAGGAACACTCTTCGACCCATGATTTCAGTTAAGAATTAAGGCACCATATTAACAGGTAGTTTCATATAGTCAACTAACCACAATTGAATTACACCATATCAATTCAATCATATGGAGATTCATGACATATATATTTCAAGGTCCCAATGATGAGAAATTCCAGACATTGAACAACTTTCAAAATGCCTTGTTCCAACTATAAGTTCTGGATATGTTATCTTTATCCTGGTTGCTAACATGTTCAATTCTTCCAAATCAAATCATTGGTTTTCTTCTTTCATTTCCTAAATCAGTGGAGTAAAAACATATTCTCTAAACAAATTCCCATAAACCCAAATGTCAGCAAAACAAATGCATGATCAAAATAGAATTAAATCACGACTTAATGAAAGGAAAGACCCAAAAAAAGTGAAAACTATCGAAGGAAGAGCATAAAAGATAAATAAAGAAAAATGAAATACCATGTTTCGAGCCCAGTTTTCCTCGTCGTGGACTTGAGAATGCCAGAAGGCTTTGAGCGTATCGAGAGAGACCATGGAGTTTGCCATTACTGCTTCGAAGACGAAAAAAAAAACAAAATTGAACACGAAATTAGAGGGTTTTTCAGACACGGCTGTTCGGGGTTTAGGGTTTTATTTTGAAATTTTTAACATAAACCTTCAATTTCAAACCCTTTTGGTTGATGGGATTTATGATTTAAGATTTAAGTTCGTAGGTTTAGGATTTATAATTTTATCTTCAGAGTTTAAGTTCAGATTTAATGTTCCAGATTTGGGGATCAGGTTAAAAAGTTATTAAAACTATATATTAATAATATCGAAAAAATTATTAAAATATCATTAAATAATTGAAAAGAGTATACAATAAGGAGTTTCCAATCATAATATGTCAAATTGATCCTTTGCTAGTCAGTCGGACTATATTTGAATTAAAAGAAAATTCTACGACTTTGAAAATAATTTAATTGAGTTGATTTATTTAATGTTGAATTAAATTAGACAGCTATAAGAATTGTTCAACTAAAGAATTTGATTAAATAATTTGATTAAATAATTTTCCTGAAAAATTAATTTGAAAAACGTTAGTGATTTTTGAAAAAATTAATATGATATTTTTAGAAAATTAATTTTTAAGTCAAACAATTGACTCAATTGGTAATTAAACTTGAAAATTGGATCTGAAATCAAAAATTGAGGTCGAGAACCCAAAACTGAGGTTGATACCCAAAAATTGATCAAATTGGGTCTGATATATGAAACCGAGCCAATGGTCCAATTAGTGGCTAGACTTGACCGACCGGGTAGTCACTGGCCTGGACCAAATCGACTCAGGGTGCTGTGAGGGTGTCGCACCTACGATGGCACCACCAGATACGATGGTGCCGGCGACGACGATGGCGACATTCTGGTGGTCGACGGGTGGTCCTTCGACGGTTGAGCAATGGAGGAATTACACTCCTACTAGAACTCTACTAGATAATTTGATTTTAGATTAACTATTCCAAAATAATATTTTAATAGATTTAATATTAAATTTCATTTAATACTTATATTTTGATAGTAATTTATTAATTTAATATTAAAATGATTATCTTAATATTAAATTTAATTTAATATTTATCTTATATATAAATATTATATTAATTTAATTTAATAGATTTAATTTTAAATTTAGTTTAACTATAATTAAACTCTCTAAACTCTTTCTATATAAAGTCATGAATCATTATTTTTCAAGCTCATGAATTCAAGAGATTATAGAGAAAAAATTCTCTGAAGGAATTATTTCAGAATATTTTTAGAGACATTTTTCTTATTTACAACTTCACCTATAAGTTTAGAAAAATTGTGAAATTACCCAATTGATAATTTTGTAGAAGATTTTCTTATTCGAAGCAAACCTCACTCAGTAAACGTGAGTTTAAGGATAGTAGATAAACTTACTTGGTAGAATCACTCATCTTAGACGAATCCAAAAAGTACAATTTTGATTAAATGTTTATTACTTTAGATATCACAACTAAATTTTAATTTTAGAAAAAAATTTAAAAATCTATTTTTTTTAAATTTATTTTCCGTTACATTTTTCAAACTTGATTTTCCAGCATAACTAGGGTGAATTCAGTGGATCAAATAAAAGCCTTAACCCCTCCCTCATCACAATGTGAAATTGTGTTTAAGTCTCTTAAAAAATTATAAATTAATATAATAATAAAATTATATTTTAACCTCCTAAAATTTAAAAATTCATTCTATGCCCCTTGCTTTCGCCTTTGAAACAAGGGTATCAATACTCTCAAAGTCAATATCTAATGGACAAGTATAGATGGGGTCTTGTATCGATACCTTACACTATGGCATCGAGACTACCACTTAGGTATTGATACTAGGCATTGTGGTATCGACACCAACTTCCCTACTTTGATGATTTTGATGTTTAAAGGTGAAAATTGTGGTTGAATGTTGTATACTTCTCTATATAGGTTTGGATTGTTGACAATTCAAGTAAGAGTTGTTACATGACAAGTCAATGTCAAAATGATCCTTAAAGTAGGGGAGATCATTTAATGTCGTCATTTAAACTCTTCTCATGAAGTAGAACCTTTAAAAATGACTTAAACTCTTCTCATAAATTAGAACCTTTAAAAATGACTTAAGTTAGTAGCTCACTAATCCATAAAGTTAGCCCATACTTATTGTGCTCAAATTATGCATGAGCATCACCAACACCTATAGTAAGAGCATAAGCACAACATCATGAAAAAGGGCGCATCCATTTAGTAGGAAATGGAAACCCACCCTGAACTTATCCTTTATGTACACATACTTATATTTACCAAAGAGTAGACCACCTTGACTAGAGTTTAAGGGGGAATCCACATTGCCTCGCGTTATAAAATGGTACATTCCCAAATTTCCTTCATCGTTTGAGAACTCAAAGGATGAATAAATTCTTAAAGTTATTAATATGAAGAAATTCACACTTCTTACGCTTAAAAAAAGCCATATAAAAAGGTGCCATACACACCTTGCCAACTTAGCAAGAGTGATTCTGCACTCTGACAATATAGCCACAAACCATGTATACAATGCGCAAATGAAATCTGCTTCAAACAAATAAATGGGAAGGAAAAAAAATTCCCTCCCATCTCCAAGAACATCGCTCATCCTACGAGTCCGGAAAGAAGTAACAAAATGATATTTATAGTGAGGCAGCCTAATCCCTCTCAATGCCAATATGACTTCCACTTCTTCCATTCTAGTGGAACAGTCTCAGATGCCATTTTCTATGTGAGCATCCAACTCTCTATAGTAGGAATCCTTTGAGGAAAATTGACTTTGGGTAGAGGACTAACCCTATCTTGCCTTTATTCCTGGTGCACTCTATTCGACATGATAGGAATTGTTGAAAGCATTTGTTTGAGAAATAACCGAAAAAAAAACTATGAATGGCAAGCTAAGAAAACCTAATGGAAACATAGAAGAAAACAAATAAGAACATATATGATTCAAAATCCCTATATATAATTAGGACAGGAAAATCAAACTATGAAAATCAACCCACCAATCAATGAAGCAAGCGTATAATGAACAATTGTAATAAATATCTCCAATAAATAATGACATGTGAAAGTGCATGTAGAAGCAAGAAGCAAGGAAACAATCATAAAAAATTATCAAATTAAAACTCAAGCATCATTGCAATTCACTCAATTACCAAGTACACTTTTCCACAACAATCTCACTATCATTAACCTCAAGGCAAGCCACTTGTTGCTAGGGCAATTGTTATACTTACATAAAATCCTTAAAAGGCTTTGACAGTAAACCTCACTTCACATAGCCATTTTTTTTACCAGACAAACTTGTTGGGAGAGGACCTACCAAATCCTACGAGAATCTTTGGGAAGGTAAACCAATCACCCTTCGCTTTTTAATACCAACATCCTAGAGCAAAGCATTGCCTTAATAAGTCACATTAAGTTAACTCGAAATCCTTTGACCATTTATTTTTGAAGCCCATGCAACAAGGCTAGTACTTGGTGGGACCACAACAAGCCCACAAAACGTCTATAAAAGACCTATTCTATTACTACTAAAACCCTAATCAAACCTTACGAGACGTTTAAATTCACTGCTAATGACTCTTGTCATCTCCATGGTATGAACTACTTGCAACTTTCACTAAAAAAAATTGCACCAACAGAATATTGCAATAGTAAAAAACCTCAAAATAGCCATATAAATCAACTTTCCTACAAGGAAACAATCTAACAAGTACAAGGAAACAATCTAACAAGCTTGACAGGAGCGAATCCAAAGGGACAAACAGAAAGATTGTCTCGAAGTAAAATTATGTTTAAATCTCTTTAAAAATTATAAAATAATATAATAATAAAATTATATTTTAACCTCGTAAAATTTAAAATTCCAATTTGTCCCCAAAATTTTCCCCTTTCGCCTTGCTTTCCTCAAACCTTCTAAAGTTCAAATTTTAGATAATATTTAGAAAAAAATGAGAAATTTCTTAACCCACATAGGAAGACACTACCCTCGACTAGATTTCTATCAAACAGAAAGCCCAGAACAAAGCCTGCAAAGTAGCTCCCTTCACTTTTACCGTATATCCCAAAATCCGTACATGCAAAGCCAATCATTGTATGCCACGTAGATACTCAACCACTGAAAATCAATCCACGATCCTCACAGCATATCCATTCATTTCAGGCTAGGTTCTTTCAAAGCAAAAATCCCAACATCATCCATAGCTGTAAGAAAATTTGAAAAAAAAAAAAAAACAAAAACCAGACATGGAAGCCACTGCTGTTTATAGCAGCAAAGGAAGTCCATTTCTTTTTTCCTCTAGGATTACAACCAGAAAATCATTTAAACCATCACAAAATGCTGCAACTTTCTCACCTTTTCTCATTCAATCCATGGCTACTCAGAAACCATTGCCTTCAGTTGCCAAAACTGTTGGTTCTAGAAAGGTCAGTTTCTTTCTCAATTCAATTTCATCTGGATTTTCTCTTCTTGTATCAATGGCTGTTTGAGTTATAATATGTTGATGTTTTTGCTCTGTTTGTTTGGTTAAATGACAAGGTTTGATATTGAAATAAACCTGGAAATTCATCAAATTTTGATACTTGTATGAACACCAATACCAACATGACCATACTTGTTTATTGATTGCTTGTTGGTAAAGACTTAAATGTTAGAAATAGAACTTCTTAGAAGGACTAATGCATGAAAATTCATCAGAATTTGATATGTATATGATCAACAAAAACTATAAAAAGGAAAAGAAAAAAAGCTTCTAACTTGATGGCATGCCATGAAAATGATGCAGGGCTCGAACTCGACCGTTTTTCCGCTCGGCGAGCCAGGGCCAAGGAACAGCACAGTGGTGACACAACCAGTGAAGCTACTGACAAATGTAGAGAAACTGAAACTGCTAACCAAAGCAGAGAAAGCAGGGCTACTATCCGCGGCAGAGAAGTTCGGGTTATCGTTATCGTCCATAGAGAAACTCGGGGTCCTATCCAAGGCCGAAGAGTTTGGGGTGTTGTCGGCGGCGACAGACCCTGGAACTCCAGGAGCACTATTGACACTAAGCTTGGGATTACTGCTATTGGGTCCATCATGTGTTTACCTTGTTCCTGAAGATAACTTGGGTGAAATTGTGTTGCAGGTTGTGGTGGCACTTGTATGTGTTGCTGGTGGATCAGCAGCTTTTGCTGCTTCAAATCTTGTTTCAAATTTGCAGAAATCAAGCTGAAAATTTGGCATTTCAAGTAACAAAATCTTGCATCAAGCTATATTTGGTATTCAAACTATCTGGTTTTATACTAGTAACATTTTCTGTGATAATATCAGTGTAAATTCCATGTTTTGGACTCACTGAATTAAATCTAGAGCAATATAATGAACATTTTATTCACACGATTAATGCAATTAGCAGACATTATATATATTATGGTAATAAAAAAAAAAGTAGGCATACGACGATGGATTACTACAATTAGCAGTTTTTCAAGTGTAAAAAGTATCATATAGATATAATGTAGTAGATATAATGTAGTAAGAGTTGATTGTATTTTGCCTACTCTATTAAAAAATAAGTAAATTAATTTTTGAATGTTAGATTAAAGATTAAATTGATCTTTTCTGTTAAAAGTTTTATCTATTTAGACTGTTAAAAATTGGAGTAACTGACAAAATAACCAAATAGAAAAATGTGACATGTCACTTTTACTTCATGCTAACGTATAGAGATCAATTTTTATTAATAACAATAGATAAAATTTTTTATATAATGACTAGTTTATTCTTTGATCTAACGTATGGGAATTAATTTACCCATTTTTGAATAAAAAAGTTAAACTGTAATCTAACTCTCCATATAGAAATCTCCATAATACTTTTTACCGTTTTTCAAGTCGTTATTCTAATGCTCACCTTTCAAATACTTGTTGGTTCAACCTATTAAATCAAAAACGGACGGGTATAATGGTTCAATTGTTGAACCAAATATAGAGATAGGATGGTTGATGGAAAACTAAATCATCATTTTATTCAAGAGGTTCGGGGTTTAACAAAGTGATACGAAAAACTAAATTAGTAAAAAAGCAGAAAGATTATAAGCAAAATTACTCAAATAAATTGAGGGTAATTTTCAGTCTACTATACTCCACAAGCGAATTTAGAATAATACCAAATATATTTTTAATTATTTTCTTAATTTAATATTAAAATAATTATTTTAATATTAAATTTAATTTAATACTTCACTAATAATTTTATAAAAAAAATTCTTATCCGAAACGAATTTACACTCGATAAATGTAAACTTAAGAATAGTAAAAAAAATTTATTCAATTAGAACATTTATTTAAACGTTTGAAAATGTATAATTTTGAAGATAATTATATAGTAAAATTACGCAAATAAATTGGGGGTAATTATTTGGTTAATTATTTTACTACAATTTAAAACAAGTGGCATCATCTAAACAAATTAAATAGGAGATATTTTTACTTTTTCCTTGTTATGTAGATAAGGGTTCCTCCAATACCAGAAAATGGGTAAAAAAACTAAAGATTGAGAACTAAAAAGATATGTTAAAAATTAGAAGAAAAAAAAACAATTTTTTTTAATAAATTGGATTTGTCATTTTCATCCTTAGTTTTTTTTAAATATAACCTTCCCTAATTTTTTTATTTATATTATGATTTAAATGTGTGATTAAATTAATGTCACAAGTCAACTCGACATTAATTCAATTAATGAAATTATTAAAATAATTTTTCATTAAATTATATTATTACGAGCCTGCTTTTATCTTTTTAATATTATTTAAAAACAATAAAAAAGTTATAAATGTTAAAATTTGGATCCATACTACCAACATCTATAAAATCTTTCTTTTACCACTTTAACTAAAACTTTATTTTAATTCTTAATGATTTTTCTTAATTACTTGTCTTTTTGTCCAAAATAAACTTGTCATATTTTAACTTTGGTGGTCAAAAATTTCAACTTCTTACTATTTTAAATTCATATTGGTAAGAATTATATATATTTATATATATTATTAACTATGAATGAAATATGAAAGTGTTAAGGTTGTCGAGTTGTTATCACGTAAGTTGCAATTAGACTCTAACAAACATAAAAACATATTGTTAAGTTGTTAAGATAGTTTATTGTAGCTAGTGTTGCAACATAACGATAAGATACATAAAACAAATAATGAACATAAGCAGAAACAAGAAGACAAAAAAAAAAAAACCAAAAACCTATTTATTTTTGTTATCTTCAATATTCATTCAATAATTTTGAATTAAAAATAATAAAATATAATCAATTAAAAATATTTTTATCACTACTAAATTAATTTAAAATTTTAGCATATTCTAATATAATCATATGATAGATATAATGTATTTTTCATTTAGTATATGTAAGTTTTTTTCTTTTTTGAAGTTATAAGTATAGTCACATTGAAATTACAAATAATCCATCCAAATAACTATAACTAGAAATAATCACTATAAAACAAGACTAAACAAATAATCAGAATATATCTAAACTTAGACCAATATAAATCCATACAAGAACAAATATGGTGGGGCGTAAGCCAAAATAAATATAAATTGAGAACTCACACATGACTTCCTGTAACTTAAATCTTATATCTTAAATTTCTCAGGACCATAATTTTACCACTAAGCTAAGGCGTCATGTAAATTTATTTTTTTTAAATTGTTATGAATGATAATTAAATTATATTTCTTTTATTTTCTTTTTGTTTCTTTTTAATTTTTATCTAAATAAATGTTAACTATTTAAAATTTAATTTAATTATATATATTAACTTTGAGCTTTTTAATATTTTAATAATTTTTTATTAGATTCTTGTAAATAATGGTAACTAATTAATTTCACATAAAAAAAATTTATTGAATAATCTCAAAGTTAATATATAACTGAATTAAATATAAATTTAAAATTAAAGTAAAATATAATTTAATTTCATAACACTTCAATATATAATAAAATTCTCATTATTTTGTAATTAAAATTGAAAATTTGGAATAAAAATAGAAATGTTTTCCTATTTAAAATTTGTTTCCGAGATTTATAAACTTTTAATTTTTAAATATGAGAGAGGTAAGTGGGCATATTCTTAAAATTAACCATAAGAGGTAAAAGTGTCTTTTACCTTAAAAATAATTATCAAACATTACTTTAAATTATTAAAATAATTATAATATTTTTTTAAAAAGTAATTATTACATGTAAATATTTGAAACTAGCCCATGAATCGCATGGTTACCAAACTAGTTGTCTCTATTAGATGATAGCAAATCAATAATGTGAGTGAAAAAAATTGTATAATAAATATATTTATAGAAAATTTATGTTAAACGTAGCCGAGATTTTGGTAAAATTAATAAAATTAATACTTTAAACACTTATATTTAAATTCGAGTTCTACCATACATATATTTTATCTTAAAAACATTTGTTTTTCTCTAAAACTCTTTTATATTTTTTTATATATTTTACTTTAAAATGATGTGTTATGTTTCACTTTTTAAATCTTACTTGTAAGGTGATGATTCAAATTTGAATTATTTTTGGAATAAATAACTATTAGACTAATAAGTCATAATTTAATTTTTAAATTTTATTTGTAAAATTAAAAATTTTCATTAACAATATTTCAAATAAAATGCCATGTTAAAATTTAAAGAAATATGATAACTAAAAACGTAATTTTCTTTATAATTATTCATTGAAAAAAATTTAAATATCTAACCAACTAATGTCATCCAACAACTGCACCTAATACTACATGCAAAATAGCCGTCCTATTCTACTAAATTACTAATGCTATATATTTCTACAAATTTGACAACTAATTCAAAGCTAGGTTTTTATGTGTTTGATAATTAATTTCTTATATTTTATTGCTTAATTACTAGATTTGTTGAGGAGGAGAAGAGGGTGGAAGCTTAAGCGATGATTCACATAGTGTGTAACATGCGAAGAGCCGTAGACAATATAAAAGGACAAGTATCCTCTTTATTTTTCAAATTTAATTTGATTTGTATATGAATTTGTTTAAAGTTAGATTATTTATTCAATAGTTAAATTAGGTTGAATCATGGTTTTAATATTTAATTTTAAATTCTTTTTAGTATAGTTGAGTCTTACTTTCCACAATAAACTTAGTTGGACTTGATTTAATGTATTTAATTTCATTTTACAGACACTAATTTTAACTTACTAATAAAAAAATAAACTAAATTCATTTTATTATTACTTGAATCAAAATATCGAACCAAAATTAAAATATCCGTACTTTAGCTTGGACATGTGGTAGCACGATGAATGACTTAGTGAGCACTCACGGATAGTCATTTGCCTTGTACCTTTAGTGACAACCATCTGTTTGGTCATGAAATCTGGCTGGTCATTCATGACCATCTACCTGCGTACTTCACACCACTTTTGGCCATCCGCTATGGATTCCCTATAGGGACCGCTTAGGGACCATTGGGGCATAACAACCTCGTACTCCCTAAACAAGGAGAATGTCAATAGCAGTACCAAATAGTACTATGATTGACGACAACTAACACGTAACGCCTAGTCGACCACACAAGCAGCCTACCGCATCCTTATTGTCAGTGACATGACAATACTAGACAAAGGGATCTACCTTATATATACCCAACACACGAAGAGCAAAAGACCCCTTCTCCCTCAAGCACTCACAAAGCACTCTCCTCTCTAGATTTTCTTAAGTCCTCCTAATCCTTCATTCTTAATTCCTATCTTTGGTTCTATGCTTATCATAGATGAACCGATCTCATAGTCACCATCATCATCTCTTCTCCACCACATTCTTCTCCTTGTCTCCTCCTTGTCGATTCCTTATATCAACAATTGGTGTGATGAGAGTGGATCGAAAACCATGGCTCATTCTTTAGCTGATATTGTAACAACTTATTTTTAGTGATATCAGAAACGGTGGTTTCGAAACTTCGTTTACTGATAATTGAGTTAGTAAGTTTTAAAATTTGATATATATTGGTCTATTATATTGATTATATGAAATTCTGATTAGTAATTTGGTTAGTATGTAGTTGATTTTAGTACCGGGACTAAATAGTAAAGAAGGTAAAAATTAGTTATCCTTGACCTTTAGAAGCTAAAAAGGTCTTCTATCGAAATTTGCCCACTTTAGATATTGTGGACGGTTCATGCCTAAGTTTAGAAGAAACACTTGTAAGTTTAGATAAACACCTGATAAAATGTTAATTATGTAATATTTTGATAATTGTGTTAGTGGGTATTTAGGTGGAAAGAAAGAGAATGATCTTCATTCTCATCTTCTCCACCGAAGTCTCATTGTAGTTGGGAGAAGGAAAAGATCTAAGAATTTATTCAGCTTTTAGCTTTGCATGGTAAGCTAATTTGAGCCTGTTTTGCATGAATTTTTTTTTAGATTGTCACATTTCAATTTAGCTACCCATGGTGTTTATTTCTAAAAGGGTTAAAGATTTCATAAGATTACCATTTTTGAATGCTTGAGGTTTTGAAAAGTGTTTTGCTGAGAAGTTTAGATATGAAAAAGGCTTCTCGTAGTGAAGTATAAATATCCAAACTAGTTTAAACGCATTGTAAGTTAATGCACGGAATTTAGAATTTCAAGTGATAGGATATATAAGTGAGAATACTGAAACATGTTATGAAAGAATGCAAATAGAAATACAAAATGATAGTGTCCCGATGAACTTAGCAAAAGATTCATACACATGGTTACATGTTATTTCCAATGATTCCGAGATTCAGTATTTGTTGTGGACTCGAAGATACATGTAGCAAAGATTTAGTCTAACTAATAATATGATGTCGTTTTAAAGGTTTAGCCTAGACTGATAACCATATATGTATACAGCCCTAAGTAGGTTTTCATTGTGTCGGTAAAGGTTTAGCCCGGACAGGTAACTTGACACCTCTGTATGTGATTAGCTTGAATGAGCCTTTGCTGTGAAGAGTGCCTGTGTTTTGAACTCTTTTATGACGTTCATCGGGTAATGCAAAGCATGTGAAACATAAATTTGAAAGTTAAGAAATGAGGGGAAATGAAAGAATTAATTATTATAATTGAAGTCTGCATTAACGAAAGGGTTAAAATGGAGTTAACAGGAGGAGTGTCATTGTATCATGACATTATTCGATACATTATGTATAAAAGAATATATGAATCCATCTTGTTGGCGTACTGTGTTGGCAGATAGGTAAATTATATTTGCGTATTAAGTTATCATATAATTATTTTGTAATGTAAGTAAACTGTCGAATTTGTATAAGCTTACTAAGTATTTTAAATACTTACATCTAGATTATTTTTACCTTATAGATTATTGGAACATTCAGAACTCACAGATCGGATAAGCAAAAAGTTCACACTATCCATCAGGAATTGTGGTAGACTCTCGATTTATTTGGGTCAATTCAAATGGCATGTATATAATCATTGAATAGTTGTAAACAAACTTGTTAGACCTTGAAGGAGGTTATTTTGAGTTTTGTGATGTATGATAATAAATATGAAGTTCAGTTATGTAATGTTCCGTGTTTTAGATTCTGTGGGATCTTCCACAATTTGGAGTATCCGCAGACCATTCTTTTGGGGTATTCGCAGGAAATGTTTTAAATTTTATATCTTCCTTACTCGTGAAATAATATCCACGAAATAATCCGCCATAAATGTTTAAAGTAGGAAATACTTTGTGAGTTCACGTAGTAACCTTCTGTGGCTAGGGTTTGGCAACCGGACTGAGCCAAATGTGTTACAGATACCTTTACTGACCCAACAACAAACCCTAACACGGAGTTCTTTTTATCCTAAGTGCAAACTCAACCACCTGTACAAATCACCCAACAACCACCTTTTAACATTGACCAAACTGCCTAACGCCAAACTCAGCCTCTACTAGGCACTTCCCCTACTCTCCTTAGAGATACTCACACATATCCACCTACTACCAGTTTCCACCTCCACCTTAGTACTGTGTCCCGCCTCTTTAGGGTAACGTCACTACTTCTTCCTTGAATCAAGCCTCCTAGCATCCCAACTCTAGCTCTCAACAATAGTTCACCTAGATACAAGAGAAAATGAGACATCTTGAGGCTTAGCTCTCAAAGCAGCAACGTCTTTACTAAGAGTAGAAGGAGAGACAATGTCTATTTAACTAGCAAAATGCCTACAATGAGCAACTTATAAAAGAACTCAAGGTAGGTAAGGAACCTTCCAAGAGAGATAACCAACCTTAGAAGAAGGAAAACCACCCATCCATATTCCACAAACAGCAGGGTCAAAGGCAACCAAATAACCCTCTGATTGAGAATGTTAGCTTGGCTAGTTCCTAGGGCAGAGGTCCCCGTGATGGTGTTCCCTTGGATGAGTAAATGCAATCATTAAGAAACTACTGCAAGAATTCCAATAGGCTAAGGACGATGAAGCTTTTTAGAGTTATGCTAATGAACCACATGTTACAAAGGTATTGGTTTACAACCTCCCCTTATCCTTCAAGTTCCCAAAGGTCTCTTATGGTGGTCTAGGAGACCTTGAAGATCATCTGGCCCACTAAAATAATAACACGAATATTTTAGGTACATATGATGAGATTAAGTATAGAGCATTTTCTATAACGCTCACCTATACTGCCCGAGCATGGTACTTGTTGCTACCCAAAAGTTTCATCCACAATTTTAATTAATTGGCCAATTTTAACAAGACTTTATGGCAATGCTCGACTTATCTGATATCCATTCACCAGAAGGAAGGAGAATCCCTCCATGATTTAATTCAAAGATTTAATGTAGCCACCATGATCTAGTCATTACGGCCTTTATTGCATGTACTACCCATCATTTCTTAAAGTAAAACCTTGTGAGCAACTCCCCGGACAAGCTCTCCACCTTGTATGAGATCGCTTACAGGTTTGCGAAAAGTGACAAAATTCAATAGAGAAATGCTAGATCCCCTGTACCAGACAGCAGGACCTCCGTCCTCTAAGCAACTCATCCCTTTCGTTCAGTTATGAAGGTCAACATAGAACTCATCCTTAGGTAGGCAATAGGGGGAATAGACGCCATCATGCTCTACACCTTTCTCAAATAAAATATATATCTTCATTGTGTAAAACAAACATATATATACAACCACATTTAGTGGTGTAAATAATTATAGACCAATGAAATTGTTTTTACAACATATTCCATACGTTCAAGCAAATATTTACCATATCAGCACTAAATTAATATGTGATTATTGCGAAATCAAATAAAAAAAATTGAAACATACTGAATCTGTAAGGAGTTACAGTTTGATATATTGATCTAGAATGAAGTCACAAACAAAAATTGTTCACTTGTCCACAACACTATCTTCCCAAATAAAAGAGATAAAATTTGATAATTATTATACTTAACACTTTCTTGTCGAGTGTTTGAACAAGGAAACATTATTTTTTTTTTCTATTGAACCAACTACCTTTGGCATTTAGTTATTTGAATTCAAAATAAAAATAGCTACCATTAGAGGCATCATGTAATGATAAAAAAATTATTACAAATGAGTGTCCATTATGGATGCTCAAACCTAACATAGACATTTGAAACTATCACAATTCTATATAACAATTTGACACTCTTTTGTTGTAAATGGTTTTTCAAGATCTACCACCTGTTCGGCCTCTAATTTGTTAAAATTCATTCTTACATTTAACTTTCTTCCATCACCCATACTTTGAAATTGGGACTTGAAAAAATCAAATCCTATTCTTTTTAATCTCAAAGGGCTTCTAAATCTATGTATTTCCTACCATCAAACCACAAATGCATTTTTATGTGCCCAAACCTTGGCCATTGTGTGAAAGGACTTTGTGTTTGTAGAAACTTAGTTTTGACTATTGTTTCAAGAAATTATGCTACCAAGCTCAGAACAAGTAGCATTCTTATTTTTTACTTAATATCCCTTCTAAAAGAACAATTCTATTTGTTGTTTATTTTTTTTGTATAACTACTTTCAAAACAACTATGTTCAAAACAGAGCTTTAGTTTAGAACAATTGTTATCTATTGTAGTTGTCATTTGAAAATAGCTCATGTTGAGAACAACTAACATTCAAGACAACTCTTATTTAGAATAATTATGTTTCAAAATTAGTTTTTGTTCAAAACAACTTCTATTTAGAACAACTGTGTTTTTTAAAGAGTCATTATTCATAACAAGCTCTTCAAAGAAAAGCATCATCGCTAAACAACTCTTGCTCGAAATAACCTCTACGTTGGGAACAACTATATTGAGCACAATTCACATTTGGAGCAAGTCTAAAAATCCTTTACTTAGGAATAATCCTCGTCTTACATTCTAAGAGATGTTCCACAGAAGATGTTTCACAATAATAACCCTAGTATATGGTAGGGTTTTTAGGTTGTGTTCACTCTTGGGATGTGGAGATCTTGGCTTGGTCGATCAAATATGGAGGTAATTAAGAGGTTTCCTCTTAACCTTTTATTGTAACATTAAAATTTTCTCCATTCTTTCCGGAACATGGTGAGCTCTTATTCACTATTCACCATCACAATCATCAACAACACCCTTCACCTATAAAATGAATATTAATGCCTTTGTAACTTACAATATCATTTATTACTCCTATTAATTACTTAGCTTTGTAACTCTCATTTTTTGACACTCTTGGCATTTGGATTGCCAAAATTTTCTTTAAGCCCTCTTAACTTATTTCATTGCTCAACCTTTTCCGCAACCATACACAACCTTCCTCCACCTTACAAATCACCACTTGTCGTTGCACTCAATGTTATCAAATCTACATCAATCTTCCTATTCGCCTTCTTTCCATCTAGTTCTTTTTTCTTCAACTAAAATAAATGTTATTCATAAGAATTTTCCAAACTAACCAAAAGGTTAGTAACAAAAAAAGAAAAAGCCCATTGACAACATCAATGCAACCAAAACAAACATCAAAAAAAATAGTAAAATAATGAAGACTTGAAGCACAAGACTGTAAAACACCAATTTACATAAAAGAATACTTTAACACTCAAAAAATCATAACTTCGATAAGGACATACATGCATGGTAGAACTAGGGTTGATTTCATTCACTTATTTGCAACGCTTTCTTTCTCCACCTAAAGGCAATGTCAGAAATTTCATATGGGGGGCCAACATAAGAATATCAAATTTAAGGGAGGCAAAGCTAAAAAATTTGTATTAGAAAAAGTTAAATTGAATTGTTAATCTTTCAAAAGGACTAAAATTAAATTTTCTGTTTAATCAAAGGTTAAAGAGACCAAAACTAAATCGTTTAATTTTGAATAAGGCCTGGAGAGGAATTTGACCATTTGGCCAAGAAAGCCCTGTCTCCATCTAAAACTCTCTACACTGTTCTTGTCTCCTTTGATCCATGCTATTCTCGATTTTAGTCTCCATAAAAATTCACGACATCTTAATTTGGACCACAAAGTTTACTGCACTCTCTTCCTTTCTTCTATAACTCTGTAGGCTGGAGGTCCCTCAACTCTCCATTCTCTTCAATTACATCCAGTTTGCTTTTTAAGCATTTCATTTCACTCTCTACACTACCAAAAACATCACATTTCCTTCTCTCTATTTATCCATCTTAGATGAATTTAATTGTAAGTACAAGATACTTCTGCCCAGGGGCGAAACCAGGGGGGGCAGGCATGGGCCCCGGCCCCCCCTAAAATGGGAAATTTTCATTTAGGCCCTTTAGATTTTTTTTAAAATTTTAAATTAGTAAAGGTAAAATTGCACTTTGGCCCCCCTAAAATTATAAAAATTCAATTTAATCCCTTAAAAATTATAAATATATAGACTATAAAAAATTAAAATTTCCTTCGGCCCCCCCAAAATTTTTTTTCTGGCTTCGCCCCTGCTTCTGTCGATTAGGTAATATTTTAAAATTAGACTGTATATATGTAGCAAGTTAAAGCTAACCTACCATATATATTGCCTATTATTTGACCAAAATTTTTAATTAGGGTTTATATTTAATGAATTTGATGATTCATTTATTAAAAATTTTAAAGATAAATATAAATTATTTTCTTTTTAATAAAACGACTTTCACTTTGATTTCTGCCTTCTCCATATATAAGAGAGAAATGTATATATATCATAATAAGTAAAATAATATCAACTCAGTCAATGAAATTATTAAAATAATTTAAAAAAGTAAATAATAATTTTATATGATTAAAAATACCAAAAAGAAAACATCTATTCTTTTTTGGTGATTTATATAGTAACAAGACAAAACCCAAACAGCAAACATGACTAACATAACTTGAATTCAAGCCACATCTGAGACGGTGAACACCTTTTCTTATATGGCCATCACATGGGTTCAAAAATATCCATTATTTCATTATCTAAAAAAAGTTCACAATATTGTATATTAACCCGCTTTAAGTAATGGTATAATTTTTGAAGTAAAAATGTAAAATTTTTGTAGAAACAATTTTTTTCTTATTATTTTTATATAAAATTTTTAAAAAATAAGTTTTTACATTTATAGTGCATTTATCACACATTCGCATGTGGGGGCTTACTAATTATAAAATCCAAAAAGAATATATAAGAGAGAAAGTATATATACGATTCTAAAAGAATTACATTTACTAGATTAGTTTACCTCTATGAGTTAGTATTTTTACATTTACTTCAATTATTTAATTCTTTTTTAAAAGCAAATTTTAGTAAAAATATTAATAAAAAATATAAACATTGAGAGTTAAATTAATATTATGTTAAAATATAAATATGGTTATTTAAAAAAAATCCAGTCTTCTCTCAATTGTATTTGTATCATGATATTAAGTTGATGAAGATTATAATATATACGAGAAAATTTAAGAAACAAAAAAATGTTTTTCAATCAGTCCATTAAAGATTGAGGCCATTGCATCATATATATATATATATATATATTACACACTAAACTAAACTTTGAAGTGATGATACTGAGGAGATTAATGGCTGCCTGCATGTCTGTCTCAAAATTGGGACCATTTTAATCTGATAGCCATAGAGTATCTTTGAAGTAAAATCAGAGAACACCCCTTTTTTTGGTCTTCAAAGAAAAAGATAAATCATAAAACAAATTCAAAGAAATTATTAAGTACTTCCAACAACACGTTTACGTCTTGTGAAATAATAAAGAAGTAATTGTCCAATTAGGGTTCATTGTTTTTGCCCCCACTTTGTCTCATCACCAAACTGTTGATGCCTTAAAAGCCTTAAAAAGGGAAGCAATGGCTTTGCCTCATTAAATTTTTGCTAATTCACTTCACAAATAGAATACAACAGAATCTTGGTTTATATGTATATATACTGTAAGATATGTTTCTACAGATTTCATAGGGTTCCTCGATAAGGATATAAAGTTGAGTTCAGCTTTTGAAACTGCTTGCGCACGCCTTCAACTGATGACTGCGAATCTATTACATCAGCTTCAGCTCTAGGTTTTTTGCTGAACCCACCCCCCAGCTTTTTCACTAACACACACATACATACACTTTAACTCTTCCTTGTTTTAGAGCCTGCATGTAAATATTGCAGGTACATGCGTGTATATATAAACATGCAATAAACCATCCTTCTTCCTAAATAACCCAATTTTTATTTCACAAATATAAGTAAACTAGATGCTCATATTGCATTTTGGCCCATTTACTTAAAAAATAAATAAATTAGTTTTTGTATATTCGATCAAATAGTAAATTGGTCTTTTCTGCTAAAAATTTTATCCATTTTACTATTAAAAACAAGTGTGGATGACAGAATAATTAGGCAAGTACCCCTGGCATGCCACATGTACATCATTCTAACATACAATGACCAATTTTTAACAGTAGAAATAGATGAAAATTTTAACAAAATGATAATTTTATTCTTTAATCTAACATATAAAGGACTAATTTTCTCATTTTTTGAGTAGAGGGAGTAAAATGTAATTTAACTCTTAGTACAAAGGCCTTCATGGTACTTTTACCGACATATATATGTGTAAATATGTCTATATGCTGAAATTGGCATATAATATATATGTGTGTGGTGAATAAGGCCTCCTTTGGATAGGTATGCAGTAACTGTAGTGCGGTGAAATCTTTTACCTCACACTATAGTATTTAATATTAAAATTATACATAACTTTGATTTAATGTGCAATTTTATACAATAAACCTATCCTTCTTCCTAAATAACCCAATTTTGATTTCACAAAAATATCTGTGTATATTTGTAAATATGTCTTTATGCTAAAATTGGGATATATATATATTTGTATCAGATGGAATTTTAAGATATGTACATATTGTAATGAGAAAAAGAAAATCATGAAATGATTTGGAAACTGAAGTTGAAGGGTGAAGAAGTATATTTTTTTGTATTGGAACATAGATATACAAATTTATATTATAAAGTACTATAAGTAACAATATAATAAAACTCCAACTTGTCTGGTGTAAGAGTCTCAGTGCAGCCATAGATGTCAGCGGTCCTTCGATTCTACTCAGATTTAGATGCTTTAAAGAACCCTAACTATGTTTGGTCCCTCCTATTCAAAACCCTAGCTCTATACTTATCTCTAAATGTAACCAAATACATCACACTCACCAAAGATAAATTTCCCCTTACATATCAACCCTAATTCCCTTCGTACGTAAGTAGCTCATTTTAAAGGAGTTAATAAAAAGGGTTTCAAGTTAAAGACATTTAAATAGTAGAAGTATCACGGAAGTTTTTATATTAGAAATTAGATTGTATTTTGGCCCTTTTATTAAATAAATAAATAAATTAGTCACTGTACATTAGATTAAAGAGCAAATCGATTCTTTCTGTTATAAATTTCATCCTTTTATATTATTAAGAACTGATATGACTGACAGAAAAACCAGATAATGACATGTGTACCTCATGTCAACGTACTAGAACCAATTTTTAACAATAAAAATGGATGAAATCTTTAACAAGATGACTAGTTTGCTCTTTAATCTAATATATACAAAGACTAATTTGCTCATTCTTTGAGTAAAGAGGTCAAAATACAATCCAACTCTCAATACAGGTTCTCCATGATACTTTTACCGACATTAAACCTCTTGTTTTCACTTTTCTTGTTGAATTAAAGTGAAAAACTTTTTATATTGATATTTATTTATTGATTGATTTTCAGTTTCAACTCATCTATCAAGCTAGGCATGCATTGTATAATAAAGCTATTTGTAGGTGCCAATAAAGCATAAGCCTTCCTTTTTTTTTTTTTCTAGTAGACATTAAATGGTCCCCAATATGTATGTTTATGAACTTTTAACCTTCTACTTTGTTTGCTATTCAAAGCATGAATTACCAATAATTAAACTGGTGATTGTTCAGTGTGTGGTGTATATGAACAAGTTGATGAAGATTTAAATATTGATTATATATTCTTCCGAAAAAATCGACATGCCGACGCGTGTGGGTCGCCACTTGGGCCGCCGATTCCCCTTATCTTTCCCTTTCTCCATTACCAAGCAACAACGTTTTGCAGTGAAAGAAAAAATTCCAGCATCTTTTGTTTCTTTCCTACAGCTTTGAATTTTCTTTTGCTAGCTAGGTTTGTATAATATTCTTACCAAACCTTTAAGCCCTTTCCATATAGTTTAATTATAACCCTTCATGAAAACACCTAAACGAAGCTTTGTCAATCAAATACCAATTTGATCACTCATCTTCTTCAAGATCTGCATCAATTATGTAAGCTCATCAATCGGGTTTTTAGAATATGATATATGTATGCATGTATGTATGTATGTATGTATGCTTAGAGAAAAACCTAATATCTTGAAATTTTGTATATATGTGACCTAAGGGTATTTTCATAAACCCTTATTTGAACCTTGAAGCTATATTACTGTCTAGTCACAGGTTAATTCATTGCTTATTTCAGTTGATACAAATGATGAGAGGAGTAAGATGATTTCAAGTTCAAGAGAAAAGGGTTGTTTTGAAGCAAAGCAAGAAGGCGATGGGGGCAAGGTCTCGAGTTCGAGGCAGTGGCCGGGGTTTAGGAATCCGAGGATCGTCCGAGTGTCACGATCTTTTGGTGGGAAAGATCGGCACAGCAAAGTTTGTACGATAAGGGGATTAAGGGACCGTCGGATTCGGCTATCCGTGCCAACCGCGATTCAATTATACGATCTACAAGATCGGCTCGGCCTTAATCAACCTAGTAAAGTAATCGATTGGTTACTTGAAGCAACTAAAGATGATGTGGATAAACTCCCACCACTTGAGTTTCATCATTCATTGATGCCAAACCCTTGTCAATCTTCTCCCTTTACTCCTTTAATGGATCCAAATTTGATGTTTATGAAAGATTATGAAGGAGAAACAAGTATGCAAGTTGAAAGAGAAATCACAGATATGAAGGGAAAATGGATCAAAGAGCAAGAAAAGTTAATTTTCCCAGTAACCAATCATGGTTCATCCTTACCAGGAGGATTCATGTTCAACACTGGGACTAATTCCATGCCTTTAAATATTTATAACCATCATTGGAACCCTTCTCAGTTTACAAACCATGGATTTCATCATCATCACCAACCTGAAAATTACTTCCATGGCGCCATTGCCAACACTTATCCTCCATTGCCGTCGTGCCCTCCACCATCAACAACACCTTCACATTTGCCGACGTTTCCTTGGTATGGGACAAACACAAATCAAGGTAATGAATCATTTCTCATTATTGAACTCAAAAAGTGAAAAATTTCTCATTAAAACGTAAAATTTGATGCAGATGCTGCAGGTGATCAGGATAATTCAAAGCTTCAGTTTTTTACATAATTAACTGCAATATAGCAGGTAAGATGATGCATGTGTAGCTTCTAAATGCATATTTTTCTTCATAGACACAAGGGTTTTTTAAGTAGGTGTAGGTGAGTTTATTTGTACTGTTCTTTTTTTTTTCTCCACTGTTATGTTAATGAATTTTGTGTTTTAATCAACATTTTATATTAATATTGTTTGCTATATATATTTAAGATAGAATCGATATATAGTTTCATTTACATAGTTTTGTTTTGCCTGAATGACATGTTCATGTAACTGTATACTCTGATGACCATGAAAATTAGCAAAGCTCCATATGAGTTGGTATTTGTTATGGTTCATTTCTTGATAATTTTAATTTTTTTATATCTTAAAAAGTCTAATTAAGTCTTTTAAATTCTACGTATATGAATGAAATATTGATATATACAGTATTTTAGATCAATACGATACAGATATAAAAAATTTTATATACATTACAATTACCATTATATCAATAAATTCAACGGTTAAATCGTTAAAATATTAATCATACAAAAAATATATAGAAAACAGTTTTACACCGATGTAAATGAATCATTTCTCATATACAAAATCCATTTCCCTTATGATTATATAAATAGATATTATTATAATAATTCTCACTATATTTAATGTCACTTAATTCAACGATACCAATTCAATTAAAAAATATTTAAGTAAAAAATCAAATTATAAAATAAATACAATATGTTTATAAGTTTCTGTTGATAATTTGATTCTCATTATGACAAACTATAAGTAATTATTTTAGTTTTTCTCCACTAATTTTTATATTAATATTCATGAATTTAATTTTAATTTTTTATGAGAATTAAAATACAATTTTATCCTCATAAATTTATAAATTTATAATTTTTTTCTATTAAATCATAATTTTATCATTTGGAGGAAAAATGTGCATAATATATATATATATATTTTATGATCCTTACTTAACCTTTTGGTGCGGCCTCTCCATAGAATCATACATCATTAGTACATTCAGTACTGACTCAACTTTTTCCTATTCTAATTATTTCATTTTATTCTTTTATAAATATATAAATAATTAGTTATTCAATAATTTCACTTGAAAAAGTGAGTCATCGAAGGATTAGTGTGTATATACATACTTCCATGTGTGTATATATGTCTATATATAATTAACTGAATCATCCGTCAAAGTGACAAAAGATTTATGTTTAAACTTGTACCTTTAGTATTAAAAGGTCTTTTAGTCGTTTTACTTTCCAAGCAATGTTCACATTGTGGAAGATCAATCTTTTTAAGTGAACTTAAAGTTCCATTTGTTATAAGTCAAGTGATTTTTTATCAATTAATATGTTCAAATCTTAAATGTCATATATATACACCTCATTTGAGTAAGAAGTTTTAAATTTCTTATTCACAAGTTTCATGTCAAGCTATGAGTATGTCTTTGGTTGGATAAAATAGATATTATTTTTTTCCATCCATTATAGATTAAAGAGTATTTTTTATGAATCAAAATCGATGGATACACACATGGTCATTTATCTTACTCAACATTTAGTTAAATCACACCGTGGATGTCAAAATTGAATAAATCCATAAAGTGATTTATGATAAATTCAACTTGGGTCATTTTTGATGTGTTCTTAGTCCAAACCAACACATCTATGATCTATTTTTGGGGGTCTATCCAGTTCGGTAGCTAAGATAAATTATCTCCACAATTGGACTTATAGGCAACATAATGACCTCTAACATGAATCATTTGCTCAATTTGATTCCCTACTAATATATGTTATCTTCTTGCGATATAATTCAACTATATAATGCAACTTAATATTAATTACACCTTAAGTAATTAATGAGCCAATTTTTATTTATTCATTTTGTTTTACTTGCAAAAACTATTGAAGACAATTTTGAATAATAATGTGGTAATTTTTTATTTATGCAATCAATAAAAAAAATTACAAGTAGACAGTGACAAAATCATTGCACTAAGGACACAAATGGCAATAAAACTTGCAACTAGTGAAACTTCGGCTTAATGGTGAGCTTAAAACCTTGGAAACTTTAAGATCCCAAATTTTAGTCTTAGGTAAAACATTTGTGGATTCTCAATCCATATTTATTCTAGTTTATATCTCAACATATGTTTGTTGTTTTTACCTTCGAACTTTTGAATTTTTTTCGTTTTTCATTTTATTTTTTAAAAACAATTTTCATTTTTTATTTTTGAAAATTATAAAATACAGAAATTTGTTTTCAAAAATGAAAATAATCATTTGATATCTATTTTTCAAAATAGAAATGAAAAAATAATTAAATTAAAATATAATTTATTAAAATTGTATTACAATAGTAAAATCAAATAAAGAAAAGTCAAATATTCATTTTTAAAAAATCAAGTGTGCTTCACTATAACCAAGGTAAATTTTAATGCATAAAAAAAACTTAAAAATAAAAGGTTGTTTCTAAAAATATTCGAATGAAGTTAAATAATTAATACATAGAATGAAATTTAACCAAAAAAAAACTTTTTTTCAACTTTTTCTATTTTTGTAAAACATTTTTATGGAAAACAATGAAAACAGGGTGTGTTTTTTTATTCTCTAATTTTCACTCCAAAATTATTTTTAAAATTTTTAACCAAATATATTTTCTTCACTATTTTATATTTTTCAAAATAAATGAAAATGAAAACAACCCTTATTTTCTGAAATCCAACGCATTCTTAATTTCTCTATTTATTTTTTTTTAAAATTAAAATTCAATTACAATTTAATTTCACATATTCAAATTTAATGGGAACTAATAATGTCATCAATTACCCTGTCACAAAAATATATTATCAATTAGACTTTAATTTTTAAATCACACAAAAACTCTTATTATTACCCGACCTTCATCGTCTTAATATTATGATATCTTATTCATCTTAATGCTACATTTTCATAAACTAGGACAAATTGATTTAGTGGAAGAAAAATAAATGGATTCAGGTATCAATATAATCATTTCACCATTAAAAAGAATCAAATAAATTCAAATTTCAATAGATTTAGTATTTACAATTTTTTTTAAAAAAATACTATTCACCATTAACACAATTAATATTTTGAAATTTTTTTTGTGATTTTGCAAATAAAATATTTATTTTTAAAGTTAATTTGTAAATTAAAAATATATATTATTTTATTTTTAACAATAAATGTTACTTCCGTCAAAATTTGAGCTTATTTTATTCTTTTTACAGGAATTAAATTGAAGCATGTAATAGTAAAAGGACTAATTTGACTTAGTCCCTATAATGGAGGCAGTTGGAAAGCAATTTCACTATTCTATAAAAGGGAGCATGCGGATGGATGCAGGAATGCACGCGGAGGCGGAGCGGCTGGGGCATGAGCTTAACTTATTATGTTATGTTAACATCAACAACCTGCCATTTTCATCTAATGTCATTTTCTCAACAATAATTTTATTTCCATGCATTATTTAAAAAAAAGGAAAAAAAGTGGAGTGTAGAACAAAAGATATAAATGGCTACAGTTCTAAATGGTTGCAGATGAGAAAGACTGGAAAGGAACAGTGTGACACAAGATCCAAGAAAAGCCTTACTAAAAGGACTGTTGCCAGTTGCCCCCTTGGGATCTCTCTTCTTTTGCTTATTAAAATATCGACACGTTTATACAAGGACCAAGTTTGAAAATTGTCAGATGAATCAATAATCATGAGCTAGGTCGAGTAAGCTCGTCAGAAAATTGAAATAATATAAACTCAAAAAATAAACAAATTTTTTTTTAATGAGATCCCTTTTTATCGTGGTACTAACCCTACTCTTGTAATTGAAACAAAATGCCTTTGTTTTTTTTTAAATAATTAAATTAAATTTTATTATTAAATAATAATTTAGATGAGGCTGAATGAATATATATTGTACTTTAAGGAGTAAAAAAACTTTCTTTTGTTAATTTTTTTAATCCATATCGATTGTATTGCAACAACAAAAATGTTATGATCAATGTGCACCAAGAACGGTAGCTTGGTGCTTTTAAAAAATTAAAACATGAAGCTGTACAAGTGATTCAGAGTGATTAATCCCAATTACTTACTTCTACTATCTTTAATTTATTACTATTAAGGGTTTTTCAAATTCATTAATTCAAAATCTTTTAAGAGTAATGTTTCATTTTTACAACACCATCTTTTCAATTAAACAAGATAAAATCATTTTTCCTTAAAATTTTTTACCTCAAAACCTTAAGCAACCCTTACAAATAAAGAAATACAAGTGTGGATCAATGATTACCTCTAAAAGGTAGATACAAATCAACATCCAAAATAATGAATAAGAGTTGTACTCACAAGTATTTATAAGTGAAAATGAGAATAATCAAGTAAGATATTGGATTTTTGCTTTTTGATCATTTGAAGGCTTGTTTCTTGTCTTCATTTGGGTGTCTTTAATCGATATTTATACCTTCTAATAAGTTTGAAGATGATTGGAGCCATTGCAGCATTGAATTCATGTATCAATTTTAGTCTGCAATTACATAGTACTGATACAAATTTTGGGGAAGGGGGCGGAATTAAATTGTATATTTTTACGATAGTAAATATGTAATTTCATTAGTTTAATAGTTTATATATTTATAATTTTTAAAGGATTAAATCAAAATATTATTATTTTTGAGAGGCCAAAGTCCAATTTTACCATTACTAATTTAAAATTTTATAAATTATAAAGGGCTTAAATGAAAATTTTCTATTTTAGGGAGGCCAGAGCCCCTGTCAGCCCCCTAGCTCTGCCACTGTAGCTAGTACCGATGCAACTCTTAAAGAGAGCAGTAGACTATCAAGGTTATTGCAATATAGCCTTAGGCTTCGTACCGATACAACCCTAGAAGTACCAATACTTTTGGGTTGGTTGTAGCACTACTCTCCAAGGTTTCACAATTTTGCTTATTGCCTTAGTCGAGTCAATACAACTAGGTCAAGGTACCAATATTATGCCTCAGACTTGGTTAAAAATGTCTAGAAGTATTTTCAAGGACTTTTTAAAGTGGATTGTATACTAAAAAAAATATGTTGTAAATCATTTTAATCAAGTTTATGAGTTTGGAAATACTTGAAAATAATTTTCTAAGTTTTTGTCAAAAGTTTTACAAATTTGATTAAGGAGAAATTTTTAGTTATTTTTTTATATTAAAGCATTTGAAAATCAAAACTAATAAAAAAGAGCGTGAGTTTGAGTGCATGCTTATTTTTTCTCTAATTTAATGATTTGAAGTGTTATAAATAGAAATATGCATTATATCAAAATAATAATAAAGACTTAAATGAAAATTTAACTCTTAAACTATAGAACTTTTCTCACTTAAGAATTTAAACTTTTTTTATCAAAAGGATTCAAACCTACGACCAGTCAGTTAACAATCGATCGCTCTACCGCTGAGCTAGTAAGGAACAACGAGAGATTAGATCTCATAGAGTTCAATTCCCGTTCTCAACCCATAACCAATATAAACTCGAAGTTTCCTTTATAACCCTCGGAACTTCTTCATAATGGCTCTGTTCCATACCTCATTTCATAAGAAACCTAACCTCCAAGTGGCTCTATTTCATTATATTCCATCCAAATGCATCAAAGATGAAATTTGGGTGTTGAGTTTCTCAACTCCAACAGTTGCCATTTTCTTAAATACCTCAAATCCAATCAATGTAGGGTTATCTCCGTGTGTTGGGATGATAGGTGAAAATAATTATCGTAACCTATGGGTGAAATTAATTATTTAATAAATTTTAAAATTTTGATATAAATACTATATATGTCTTTACTTGAAATGAAAGAATTGAAAAAATAGAGTTCATGATGTTGAGTTTGAATCTTATTATGTGTATGTATTTTTTAGATTTTATATAAAAACATAAAAAAAATCCTCAAAATAATATTTATCCCTTTGTAACAAATAAGGGGTTTTTAGTAAATTCATAATTGAATTAGGCTCAGTTGAAGGTGACACTAATTTAGCAAAAAAAAGTTAAGCATAATGACTTATTTGGCCTCAAATTTTATAAAAAAAAGTTATTTTAGCTCTCTACAGGAAAACAGACTTTTAGCGGCGTTTTTTTTTCCTTTAGCAGTGTTTTAAAGCGCCGCAAAAAACGTCGCTATATGTAATCCCGCTAAAGACCAGGACTTTTAGCGTTGCTTTTTTAAAAAACGCCGCTAAAGATCAGGACTTTTAGCGGCGCTATTTTAAAAAATGCCACTAAAGATCAGGATTTTTAGCAGCGCCATTTTAAAAAACGCCGCTAAAGACCAGGACTTTTAGCGACGCTTTTTTAAAAAACACCGCTAGTTTGCCCAGTTTTGCAATACGTATTTTTGCACCTATATCCAACCCTCCTGAAAGAAATTTAACCAAAAACAACAAATATACCATGAAATCCAACCAAAACTCGCAAATTTAAATAATACAAAATTATACGAAAAATATATTATATAAATTGTAAATGAATATTCAAAATATTCTTATAATAATGTTAAAAGTTACAAGAAAACAAATGTCTAAGATGGCGGATTTTGAAATTGCTGGAACATAGTCATCATAAACTGAAGCTGTAGCTAGAGTTCATTGTATTTTCTGTTCTGCTCCGCCTCCCTCGCTGTTGCCTCCGCCTCCCTCGCTGCTACCTCGGCCTCCCTCGCTGCTGCCTCCGCTCATAGTTGAGAAATTTTCTCATCTGTGCTAGCTTGTATCTGAACTATCTGATCTTTTAGCCTCTGAACTTCAGCTTGACTTTGACTCCCGAAAGGCATGTATTGGTGCGAGGTGGATCCAAAATATTGGATCGGGTTAACAACAGATCCTTGAAATCTAACCCGACCATACCTTTCAGGACCCAAAACTTCATTAATAATTCTGTTATCAATATCCTCAAAATTAACAGAACTATCAGTCGAAGTAGTTGCTTCATACTCTGCCTTCTTATCTTTTAGTTTCTCCTAATAAATCAGTCAAAGAGTTAGAAACGAAATATACAATAAAAAGGAATACAACATAACATTATTTAAATTAAACTAATAAAAACGACGAATTAAAACATTATAATTAAATATTATAAATATTTATAATGAATCAAATTTTATTAAGTAAATATACCATAATTTCTACAGACTCAGATGTCATCGGAGTTCCATCTTTTTTCCTGTGCGTAATGTCAAAAAGCTGAAGGCGTCCAACTTTTTGACCAAACGAGGCTTCCTACAATATAGTAGTAAAAATATTATTTAATAGTAAAAAGTCATTAATACTTGATAGAATTAATAAATCCGTAGTACCGCGGCCTGAGCTACACAAGCAAAACTTCTCGACCCTGTCGTGTGCGTAAGTTTTTATTTTTGCCTGCTGCTTGTTCCAACTCGCTCACGGTCCTACATAATGAAATTATTATTACGTATATAGTAAATACTATAAACCGAAAAATTTATAAGAGTTTGCAAGTACATAATACCTCTCCTTTCTTCGAATTCCAAAATCGAACCGCATCTTCCCATTGGTACATCAGCATTCCCGGTGGGACACTTTGCAATTTTTCTTCAAGGCTTATGGGTTTTTTAAAATATTCTTTTTTCAAAATGCTTTTATGGTCTCTCCATTTTTTACCCAATGCCTTCTTGATATAGGCATCAGAGACCTCTAAAGCAAACCTCTCCTAAAAAACACAAGTTTAGGAAGTAAATATAAATGAAACTTAAACCAAAGTATTATAAATTACATTAACGTTTTGTTACCTTAATATTAGAGAGAGCTTGATTTTTATTGCTATCAGGCATGTTATGCCATGATTCGTAGTTGACGGGCAACATATTGGCATTTCGTGCTATAATGCCCAAATAGCCTGCTAAAAGTCGAGCTTCTTGTCCAACAGGTTGACCATGGCTGTTTCTAGTTACTTTGACACGCTCGACAGAATTTAAGTTATATAAATCTGTTAGGAGCGTACGTCCTCGACCTCTGCGCGTCGCACCATTTTCAACTGAAAAATAATATATTATTACTATATTGAAATTTAAAAATAAATCAGTAATAAAATTTAATACAATTTGTAAAATAAACTTAACATTACTTTGAAATTCCACAGACTCGTCAAGTGTCTCCGGCATGCTTGAAGATCCAACAACTGTCTGCTGTTCAGTACTTACTTCTTCCGAATTTGTAGTATTCTGTACAATACTAAAATCTCTTAATCTTCTTCTAGGCATTTTTCCTGCAACACATAAAATAGTTAAAATTTTAGTAAGAAATAACAACAATAGTAAATATAAAATAGTTAAATTATATAACAAGACCAATGTTAAAATTATAACATTACATATAAATAAAAAATCATAAAATCTTACTACATCATAAATCGTAAATATCTTCGTCTACATCCTGATGAACCCATTGAAATTGTGTACTAGTACTAGGGATATTTTCATTTAAGTTTTGTTCTGGAAAAGGCAAAGTTTCTGATCTTTCAACGATGTCATCTCTACTTCCATTCCCCATGTCAAACAAGTCTCTAGGGGTGTTTCGGAGTACAACGTACCAACCCTCATCAATTGGATCTTTCGAGTAAAAAACTTGTTTAACTTGAGAAGAAAATACATACGGCTCGTCTATCAAATGTTCTCCAGTGTGAATTAATCGAGAGAAATTCACCATTGTAAAACCAAACTGATCATTTTTAATTCCACGAGTAGTATTAGCATCAGCCCAATCACATCGAAATAAGACAACTTTCCATTTTCCATAGTAATCCAACTCAATAATGTCGGTTAGAAGTCCGAAATACTCCACATTTCCCTCGACAGGATTACTGTCCCTAGCACTAGCGTAACTTGTAATTAAAGAATTAACAACTACTCCACAATTTTGAGCTCTCCTCAATCTCTCACGATATTTGGTATGAAATCTGAATCCATTCATTATGTAGCCATTATATCTTTTTACTACTCGATTCGGACCTTGGGAAAGCCATTTAACTTCGTCATTAACGACATTCCCACTCCAAACCTATTGAATCAAAAGTAAATTGAGTAATTGTAAATGTTATGAGAAAACATTATTATTTGTAATAAAATGTTGAGTTGCATACCATTTGGCTTAACCATTCATGAAAAGATTCTGCGAATAACTTATTAATCTCGCGATGTTGTAATCTTCATGAGCGTGAACGAGATCTTAAGATTTGTTTGTACTCACTATGTTAAAAACATGTTTAATTCGTTAAAAAATAAACAAATCAAAAAAAGATGAATATTTATCATATTCTAGAACTTACTTGCGTAATTGTTCAAGTGCATCGTGTTGGAAAAGAACATATCTATGTGCTTGTATCCAAGATCGGTCATCTAATTCTGCAATTTCAACTTTGCCGATTGGTTCTCCATAACTTTGAAATACATAAGTTTCGGCCAAGCTAGGATCATTGAGTCCGGCATTTCTACTTGGTCTATTCAATCTTGTTTCAACATCTTTTAAATATCTAGAACAGAATGTCATACACTCCTCTGCCAAGTAGCTTTCAGCAATTGATCCTTCCGGATAACGCTTGTTACGGCAATAAGACTTCAATTTGCTTAGGAACCTAAACACCATATACAACATTATCAAAACTGGTAACTATAGGTATAAAGGTGAATGCCTTTGAAATAAATTAGCACCTTTCAATTGAAATAAATTAATTTAGGTGCTCGATAGTACCTACAAAAGATGTAAGATAATAAGAGTAGCACCAAATATATTTCAGTTCAAGCAAATATAAAAACTTGATCAATATCAATACCAAATATTACTTCGAAGATTAAATGGCAGCTTCAGTTGAACCAATAGTTGCAGACACATGAATTGTTCATTTGAATTATTCTTGTAAGATTAATGTTTAATGCTACTTGTTTAAGACTAACTTCCTACATGTTTGTAAGTTCAACCGAATATGTACTTCAATCCTACTTAATGCTATGTTACACGGACTGTTCTCGTTTTCTGAAAAGTAGCACATATGCCCTGCACATATTCAAAGGATTGAGATAAAATCCTTCAAACATACGGAAAAGCTTTGAAAATATTGAACACAAATTAGTATCTGACACGCGATTATACGCATTTGAGATCAAACATGACAGGAATCGTTCTTTGCATGTATAAATGCAAGGTACCAGCAATGCCTATTCGGATCAAAATTACATTTATCAAATAAAACAATTGTTGGCGATCATTTAAAATACTAATAATTCAGGTATGGTAGCTTCTGCTGCTTTTCCCAAGTTCAAACTAGCAAAAAATATCTCCTTGCATATTACAGCTCAAAGAGAAAATAATTGGGCAAAAACATGAAATCCAGATTAAATTAGGCATAAATTCAGCATAACTACTACAAAGGAATAAACATTCCATAATTAATTCCAAAAACCTTATAGTACCCAAATAAATGTGTGTTAAAATACCCAAAAAGTAATTCACAGAAAAAAGAAATTACAAAGGGAAAGAGAGAAGAAATTAAATGAAACACAAACCTTACATGGAATTCATCACTTTTTCTAAGCAAGACTCTATGCTTTATAGTACCCAAATAAATGTGTAAGGGCTAAAGTAAAAAAAGTGATAAAGTTCAAGACTCTTTTTGTTACTTTAGTCTTCCAAAGAACAACAATAAATATAAAACTAATATTTGAAATAAAAGAGAAATAAATTAGCTTTGGATATGGAAGGGCGTAATGAACCTTGCACATGTATTATATATATTAAAACGGATGACCATGTTCATAGATGAACATCATAAAAAGAATTTCAATATGAAAAAAAAATTAATATACAATAAAATAATAATTTTTCTTGGGTAAAAAGTCTTGTTCATTTATAGTATTATCAGCCGTAATGATTATAACTTCGAGTTTAACCTCATTAAGGTCTATAGACCGAATGTTTCAAATGTTTGAATGCCTCTGATAATTAGAATTGTCACACACCAACTTAATAATCCATATATATATATATATAGACTACCATCAATTAAATAATGCAGGGAGAAAAAGGATAGTGACCTTAATGGTTTGATCCTTTGCAGCAGTCAACACCCAATTCCCATTCTGGTTCCAACTGACACGCAAAGTATTGTATTTTTATGGTCATGACTGCAAAAGACTTACATTATACTTCTCAAAATAATTAAAATCGTTAGCATTTCTATGAGTTTCACCAAGATATTTACTCACAGCGAGCAAAGCTCTCTCCTGTCTTAGCATCCCAAAGTTTCACAATGTTGTCTTTTCCACCTAAAGAGAAGCCAAGCATGACATTAGAATGACAACTTGGAAAATGATCATGCAAAGGTTGAGGAGGAAGTGGTTGTAATGTACTTATAAGGAAAAACAATTTTAAAAGTTCATTATTTTAGCAGATTAAGTCAAATATTATTTCCAAATTTAAAAGTTCATTATAAGGAGAAACAATTTTAAAAGTTCATTATTCCCTTTTTGGGAATAAACAATGAAGGCTCATCAGATTGGTCTGTGTTAAAATAGTCATAAATTTTGACATATTATTGATAATGAATTTCTACAACAATTTCAAATTTTAAGATGAAATACAAACAAGAAAGAAGTGCAAACTGAAAAGATGATAAATTTAAAGAATAATAGAAAAAAAAACATAAGAAAGGTTTGAATAATACCTGTGGAGATCTGGAGAGTGAAGTGGAATCGAGGATTTAAGAGAGAAAGAGAGTTAAAAAAAGAAAGGAAGATTGATTGAGAAGAAACACCAAGCTCAGGCCTTGAATCGGTGAAATATGGAGGAAAGCAACTTAGGGTTTGATTTGGGGAAACTGAGGGTATAGGGGAAACTTTGTTTTGGGAAAAAATACTAAGTATCGGGGCTTACCTTGGGGATAAAGAGTATGAAAAAAAACGACACCGTTTAACCTATTAAAACTCAAATATTTGCGGCATTTTCATTTAAAACGCCGGTATAGGTCAACTTTTTGTGGCGTTTTTTATTACAAACGCCACTATAGCTCATTTTTGTGGCATTTTTTCAAAAACGCCACTAATGCACAATTTTAATATTTTTTTCATTTTTAACATATATTTTTCTATGCTTTTTTATTTCAAATTTTCTTGCTGAGATTATCATTTTTTTAAATTTTTTTATTTAACTTTGTAACTAAAATATTAAATTTTAACTTTTTAAGTTTTTAATTCCAAAATTAAACCCTAAACCCTAAACCCTAAACTCCAAACTCTAAACCCCAAACCTCACATCCCAAACACCAAACCCTAAGCCCCAAACCATAAACCACAAAACCCAATCCACAAAGTCTAAACCCTAAAACCCTAAATCTCCCTAACCATTATAACCCTTAAATATTAAACATGTATACTCCTAAACCCTAAACCCTTAAACACTAAAAACAACCCTAAACTCTAAACCCTAACACCCTAAAATGTTAAAAATAAAATCTTATTGCTTACTAGCTTAAACCCTAACCTTAAACCATGATAGCAAACCCCTAAATCCTTAAACAATGCTAAGACCCTGACCCTAAACCATAAACCCCAAACACTAAACCATAAACCCTAATTAACCCCTAAAGTATAAATCATGAACCATAAACCCTAACCCTAACCTATATCCCTTAAACCCTAAACCACAAAACATAATTCATAAACCATTTACCCTTAACCCCTAAACTTCTAACCCCTATCCAAATAACTTTTAAACCTTAATATCGCTAAACACTAAGATTTTAGACCCTAAACACTAAACCCCAAATAATAAACTTTAAAACACTAAACCCCTATCATCTATCCTCTTAACCCATATAAACCCCTAACACCTAACCCATGAACCTTAAACCCATATATATCCCTTAATCCTAACCACTAACCACTAAACACTAACCCTTAAACCCTAAACCCCTAACCTTTTAAATTATAAACCTTAAACCCTAAATCATAAAACATAAATCATCAACCCTAAATCATAACCCTTAAACCCATAACCCCTAAACCTATAAAAATATTAAATTTAAAAATCAGTTTAAATAGAAAATTTTAAATTCATTAAAAAATAAGTTAGACTGAAACATTTAATACCTGAGTTTGGTCTAATCCGTTTCCAACTTCATAATATTTTATATATATACTATGTAATTTTATAATTTATAAAAAAATAAATTTATACTAAATGTATAATAGTAGTCTAATATAAACATTAAAATAATATTAAGATAACTATATAAAAAAATTAAATAAATTAAAATATTAAATTAAAATGACATAATTATTACAAAAATTAAAAATATAATATGATTGGACTTAAAATAGACTTAGGTTAATCATTTGCAAGTATTAGTGGGCTTTAACAAAATGTTAAACTTATATTTTAAACCCTACTAAAAATAAATTCAAACAAATATAAAATATATGATATTATATTATATTTAAACAAATATTATATTTAGCATCTATAAACACCTAATATTAAGTAATAAAGAACTCAAAAATGTAATGATTTTGTTGTTTTTTACTTTGTTTAAAGAAAGAAAATGTGTCCGCCCTATAAACTTTAGCGGCGTTTTTCGAGAAACGCCGCTAATGCCATCGAAGTTCAAACAAAACAACGTGGATCTGCTTAATGTTTTAGCGGCGTTTTTAAAAAAAATGCAAGCTCAATGGCTAAAAAAGAGAAAATTAAATAGAGGGCTAAAATAATTTTTTCTATAAATTTGGAGGACCAAATAAGTTATTATGCAAAAAATTTAAATGGTAGCATAGATAAAATAAAATAATATATATGTATATAATATATATATATCTTCAATAAAAAAAATACTTAGATTTTTTCACACATATAAAGGAACCTATTTTACTTTTTTTTTATGGAAAATAATTTTTATCATTATGAAAAGTAAGCGTATTTTATTTTTATGGAAAATATTCTTTTTATGATTATGAAAAATATTCTTATGGGCTGAATCTGCACGTTAAGATTTCCAAAAAACAAAGGCCCATATAACAAAAAAATGTTGAAAATAATAATAATAATAATAAAGAGAAAGCAGCCCTCGGCGAGGATCGAACTCGCGACCTTTCGCTTACGAAGCGAACGCACTACCACTATGCTACGAAGGCAGTTGCCTAATTATGTAGTAAAATAGATATATATTAACACTAAATATTTCTACTTTTGATGAGCCTAGTTTCTTTTTCGAAGAAAAATAATAATAATAACAAACTGTTGGGTTTGAAAACTTTCGGCCACGTTTATTACTTCTCACATGTTTGTTATGAGTTAAAATATAGGATATATAGGATTGTGTCTTAGCTCGATTGGCATATCAAAAACAACAGATATGATCAGAACTTAAACAAAAAAATATATATAGGATAATTATTTAATAAATTGGAGGTGAAAATTTCTAATTCAAGAAGTTAAGTTGGGAATTTAATAGGTGTACTTAAGTTGTATTTTAAAAAATTTAAAAATAAATAAATAATAAGTAATTATTTAATTACAAGTTGTGGAAAAACGAGTGTTTTATTTGTTTATTTTTTATTTTTTAAATATAATTTAAAAACACATGGTAAAATCTCAACATCACTTATGGAGTTCAAATTTTTCATCACAGTATACCAAATAATTATTCATAAATAATATATGGGGGTAATAATTTAGTATGCAGGTTGTGAAAAATTTTTATTCCACAAGTAGTTAAGATTTTATCACATGTCTTGTTTATTTTTTTTAATGTTTTTAAATACAATTTAATAATACATGACAAAATATCAAGTGAAATTAAAAATTTTCACTATGGATTTGATCATACATCTACTTTAATTAATTTCATTACCAAATAACTATCTTAAATTTTTTTTTTTATGTTTTTTCAGCTTTTTAACATACATTTCATTTTTTTTCCTTGGATTTAATTAAAAATTGAAATATATATATATCGATTTCATCAAATTTTAAAAATTAAGTTGAATCATACATAAGATTTCATTAAATTAATTTTTGATATCTACTGTTGATGAATTAAAACTCTACATGCATCCGCAGCCATAAATTCAAAGGGTGCTATGAATAAGTCAAAAGACATCACTTGTCTGTAGCATGCGCATTATCCCTTCACTCCACAGCTATAGGTGCATTCCAAGCCAAAACAAAAAAAGAAAGAAACCTCATTTAAGTGTTCATCTTATCAAGGCTCATTGCCTTAATCAAGAATAAAAACCATGCCACATCACACAAACTCTAAATGCTCGATAAAGAGACACGTGGCTCATATGATATACTTGAACATATCTGTCAATAAAGCTACATGACTCATCCTGTCTAGGAATATATGTATATATAGCTTCCAATAAAATTTCAATTATTATCCAGATATGAATATAAACCATTAAAAATTCATTATCCAAATCTATTTTACTACTGCAGATAAAAGTTAATAAACAGATTCAACTGCACCATATACACGAATTATGAGATTACATGCAAACTTGATTGTAATGAACTTGAACTGTACTTCGGTTCACAAGACAAGGCATGAAACATCATAGACCATTAGCTGATCAGCATAAAACAAAACATGAGTTCATATACAATGAGTTTTAATACAAAATATGAATGCTGTCATAACCTGAGAAAGTATGATACAAAACATTGCATGCAGTTCTTAATTCTTATCCATCAATTATTATACTTTCATGAAAACCAAAAATAAAAAATAAAAATACATTTAGAAGGCATTTTGCAAATAGTTTACTTGGAAAACAGCTGCCGCCTCCGCCTGCTTTGCTTGGCCCGTAAGCTACCTTCTTCGCCAATCACAATCTCATTAACTAAATCCTTAAAGACCAACCGTTCAACATCCAGCACCATCCCCGAAATCTCACTGTTAAAATCCGTCCAACTCTCTGATCGACTCATTACATCTTCCCAAAATATGTTTTTCAGACCATCCTCATCTTCCTCCGGGTCACAATTCGGTTTCTTTGCTTGAAGCTGCTCAATCTCGAGACATAATTCTTTTAGAAACTGTTGTGCAGTGAGGGTCTTCTTTGCCAACTTGCCAGAATTTATCCTAGGCTCCGGAAATGCTCCAAATAGAGCCAACTTTCCAACTAGAATCTCATTAACAGAATCAAATATAAGCTTTCGATGGAATTTCTGATGGTTCAACTTTGAATGGGAAATGTATCCGGTGTTTAAGGTGTTATTCTCTTCCTTTGATAACAAAGAGCTTGCTTTGGTTTGCTCCAAAACAAAAAACAGCTCCGGGTTGATGGGATGGCCTGATGGATGGAGCTGAAGTGTTGTCAAGCCAGAACCAAGATCTTTCAGTAGAAGGCCTGAGGCTAATAATACCTCAGAAACGTATCTGTGATCAGGATTTGTATTCCCACAAAGGGATGCAATGTAATCCGTACTGGCTTCATCATGTCCGGAGTTAAGTCTTCTCAGTTTTTGAACCAAATGCTCGATGTTCTGTAGTTTCTTGCGATTAATCTCGGATGTAAGACCAGACCCCACATTGTTAGCCAAGCACTTGTCTGCAGGGTTCCATTGCTCTTCCTTGTGATCTTCGCTCAAACCTTCTGCACCATTACCTGATACAATGCATATTTGAGTGAGATCTTTAGTTCACAGATCCATTTGAGACAATTGGTTTCTCTCAGTCAGTCGTGATGATGCGGTCAGGAGGGCATACAAATACTCAAAAAGTATTAGGACTTATACTATATTTACAAAAACAGCAATTGTGGCAAGCACAATGAAATGATGATATGATTTCCTTCTTAATTTTTCCTTTGCCTTTTGCTATCGTACTTATTAGTCGAGTATGATTATAACTAGTATGCATTGCTAGGATTCATTGCATTAAAACTTTATACAGACATGCAACAAAATGTTTGACAAAGAATAAAATATGCATTGAATGCGTAAACTAAGAAACATTTGCATTTTAATCTAATTCATAACAGTTTATAGGTCCGAATCAAGTATCCCCAAAAACAGAACTATTACCTCCAGAGGCGTTCAATATCTGCTTTACTGGAGATAGTTCATCATCTCTATAAACCAAGGTATCAAGAACAGAAACTGGACTTGGATGCTCCGGAGCAACCACAGCAGGTTCTTCCATTGATTCGTCCTCAACCATTCTTGATGTTGATTTCTGCATGTAAGGTAAGGTAAGATAAGGTAACCAAAAAGAAGAATTGAATGAATTGTAGACTCAAAATAAAACGTCACCTTTGGCATTAAGTTGGAAATTGAACACGGCACTGCCGCCATGGATGGGCTTTGACTATCAATGATCCCAATAGTTTGTTCATGACTGGTGACTTCCACATCTAACTTGGACTGCAGGATGATACTACTGTCTGATTGCGGAGAAATGTCATCACCTTGGTGACTAGAAGCCCGTGATTCAGTACTTATCTGACTCAGTTGGTCATCACATTGCTGCATTTCTGGAGATTTTGGTCTATGTTTATCACCGGAGGAACCAAACTCAGATGAATGCCGGTTGGAATGCTTTCTGGGTTTGCTTGGATCAGACGGTGGAGTAGGTGGACGAGATCGCCCGTCCAATTCAAGCTTTTTCTGCTGCGGTCTTGGGCTCACCGATCCCGAACTCTTTACTGTAGTTGCAGTACCTTCTTTTGGACCTTTCATCGAAGGCTGTATGGACCTAATACTCCTGCTACTAGCTTTCTTATCAGTAGAGCTGGAAGCAGAACCGCTATGACTATTTCTGGCAGTATGATCTCGAGCTACTCGAGTATTTGTCAAACCTTTCTTGTTATCTACAGATCCCCCACTTTGAATCTTGGGAAGGCTGGAAAAGTCATCTATTGGAATTACTTTTGAAGCTTTAATACCACCTTTCTCAACAAGTTTTGGTGGTTTCATGATAACAATAGGAGATTCATATGTTCTATTAGAATCCAAACCCCTAGCTGTGGAAGTGTTGATGCGAGTGTTCTGCAGACTTTGCTGGCCTCTTGGATTCTGATCGAGGCTTGCACATTTTGGTTCATTGCCTCTTTGATTCACCAAGTTTGCAGCTTGTTCTTTCCAGGTGTCAAGGAGTCCCTTTGCTTGCATCGCTTCTATTATCTGTTTAAGAGCTCTGAGATCCTTTCCGGATTGTTTAAACTCTAGATCTTTCAGTCTGTTCTCAATCTCACCATAAACGGAAGGGAAAGTGTTTGGATTCTTGGCCGGAAATTTTACATGTTTGAGAGGTTGTTTCCGAGAACCTCGAGTTCCATCAACATGTCTCCATGGTGCTGGCTCAATCGGGAACCTTGAACTAGAAATAGGTTTCATGATCAAGTCAGGATTTTTCCACCGCGTAGATGTCGGGTCTTTCGATGAGCTTCTCGTAGAGCTAGTTCCGGTTGGCCTGTTCGGATCGTTTCCTCTTAGCGGCCATGAGAAGGGATTGTTATCTTCAGTCAAGCAGGTTTTAATCACACCCAACTGCCCATCATCAGCTGAGGAAGAACTCGGCAATGATTCCAAGCCCATCAGCTTGGCTATAACATTAGGAGGGCGCTTCGGGGCGCCTGGTGATTGTGGTGGATTAGCAACTCCACTGTCCAAGTTGCCACTATTACGAAAACTTTCCGTAAGATAACTTGAACTCCTCATTGACCTTTCGCAACTATCCAAAGAAAGTCTCGGCAGCTCTTTAAGCTTTGGTGCCGATTTGAAGGTGTCTCGTGATTCAAAAGATGAATGATTGCCCTCTCTTCCATCATAAGAAAACCGAGGCGCATGGGTGTCCCGTGAAATTGACTTCCAAGAACCATTTGCTTCCTGTGATGATCTCTGAAGTTCCCGAGCTTCATTGTTATAGTACCAAGGTGCTTCCCGAAGTTTTGCAAGAACTCTAAGAGACTCCTTTAAATCATCAGGCACATTTTTCTTTCCATTGATCCTGACACCATAAGACCCATCAACTGATTTAGGAACATGAAATGGCCTCGGCGAATCTCTATGCTTCACCGTATTGCCCAATACTTCCTCTCTAGTTGCTGTTTTGACCAACAGTCCTCTTGCGTCTCTATACATTGAATCCTTAACCACATCTCGGAGTTCAACACATTGAGGCCCCAAATGTGGAGAAGTACATGGTCGATTCATTGCTGTGTCCCTATCAGGATTTTCAGGGAAAGGGACCTCTTGCTGAGCTGTTTTGTTATAATCCAATGAAGAAAAGGAAGATGAGCGTGATGATGAAAAAGATGCTCTTGGAGATTCCATCGAAATTCTTTGTTTCTCATTCCCACTTCTGTTTATATTCGTTTCCTGGAAACCAAATGACCGTAAGGACAGATTTTGGTACAAAACTGGCATCACCTTACTAACTTTCAAGAATTAAAGAAGCAATCTCAGTAATCAGCATGCACAATCAGATATCAGAAAGTTTCATATGAACATAATCTGAGGCATCAAGATAAAATCGCAACACAATAGCGAGAATCGTTTATATGTTAGGGAAGCAACTACTTAGTGAAGAAATGAACCACAAACCATCCAATCTTGCACAACATAAAAACAGTGGTGACATTAGGGAGGGGACGAGAAAACGTGGAGTGAATTTCTGGGGACTTACTGTTGCTGTTTGTCGATGGAATCCATTGTTTGAATCCCCTTCATGGATCCCATTGTTCAAGTGGGAATTACCTGCAAATGCACGAAAGAAATGTTTGAGTTCACAAAATACTAAAAAAAGGAAAACGAAAATGAAACAAGCTCTAAATAGAAACTCAGCTTCGATAAAACTCAGCTTAAATAATCTAAACTCTTCCATTAGATTCATTCATACAACAGCATTACTTCAAAACATTTAAGAATCCAACTTCCATACATCAATAAACAGATAGAAAGCAGTTGAAATCATGACAATTAGTTGGAGCATAGGCCACACTGTAATAGTAATACTCAACATACATTAATCATAAACTACGAGTAGAATGAATGTCGAACACAGGCATATGTCCAGCACGGGTATGTGTAATTTTTCCAAGTTTTTCCACTTATTTTGAGTCAGACAGCAGAGCAACATGAATCATATTCATACATATACACAATACAGATTCCAATAGATAAGAATGGTGTAGGACATGGGCAATGTTGGTGACAATGAATTATGAAACTGAAATTAAAGAACATTGACTCATTTTTCATATGAATATTGCGCCATCAATCATTGAAAAGTATTGACATTACATTCAGCAAAACATTAAAGTTGGACAAAAAAAAAAAAAGGAAACGTGAAAATACAGATGCCAATAGATAATAATGCTATAGAACATGGCCAATGCTAGTGAAAATGAACTAAAAGAACATTGACACAAATTTTATATGAATATTGCATCAAACTGTGAAAAAAAAGTAAATAGATTTCATCAAAAAAAAAATGCCAACATCCCTAAAAGAGCTACCTGATGGAAGATTCCTATGGCTGAGGCGCTTAGTGGTAAGCAAATGATGATTATCAAAGATTTGGAAAACGCCAACCATGCATCCTATTTGCTTCTGCAAATCTGGATTTTCATCTGCCAATGAATTTAGAAGCTTTGCAGCCATAATTTTCTTCAAATAATTGAACCTAAAAAGGCTAATAATTCCTCCCTTCTTGGTCCACCTTTTCCTTCAAACAATTGAATTGCAACCACTATTTCTCTTCTTTCACCATAAATACCAGAACCAATTTCTTTGCTAATATGGACTACAAGGATTCAATTGAGAATCAACTCTATTAATTCAAGAACCAATGAGAACAAATATTAGGTCTCTTGTTTCACCTTGCTCCAACATTAACTTCAAACACTGCTTGATTTAAACAGAATCATCCAATTTTTTTCAGATTTCTTCCTTGTGCATGTTCTAAAACTCCTCATAAAATTCAGTGACTTTGGCTACCAACAAATATCAAAATTGTCTGTCTTTCACAATCAAACTTCAAACCCCCCACAATTTAATGAAACCCTCCAAAGCTCAAAATTACAAGAGGCAAAAAGAACTTACCCGAACACTACTTAAAAAAAAAAGGATTCTTATTGAGACTCTGACAGGCAAAGCAAACAATGCCTAGTGTTGAATCTCATAATAATAATAATAATACAAACAAAAAGAAAGGAAAAAGGGGAAGGGACCCAATACCCCCATTTCACAAAACTAAAAGACCCATCTGTCAAAAAGAAACAGAACTGTTAAGATCCAACAAGAAAAAGAGAAATGTGAGGGTGGTGTTCATCCTCAGAGACAAAAAACCCAGAAGAGAAAAGAGAAAGTAAGTTACAATGACATGTAAATAAAGAGCATTAATGTGATGGGCAATGAACTGACAGGGAATTAAAAGAAAAATAGTGAAGTGAGAGGTGTTTTTTCAAAGAGAGATGTTCATCTTATCTGAGAAATCCATGTGGGATAATGGATGAAGGAGGGGGGAGTGTATAGATAATAGCTGTCTTTGCATGCCAATGCCATGTGATTCTTTCAGGAGTCAGACAAAACAATCAAAACAAGCATTCCTTTTCTCTTTCCTATCAACTACTCTACAAGTGGCTTTCTTCTTCATTACCTTAAGATTGTTTAATTATTTAATTTCGGGAATTTGTTTTACTCTTTTTTTTCTACTAGGGTTAAATTGTGTTGTTAGTCCTTGTATTTTGATAAAATTTAAGATTTTATTTTTTATTTTTTTAATTTAAATCATAGACTTTGTTAATTTTTTTGGCCTATTTATTATGATGTATTTATATAATTCACAAAAAATAAATATTTTATATTGATAAATTTTAATAAAATTTATTTAAAATGATAATAATTGAATTACGATTTTTAAATTTTAAAAAAATAAATTTTAAAGACTTTTGCGCAGTTGGTAGGCCTCATGCGGTTTTTTTAGACAACCAAAATTTGATATCCCCAATTATTATTTATTTAATTATTTTTATTTAAATTTAATTATAATAATATATATTAATATTCATTATTAAACTAATAATGAAATTAGATCAGTAGGTCAGACCGGATGAAGACAATTAAAAAATTTTCAAGTGGAGACTCACTTCAACCTAGTCCACAGCTGGGTCCAATTACCATTGTTATTAACAGAGATATCTAAAAATTAGGTTACAACTAAAAAAAAAAAAGAGGTTCTGGAAGTTGAATTATCCATGTTTGAAATTCATCATTCGAAATTATATACCTGAGTTAATTTAGATTATATCAGTTTTTAGTCTAATTGTGTTGAATGGTTTAATTCTAATTCGTAATTTCTCGAACAATCTGAATTGTAATTACTTAATATTTGTAATTATTCAGACATATATTTGTATTTATATTTTGATTATACTTGTAAAACATTTAAATAAAATAATATTTTTATATAATGATCCTTTAAAAGTTTGAGTTCAAATCTTACTAAGACCAAAATGATAAAACATTGTTGTGATAAATTCTACATGCTCTCGATACAGATACATTTCGTAAACTCTTTTAAGCTTTTCTTAGAGTTAAGAAACAAAATCTCAAAGCTAAAATCAAGCATAAACACTCTAAATACAATACCTTTAATATTTAATCTAAATTAAAAATCACCTAGTCTAGAAAGCTTGATCGTAGCTTGGCTTTTGGACATGTTTAGTTATTAGATGTGGGTTAACATTTCTTTTACCAAAAGATCGCAAAAAAGTTACAACCTTATAAAGAAAAATTAATCAATAATGGATGCATTATTAGTATTGGTACCTAAAACTTCGACCCCAAATATATTTTTGGAAGTTGGATTGCTTTTTAAGAGAAATTTTATTCTATCTTTTTTAAAATAATAATATTAAATTATTTTTAATCTATATTTATATTATTTAATGAGTTGGTTTCACTTTCGAGTCACTAACTCAGTTAGGAAATTAAAATAAGTTATACTACTTGAAGATATTTTAATAAATTAAAGTATGTATACGGTGATATTTGAACCCGCATCAATTAAATTAGTATAATCTTAAACTTATCATCCAACCAAAGTTTCATTTTAATATATTTTTATCTTAATATACGCAAGTTATTATCTTCATTAGTTGTATATTTATACTTACTATTTATTAAGTGTTTTACTTAGTTGGTGTCACCCTCAACCGAGTCACCAACTTAGTTAAAAAATTATGAAAATACATTTCCGTAATTAAAATAAGTTATACTATTTGAGGGTATTTTAAACTTTTCATTTTAACAAAAAAAAATTTAATATATATTGGGAATTATCCATATTTATGGAAAATCAAAGATATGGGTATCAAATAATGGAAAGTCAAAGATATGGGTATCAAATATTGGAAAGTCAAAGATATGGGTATCGAGATATTGGCATAATAAAATCTGAGATATTTGCAATATATGGTCCCTAAATTGTAAAGTGACTTTGCAAGTTGATCCCTGAACCTCAACTATAAATAGGCATAACCATCTCTCATTCTGTATCTCAAAACTTGCCATTCTCTACTTAAGGCATTGTTTTCTCTCTCTCTCTTTGTAAATTCTCACTTGTATTTTGGAGTGAAATATATTTGGTAGTGCCCGAGGACGTAGGCAAAATTTGCTGAACCTCGTTAAATTCTTGTGTTCTTTATTGTATTATTCTGCATGAATTGTGTGTGTGATTGTAGTGATTTATTGTGCTATTAAATTACGATTGAGGGATATTCTGGCTAGGAAAGACATGGTACTTAAGCGACCTTTGCGATCCACCTCTCTTTCCTGGGAATTGAACTTAGTGTGATTTTTTAGTACAATAATTTTACTCTTTTACACGCTTCCGCACAACAATTGGTATCAGAGCTAGATTCGTACTTGGGGAATACGATCGTTCACGGCACTGTTCACGTACTGTAGTTGGGATTGAGGAGAAAAAATGGAAAAGTCATCGTCAAAGACTACTGTGACCAATGCGAAATTTGAAGTAGAGAAATTTGATGGTACCAATAATTTTGGTATGTGGCAATGTGAGATCCTGGATGTCTTATGTCAGCAAGAGCTGGATATAACCCTTGAAGAAAAACCTGACAAGATGGATGATAAGGAGTGGGCCAAGATCAATAGACAGGCATGTGGAACAATTCGCCTATGTTTGGCCAAATATCAGAAGTACTCTGTCATAAGGGAGACATCAGCGAAGAAGTTGTGGGATACACTGGAAGAAAAGTTTCTAACAAAAAGTCTTGAAAATAGGCTTTATATGAAAAAGAAACTTTATCGATTCACGTATGCACCCGGTATGTCGATGAATGACCATGTGAACTCATTCAATAAAATTTTAGCAGACTTGCTAAATTTGGATGAGAAATTTGAAGATGAAGATAAGGCATTATTGTTGTTGAATTCTCTTCCTGATGAATATGATCATCTTACCACCACATTGCTTCATGGGAAGGACACGATCACATTTGATGCAGTCTGTAGTGCGTTGTATAGATCTGAGACTCGAAAGAAAGATAAAAGAGATCACAGAGATACAACCGCAGAAGTCTTAACAGTAAGAGGTCGTTCACACAGCAGCAAATCTGGTAGAAGGGGAAAGTCCAAAGGGAGACCCGCCAAAGATGAATGTGCCTTTTGCCGTGAAAAAGGGCATTGGAAAAAGAATTGTCCTAAGCTACAAAAGGGCAAGGCTATTTCTAATGCATGTGTAGCGGAGCATGATGAGGAGTCAGACTTTAGCTTGGTTGGCATGGCAATGGCATGTCAAACGGATGAGTGGATTTTGGATTCAGGATGTACTTACCATATGTGTCCTAATAAGGACTGGTTTTCTAGTCTTAAAGAGCTAGAAGGTGGAATTGTTCTTATGGGAAATGATAGTGCTTGTAAGATAATGGGAGTGGGTACAGTCCAATTGAAGAATCACGACGGCTCAATCCAAGTCTTGACAGATGTTCGCTACGTACCTAGCCTGAAGAAAAATCTCATCTCATTAGGTGCCCTAGAATCTAAAGGGCTCACAATCACTTTGAGAGATGGATTACTAAAAGTAGTAGCTGGGGTATTGACGGTGATGAAAGGCACAAGAAGGAATAATCTGTACTATTTAAATGGAAGTACAGTTATTGGATCAACATCAACAGCTTTTACGAAAGATGCAGATTCAGAGGCTACCAGGTTATGGCATATGCGATTGAAACATGCTGGTGAAAAAGCTTTGCAGACATTGGTGAAGCAAGGCTTATTGAAAGGTGCAAATTCTTGCAAAATGGAATTCTGTGAACATTGTGTTCTGGGCAAGCAGAAGAGGGTAAAATTTGGTCCAGCAATTCACAATACGAAAAGAATTCTGGACTACGTTCACAGTGATGTGTGGGGACCTACCAAAGTAGCTTCTTTGGGAGGTATGTACTATTTTGTTACTTTTGTTGATGATTATTCAAGAAAAGTATGGGTGTATCTAATGAAAAGAAAAAGTGAAGTTTTGGATGCATTTCTGAAATGGAAGAAGATGGTGGAGACTCAGACTGGTCGAAAGGTCAAACGACTTCGATCAGATAATGGTACTGAGTACAAAAACGATCCATTTCTACAAGTATGCCAAGATGAGGGCATTGTGCGACACTTCACTGTTCGGGATACACCACAGCAAAATGGGGTGGCAGAACGAATGAATCGAACTATACTGGAGAAAGTTCGATGTATGTTGTCCAATGCTGGATTGGGCAAAGAATTTTGGGCTGAGGCAGTTACATATACGTACCATCTAATTAACCGTTTGCCATCAGCTGCAATAAATGGAAAAACTCCTATGGAGATGTGGACTGGTAAATCTGCTACTGATTATGATTCTTTGCATATATTTGGTTCCACTGCATATTATCATGTAAAAGAATCTAAGTTAGACCCAAGAGCAAATAAAGCATTATTCTTGGGTATAACTGATGGAGTAAAAGGATATCGTCTCTGGTGTCCTGATACAAGGAAGATTGTTTTCAGTAGAGATGTGACTTTTGATGAATCAACCATGTTGAAGTACAAGGATTCACAAAAGGATGACAAAACCAGTAGTACTTTGCAGCAGATGGAGCTTGAAAAGGTTAACGATGATCCAGCTAATATTGAAGGGACAAATGATGAAGAGGTTCCTACCCAAGAATCTCTACAGCAACAAGATTCAATTGCATATAGAAGGCCAAGAAGAGAGATTCGTAAGCCTGCTCGCTTTGATGATATAGTGGCCTATGCACTTCCAATTACAGATGATGATGTTCCTTCTACTTACACAGAAGTAATAAGTAACCCTGATGGTGTAAAGTGGAAGCAAGAAATGAATGAAGAAATACAGTCTCTTCATAAAAATAAGACTTGGGAGTTGGTGACACTACCCAAGGGAAAGAAGGCAATTGGATGCAAATGGGTATATGCAAAGAAGGAATGATTTCCTGATAAAAATGAAATTCGATACAAGGCTAGATTAGTAGCAAAGGGTTACGCTCAGAAAGAAGGAATAGACTACAATGAAGTGTTTTCTCCAGTTGTGAAGCATTCGTCTATTCGGATTTTACTAGCCTTGGTTGCGTAATATGATCTTGAACTAGTTCAGCTTGATGTGAAGACCGCGTTTTTACACGGTGATTTGGAAGAGGAAATCTATATGACTCAGCCAGATGGATTCAAGGTTGCTGGAAAAGAAAATTGGGTTTGCAAACTGACAAAGTCGCTTTATGGATTGAAGCAATCTCCGAGGCAGTGGTACAAGCGATTTGATCAGTTCATGAAAGGGCAAAGGTACACAAGAAGTAAATTTGATCATTGCGTGTATTTTCAGAAGCTACAAGAAGGAACTTTCATATACTTGCTATTATATGTTGATGATATGCTAATAGCATCTAAGAGCAAAGTTGAGATTGAAAGATTGAAGACTCAACTCAATCTCAAGTTTGAGATGAAAGATCTAGGAGAAGCTAAAAAGATTCTTGGCATGGAAATATGGAGAGATAGAGCTCATGATAGAGTTAGCTTGTCTCAGAAGCAGTATTTGAAAAAGGTACTACAGCAGTTTGGCATGAACGAGCAGACAAAACCTGTAAGTACCCCGTTGGCTTCTCATTTCAAGCTTTCTGCACAACTATCTCCTTCGACGAATACGGAACGAGAATACATGTTGCAAGTTCTGTATTCTAATGCAGTAGGTAGCTTGATGTATGCAATGGTGTGTACAAGACCCGACATTTCACAGGCAGTTAGTATAGTAGCAGGTATATGCATAATCCTGGAAAAGGACATTGGTAAGCTGTGAAATGGATTCTACGGTATATTCATAAGACCATGGATATTGAATTACTGTTCAAGCAAGATACTACACTTGGTAAAGGTGTTGTTGGGTACGTTGATTCTGATTATGCCGGTGATTTGGACAAACGAAGATCAACCACTGGTTATGTGTTTACTCTTGTTGGAGGACCAATAAGTTGGAAGTCTACACTGCAGTCTACAGTTGCGTTGTCAACCACAGAAGCTGAATACATGGCTGTAACAGAGGCTGTAAAGGAAGCTATTTGGTTACAAGGTATGGTTAAAACCTTGGGATTGGTCCAGGAGCATATTAATGTGTATTGTGATAGTCAAAGTGCTATTCATTTAGCAAAGAATCAAGTCTATCATGCACGTACAAAGCATATCGATGTACGTTTCCACTTTGTGCGGGAAATTATTGATGAGGGGAAAATTCACATTCAGAAGATTAAGACTGCAGATAATCCCGCAGATATGATGACCAAGGTGGTAACAACAATCAAGTTCGAACATTGTTTGAACTTGATCAATATTCTGCATGTTTAACAGTTGAAGAAGGCACTATCAAGTGTTGTTGACAAAGGCAGAGAGAATTGTGTGAAGATAAGATTACTCGAATCAAATCTTCAAGGTGGAGATTATTGGGAATTATCCATATTTATGAAAAATCAAAGATATGGGTATCAAATAATGGAAAGTCAAAGATATGGGTATCAAATATTGGAAAGTCAAAGATATGGGTATCGAGATATTGGCATAATAAAATCTGAGATATTTGCAATATATGGTCCCTAAATTGTAAAGTGACTTTGCAAGTTGATCCCTGAACCTCAACTATAAATAGGCATAACCATCTCTCATTCTGTATCTCAAAACTTGCCATTCTCTACTTAAGGCATTGTTTTCTCTCTCTCTCTTTGTAAATTCTCACTTGTATTTTGGAGTGAAATATATTTGGTAGTGCCCGAGGACGTAGGCAAAATTTGCTGAACCTCGTTAAATTCTTGTGTTCTTTATTGTATTATTCTGCATGAATTGTGTGTATGATTGTAGTGATTTATTGTGCTATTAAATTACGATTGAGGGATATTCTGGCTAGGAAAGACCTGGTACTTAAGCGATCCTTGCGATCCACCTCTCTTTCCTGGGAATTGAACTTAGTGTGATTTTTTAGTACAATAATTTTACTCTTTTACACGCTTCCGCACAACAATATACATATATGGTGGGATTTGAACCCACATCAATTAGATTCATAAAACATTCAATTGATAACTTAACCAAAACTTCATTTTAATATATTTTATGCACTTTTATTTTAATATGCACGAACTATTATCTCCATTAGTTTTATTTATTAATAATGTTGTTAATCGAGTTTGTGTCACAAGTCAATTAGACTCTAACTCACAATTGTCGACAAAACTATGATAAATAATTGTAGTGTGTTTAGTATTTTTAATCTAATGTATTTATGTGTTTAAATTTCGTTTTACTCACAAATTAATCTAGTTTTTAATTTTAATATGGTACAAATTTCATGTGTTATTATGGTTAATTAGTTTTAAATCATATATTTCATTTTTTATTGTATGTTATTTTTAAACACACATTTGTGTTCTGAGTTTGTAGTTTCCACATTCATACATGTGTGACAGGATTCCTAGTTATTATGTAAGCTCCTAATTGAGTTAATGTCACTTTCAATCGGTAATCAACTTGGTTATGGAAATTACGAAAATGCATTTTTGTAATTAAAATAAGTTATATTATTTGAGGGTATTTTAGTCTTCTCATTTTCAAAAAAACTAATAAAAATATGTGTATGATGAGATTTAGTCTTTTCATTTTCAAAAAAACCAATAAAAATGCATAACCTAAATCAATTGCATAAGTAAGACCTTTAATTTATTGTTCAGCTAAAGCTAGGTCACCAACTCAATTACAAGAATTATGAAAATACATTTTCATAATTAAAAAATTAATATTATTCGAGTATACTTTAGCATTTTCATTTTTTAAAAAAACTAATAAAAACTAATTGCACAAGCAAAATTTTTAATTTACCACTTATCTAAAGTTTTATTTTGATAATTTTATAAATTTTAATTTTATTATGCACATTTTATTACTTTCATCAATTGCATATCTATATTTCTATTATTTAAGCTCCTAACTGAGTTGGTGAGTTTATCTTTAAAAAAAGTAATAAAAATATGCATACGGTAAAATTTAAACCTAAACCAATTGCACAAGCAAAACATTTATTTACCTCTCAACTAAAACTTTGTTTTTGTAATTTTATACATTTTAAAAATTATTATCCACACTTTATTACTTCCATCAATAGTATATATCTGTATTATTAATAAAAATCCTGTCTGAGTTGGTGTCACGAGTTAAGTAGACACTAATTCAAATAGGGAAATTATGAAAATGTCTTTTTTGTAATTAAAATAAATTATATTATTCGAGGGTATTTTAGTCTTTTTATTTTAACAAAAAACCAAGAAAAATATGGATATGGTGGGATTTGAACCCAAGAAAATTGAAGTAGAAAAACTTTATATTTACCACTCAATCAAATTTTTATTTTGATATTTTTTATACATTTTTTAATATGTAAAATTTATTATCTCCACCAGTTGTATCTATACTATTAATAAAACATCTGACTGAGTTGGTGTCGCGAGTCAACCAGACACTAGCTCGATTAATAAATTACTAGAATGTCTTTATATAATTAAAAAAAGTAATATTATTTGAATGAATTTTAGTCTTTTCACTTAAAAAACCAAAAAAAATGCATATAGTGATATTTAAACCCACGCTAATTATATTTAAAAAACCTTTAAATTATCACTCAATTAAAATTTTATTTTGATATTTTGATATTTTGATATATTTCAATTTTATTATTCACACTATAAAACCTCCACTAGTTCTATATACTAAATAATGTATTTGATTGAGTTGGCATCAGAAATTAACTCGACACCGACTTAAGATTTATGAGAACACAATGATAAACAATTTAATCTATTTTTTTTCATTTTAATAATGTACATATTTAATGTATTATTATTAATTAGTTTCAAATATCATATTTCGTTATTTATTGTGTGTTACTTTCAAACACGTATTTGTGTTAAAAAATTATGGTTTCCACAGACATATGCATGTGACAGGTGTAACAGACCTATTTTGCCCGGCCCGAGCCCAAGTCAATAAAAACCAAAATCCAAAATAAATAAACAGTCCATTATAGTTCAAATTAAAAAAAATCTACAGCCCAAGAAAAAATCAAACCCAAACCCATTTTAAAAGAAAAACTAAAACCCTAAGCCTAGCCCAAAATGTTTAACACTTTCAGAGGAACCCTAGGGCTCCCCTCTCCAGTGCCACGCCACTCCTCACGTGGTGTCAGCGCGTTTAACGCTCGAGACAGGCGCCCTGTCCTATCGCTTGTACCACCAGCTCCGACTCTACCTGCAAAATGGAAGAGAACACGCAACAGCAGCAAAAGGGGAAGCAAACAATAATAAAAAAATGTTGTATCTTTCGGCTATAAGAGCCATTTCCAAACCGATATAAAGAGGGGGTGTAAATGCCCAAATTTGTCCGGGCCCACAAATAAAAGCCCAAAAATAATTAAATAGTCCAATTATCAACCCAATTAAACCAAACCAAACCCATACATGGCCCGAACCAAAACCCCATCCCAAAAACTTAACATTTTCAAGAACCCTAGGGTTCCCTTCTCCAGCAACAGTATGCGCCGCTCCCCACGTGCCTAGTCAGCGCGTTCAATGCTCTAGGCTCAACTACTCCCTAGCCCCGTCCCATCGCCTGCGCCTCACGAACCTGCATAGAAGACCAAAATAGCAAAAAGACAGAGGCGAAACAGAAGCAAAACCATACAGAACAGAGGCAGAAACAATACAAAGCAGGGATTGAACAGTAGCAAGGACAAAAATCACATGTAATGCCTCGGCTATATAAAGCCAACAAAGAACCAATTGTAAGAGGGGGGACTTTTAAGGAGAGAAAAATCAAAAAAAAAAAGAAAAAGAAAAGGGTTATCAATACAGAGATTAATCAAAGAAACGTTTTCAAAGGTTTCATTTTTTTGTTCATTTCCTATCTTTATTATTTATTTATTTATTTATTTTGAATCTATCGCACAAATATATAAAAAAAGGAAAATTTTTACCTATATTTGGCGTTGATACCCTCGGCACACACTCTTCTGGTCTGAAAGCCGACGGATCCCTAAAGATCTGGTTAAAACTTCGACAGAGGAAGCCAAAAGTCGAGATGTTTTTATTGTTTTTAAGGGCTTTGGGATTAGTTTACGGATTTTTAAATCTTAAATCTTCTTCTATGCGAAAAGGGGGTTCGAAGGAGGGATTTTTGAGCTCTCTGGCCACCGCGTACGGCAGCGCCGGCACCGGCGACCAACGGCCAATACGGTGGCCGATGGTCGGTCTGGTGGCCGAACATTGAAGAGAGTTGAGAGTTTTATTTTGGGTTTTTTTTTGAAGAGAAAGGTTGAAATGAAGTTTTAAAAAAAATTTAGACTTTTATAAAGGCCTGAAACGGCGTCGTTTCCCCAAAGTCCGCGTGTCAACCTGACCCGACCCGGGGAGGATCCGGATGTTTCTGCTAATTGGGCTATTTGCGCGCGAGGCCCCTCCGCTTTTGTGACGTAGTGCGATCTGGCCCTTGCTTGTTTCTTTTATTTTTCTTAAATCTTGCCGTATAATTTTCTGTTTGTTTCAATTTGGTCCTCTGACTATCTGAAAATTGGACATGGGGACGGTGTCGTTTTGCGGAAACAGGACTATTGCTCATTTAGTCCCTGTATCTTTGCGCGCACTCTATTTCAGTCCCTAGCAGCTTCTATTATTTACGATTTTCACCCCGCAGATTTACTTTGATTTTAATTCAGTCCTCGACCTCTTACTTTAAACCGTTTTGTTATATATTATTTTAAATTATCTTACATATCATTTAATTTAGGTTTTTGTATACAATATTTATTTTAAACTTTTACATTATGTATATTTTGAATTTATATATATATGTATTATATTTTAAACTATTACATATATATTGTCTATTTTAAATTTTATATGTTATTTATTGTTTTATAGGTTAATTATTTTAAGTTCCTTTTATCGTTTATTGTAAATCTTTTATCATTTATTTTGAGATTTCTTATATTGCTTATATTAAACTTCTTATATATTTTTTGTTTCAAATTTAATTTTCACGTGCTATTTATCCCAAACTTTTTATATGTTGTTTTAAATTGCTTTATAAATTATTTATCTTAGTTGTTCTATGTATTATTTCATTGTTTTGCACATTGATAATTCTAAATTGTTTTATACTATTATTTTAAATTGCTTTTTTTAGTATCTATTTTAAACTGTTTTTCTATATATATATTATTTATCTAAAATTATCTTTTTATTTACTTTAAATTATCTTCTATTATTTATTTTAATTTGTTTTGTATATTATTATTTTAAACTTTTATATGTATATATTTATATTATCTATTTTAAATGTTTTATATATATAATATTTGTATGTAGACTCTTTTTATATATACATTGTTTTACTCCGAATTTCTTTTTATATATTATGTATTTTAAACTATTTATTTTAAATTATTTTATATATTTTTTTTAAAAGTCTATTTATTTATTTTAAAATATTCCATTTATTATCCATTTTAAGATTTTTCTTTCAAATTCTTTATCTTATAGTTACTTATGTATACATTATATATTTCAAATTTCTCTTTTACATGTTTTATCTTAAACCCCTTTTATATATTATTTATTTTAAACTATTTGATTTATTTATTTATTTTTACTACTATGAAATTGTTTTATGTTTTTTTTAAAGTGTTTTAAATATCAATTATTCTAGATGGCTTCATATATTATTTATTTACCCTTTTTTTTACCTTCATATGTCTTATTTTGTTTTAAATTGTTTCACATACATTATTTACTTTCGATTTTGATATCTTGTTTTTTATACACTATTTATGTTAAATAGATCTAAGTTATTTATTTTTATATATATTTGTGCATTTTGAATCCTTTCCGTATTATTTATTTGCTTTTTCTCTCATGCATTATTTAATTTAACTCTATATATGTTATCTATTTCGAATTGTTGTATATGTTACTTTGTTTTGTTTTTTTTATTGTTGATGTCAATTTTAAAATAGTGTATTATATGAATATTTTCATTGCGTGCCCCATAAATCATTTGTTATTATATTCATGTTGTTGACATTCATTAACATAACATGTTGTTCACGTAGTATTGTCACATGTTATATACATTTTATTTCATTCAAATCACATCGTGAATTATGTTTCAACGTACTCACATATAATTAGCGGCTTTATTATACTTTAAAATCAAATATGCACCGTTTAAATATCGTATTTTGTTATTATTCAAAAACCTTTCTAAAAAGGGGGCAATATTTCGTTTTATAGAAATTCGAGAAAATCGTACCCTAACTTACTGGGTTTCGATTTTTCTCGTTTAACCTAAATAACCAAATATCCCTTCAAATTTCAAAATATATGAAACGTAAAGGCAATATTCCGTGTTTGGGAAATTCGAGAGATCGTGCCCTAACTTGCTGGGTTTCGATTTTTCTCGTTTAACCTAAATAATGGCATATTCTTTTAAATCACAATATGAGTTTTAAATAAAATGCTTACTCTCTGAGATTTGAGGTGTTGTGCCCTAACTTACTGGATATGACGTCTTATTACTTCGAGATAAGATTTTTTGCAAATAAGGCAATATTTCATGTTTGGAAATTTCGGGAAATCGTGCCCTACGTGTTGGGTCTCGATTTATTGTTTGACCGAATAACTGAATATCCCTTTTAAAATTTCAATTCATGAGTTTTGGAAATCATGAGATGATTTTGGTATCGAGGGTTTGAAATGTCATGTCCTACGTGCTGGATGTGATATTTTATTTCTTCGAAACAAGAGAATCTTAATATCCATTTCAAAACATCCAAACATTCATAAAAAGGGATCGTATTTCAAAATTTATTTTAAATCTTTTCAATTTTTAACATTAGGACATTAATTAATCAATTAGGTACCAATTTTGGGCGTTACAAGGGTGCTAATCCTTCCTCATACGTAACCGACTCCCGAACTCGTTTTCTCAAATTTCGTAGACCAAAATCGTTGTTTTAGTAAACCAAAATGTTTTATTAAAATGACCAAATTTCTAGGTGATCCGATCACACCTAATAAAGATCGGTGGCGACTCTCGTTCTTTCATTTTCGTCTCCAAATTCGATCCCCTTTTTTTAAAAAAATGGTTTTGACAGGGGGATTTTTCAATATTAATAAAAGGAAAAAACAAAAAAAAAAGATTCAAAAAGAAGGTGATTTTCAAATCTAGCTTTTCTTTGATTTAGATTTTTTTCTTCTTTTCCCATTATCTTTATTTTCGTGTACAAGAAAAATAAAAAGAAAAGGGGAACTTACCTCGGTGCTTAGCCTTGGTCGATTGGGTTCTTCGTTTGAAACGGGTGCCTTTCACGCGTTACCGGCCACCAGATATGGTGGTGGTCCAGCGACGGCATGTTTTGTTTGAGGTCAAAACCCTAGAAGAGCAAAATGGAGTATTCTGCTATTAAGAAGAAAAATCAAGGGCCAAATGCAAGTTTTTGTAAAAAAAAATTAGATTTATACTGTATATAAAACAACACCGTTTTTGTGCCTTGGTTCTGGAGGCTAAACAGCGCTGTTTAGGCGCCAAACCCGCGACCCGACCCGATTGCCCTTGGGATCTGCGTGTTTTAGCGGAGAGGGGATATTTGCATGTTGGTCCTTCCTCTTTCGCACTAACATTTGATCGGGCCTTGTTCGCATTTTCTTTCTTTTAATTTTTCCCTAAGATTCGTGCATTATTGCAATTTAATCCGCGCCTAAGCACAGCGTTTTGGGATCTGGAATACTTCCAGTTTTGGTCCCCGCACATTCGCGCCCATTGCATTTTAGGCCTTATGACGGTTTCAATGATTTATTTATTAATTATCTCTATTAGTTTAATTTTATTTCAATTAAGTTTTTATTCATTTCAATTTATATAATTCATTATTTTTTTATGCATTCGTTTAGCATTTATCTCTTAATTCCTTTATACATTTCAAATTACTCTGATAATTTACTTCATTTTTACTATAAAATTATTATTTTAAAATCACTTTTTATATGTCATACTGTTTTAAAATTTTGTATAATATTTAATTTAAATTACCCATATATTAATATATATACATATACATAATTTATATTAAGATCGGTTTTATTCTATATACATTGTTAATTCCATATTATTTTATATAAGTTCTTTTAGATCTGTTTATTTGCATTTTCTTTGAAATTTATCATGCATATAGTTTATTCCTTAAAGCATATTTTATTATTTCTTTGTTATTTAAGGTTCTTTCATGTATATATTGTTTTATTATATATTGGTTTGTTATTCTTTCATGTATATTGCTTACTCTTTTTATTATTGTATGTATATTATCACCTTTAAACAGATATGTTTGTTTTTAAAATATTTTTGTACGTTATTTACTCCAAACCTCTTCTTTCACAATATTTATTTTAGTATTCATTTACATATTCTTAGTTTTATTTTTTTATATATGTAAATCATTTCAAACCCTATCATGTGTTGTTCATTTGTAAATCTTCATGTATTTAATAGTTATCGAATTGTTTCCATATTGTTTTGTATGTTATGTATTGTTTTAGTTTTCATATTATTTCACGTATTATCGTTTCATATTGTTTATTAGTCTTTTGTACTATTATTTCAATTTTTCTTCACCTATGTTCGAAACTTGTTATATTTTGTTTTAATTTGTTTCTTGGATGTGAGCTCATTGCTATTGTATGTATGTTAATTTATTCTTTTTTGATCACTTGTATAATATTTTATCTATGTATATTAATCCATGTTCATAACTTTGATTTTTCTATATTATTGCATCGTGATTCAAATTTCAATGTCTTGATTGATATTAGTCGTCCATTTTATTTCAAATAAAATCAATGTATTTTGAGATAATTTACAATCATTTATTTAAACTTTTTGTTAATGTTCAATATTTGGAAATTCGAGAAATCGTGCCCTATCGTACTGGGTTTCGATTTTTTTTTTGGACTAAATATCTGGATATCCTTTTATAATTTTTAACCTAAGCGCTTTTAGAAGTCAAAAATCAATCGTGTTTTCAAAGGTATGAAGAATCATGTCCAATCGTACTGGATATGATGCTACATACCTTTAAAACTAGAGAATTTTGACAACCAACTTGAACCACTCAAATATTTTTTAAAAGAAACCATCTTTCAATTTTTTTAAAATTTTAGACATAATGGCAACACTTAATCAATTCGGTACCAATTTTGGGCGTAGTAAGGGTGCTAACCCTTCCTCATACGTGACCGGCTCCCGAACCCATTTTGTTTTACGTAGACCAAAATCGATTTAATAAAAATGTTTTATTAGGTGGTCCAATAACGCCTAAACAAAAAGATTGGTGGCGACTCTATTTTCGTTTTTAAACCAAGTCGATCCCTGTTTTTTAAAAAAATGGTTTCGACAACAGGGTTTCTAATATTAATAATGTATTTAATTGAGTTGGTGTCACAAGTTAACTCAACGCCTACTCAAAATTGAATACAAAACAATGATATCGTACATATTTCATGGGTTATTGTTATTAATTAGTTTTAAGTCGTGTGTTTTATTATAGACACACGTTTGTGTTCTATATTTATGATTTTTAAGCGCATAAATATGTGATAAAAGTTATAATTTAAAAAATTCATTTTATGATTTAAAATTTGAAAATCAATTGGGTCCCAAGAGATTAATGGAAGGTTAAACATCAAAATTATGAGAGGAATTAGACATTTAGCCTCATAAAATTGATGAATTAGTGAAATATTAGAAAGATATTAAGGGCAGCCCATTTCCTTCTAATTTCTTTTTTTGTATAATTAAAACTTGAGTGTTGGTTTTAAATTACTCTTTATTTTATTTAGCAATTTTAAATGTAGTAGTTAGACAAAATAATCGCAGCCTAAATCTAAATCCAAGTCAATGACTTGGACAGTTTTCTTTTTTGTAATTTTCCTAATATTCCCATTTTTCTTTTTCAAGTCAAGGACTTGCTAATCCCACAAAATTAAATTTGTTTGTTGAAAAAACAATTAATTAATTAAAATTTTGTGTTTAATTATTTGTCAAATTGGAAATTTCATGAATTTTTGGACTTGAGAAAATCGAAAAATTGATTCAAACCGATGTATTCAGTTCGGGTTTTGTAATGTTTGGTTTAATTTCAAGTACTTGATGTTATTGTTTAAATCGCACAATTCGGTTTGAGTTTGGTTCTCACATGAAACCGTTTTATCCAAACCAAATCGAATGAAAAAATATATATATATGTTTAAAGGAATTGTAGGGGATAAACTTGGTTAAGCAACGAACAAGTAAAACAACGAATGAATTGAAAAGATCAAACATAAATATTTTACGTGGGAAAACCCTTCCGAAGAGGATAAAAACACCACGGGTAAAAAAAAAGATTGGATCATATTAGCATGTATCATACTTCACAACTTGAATCGTAGGTTGAATTGAGATAATCAATATTTTAAAGAGTACACAAAAGAATGAGATTTTGATAATCTTAGTAATGCAGATTCGAATTCAAATGATAATAAACTTAGTCAATGGCCAGTAGATGATAATAATAAGCATATATTAAATATTAAAGAGGGAACAACTCAAAAAATATGCACTAGAACAAATAGATAAAATTGCATACGATGTGTATTTTTTATTTTTTTATTAGTAATCGTATTATCAACTATTTTTTTAGACTAACATAATGCGCATGATGATTTTATTTTAATTTTTATTACTCATTTAAAAAATATTTATTATCAAACTAATATTTTTTTAAAATATAAAGTATGTAAATATTTAAGTACAATTTATATTGTCAAGCATGGCATAAAGAATTACGATGTAATTACACTCTGTCAGTAAAACATGCGTGAAGAGTTACAATTCATTGTAGTTATAAAAGAATGTAATTACTACCTTAATAATTATATTTTTATTTAATTACTTTGTATTATCCAATCTGATAATAAATCAATCCAAAATTAGGTGATGTATAAAAAAGAAATCCTAAATTAGGTAAGGAATAAAATGTTTTATGGAAAAGTTGATACACGTGCATATTTCAAGAGTGTGACTATAACATTTATTGAAATTATTATATTCACTTTTGACGAAAAAAATTATAAAATAATTACAATTAACGTATTTTCTCAATTTATATTTAATTTGTTGTCTATAAATACCCTTCCTGCAAAATAAATACACCAAATTTAAGTCGGTTAAAGATAGTATTAAGGTACTGTTTAACCACGTTTCTACACATTTTTTTAAATAAAATATAGGGATTATTTTTATTTTAGTCATTTAAATTTTTCTCCTTAATTTGATTATTTTAAAAAATTTGATCGAATTAATTACTCTATCGTTAAATGATAACGGAATATTAATAGTGCATTTGTACGAAAAGCTTTTGAGTGGCTAAAATAAGAATGATCACTATTTAGAGTGACTAATGACTAGTTTACCCTAATTTTAGAGTGGCTAACATGAAAATACACCATTAAACTTTCGTCACCATTTAACAGTAAAGTGATCGGTTTAATCAATTTTTCTGAAATAATCAAATTAAAGAAAAAAATTTTAATTAATTAAATAAAAACGATATATATTAAAATAACTAATGAGATAATTTATCCTATATTCCTAGTACCATATATAGCTTTTTCATCTTCCAATTACTCTTTCTAAAGCATGTAAGTGAGAAATATACGTTTTCTAATTCAAATAATGTTTCAATAAAGTAGGTTTATTTCTAAAAAGTAGATTTTAAAATAATATTTCTACTAATAATTATGTATCCATATTTTTAATAAAATTCATATTGATTTGCATAATGAAAGACTTAGTTTGATTGATATTGGTATTATCGTCAATGTAGAAGGACATGAGTTCGAGTATGTTAAAGCATATTATCCTTCTATTTATAGATTGAGGAAAGACCGTGGTAGACCTGTTCATGGGTTGAGCTACCTGGTTTGGCCCGAAGGCTCGTCTGAAATGTGGGAGGGTTTGGGCAAAAATATAAGCCCAAAAAATGGGTTTGGACAAAAAATAAGGTCCGTTTAAAAAACAGGCCGAGCCTTGGGTAAGGCATTTTTGGCCCAGGCTCAGCCCGACCCGAATTCACTAAATGACAAAAAACTATTTTTTTAATATTATTTTATTATTATTTTCTCCGTATTTTGCTACTATTTTACTATTATGTTTCTACTATTTTGTTGTTATTGTTTGGACATTGTATAAAACTTATTTTATTATTAATTTTTTATTATTTTAAAGACATCTGTTAATTTTGTTATTATTTTAGAGGCATTTATTTGTTAAGTTGTATCTATCTTAGTATTATTTAAGTATTTATATATTTTTTAAATTTATTTTCAATTTGTTAGGAAATATTTATATTGATTTTTTAGTTTTTTTGATGTATCATATATATTTTATATTTATATAAAAATTAATATGGTCAGACTCGGGTTTTAACCTTTTTATCCGAGTTGGACTTTGGCAAAATTTTAGGCCCATTTTTTGGGTCGAGCCTAGGCCTAACAAACAGGCCTAATTTTTTAATTGAGCCCGGCCCATGCACACCTCTAGACCATGAGTAGTTCTATAAAAAGAAAAATTATAATATATGATTATATATATATACTTTTGTTGGAGAAAATTAAACATTGAATTTATGTTATTTGTTTTCAAATGTAAACTTTGAATAAAATATGATGGTTTGTTCAAATTTATTTTAATTAGAATAATCGTTTTTAAAATTTAACTTTAATATTATTATACATTAATTTCGTAATCATATTATTAATAAAATATTTTAAAAAATGATAACAAATCGTATAATATAATTGAGTTAATACACACAATTAACTTATACATTGTATGAATAAGAAAATTAGTATATATTTATATCCAATAATGTGGGTGTATATATAGAATTTATTGATCTTGATTAGAGGTATTCATGGATCAAGTTGGGCCAAGAGTCAATATCAAAAAAATTTTAAGGTCGGGTTAGTTTTCGAGCCAATTGGTCTACCCAAAATGTCCATTGTACTATTCAAAAATTAATAAAATATTAAATATATTTTTTAATTGCTATTTTATAATATTATATTTAAATTTAAATTTTAAAAATATTTTTATTATTTAAATTAAATTCGAGCTCGACCGGATCGACCCGAGGTGCAAAAATATTTGTCCAAGCTTGATTTGACCCGACCCTTAAACAAGCCTAATATCAACCCAAGTTCGTATTATAAACGTGATATGAAATTAAAATAAAAAACATGATATGGATATTATACTTACTACATATTATTGTCTTCACTAAATTTACATCACAAGTCAATTGAAACACTGATTAAATTGGATAATATTTAAAATAAATTATATATTTTTGAAGGCGCTTATATCTTTTATATAAACGTAGAATAATACAAATACATAATAAGATTTGAACCTAAGACACTATAATTTTCAATATCTTTACTTCAACATTTGAACCAAAACCTCATTTATTTTTTATATCAATTTTTATAGATATATTTGTGACATAATTTTGTTTTTCACCCACAGCATGAATGTGTTGTAATTTAGTTAATCATAATTATATTAAAATCTCTTTATCATTCCTATACTAAAACCTTTAACTGAGTGAATATCACCTATCAACTGAGTTCCAATTCAGAAGAAAAATTAAAAAATACATATATTTATTTTATAAAATAAATTATATTATTATGAGAGCGTTATTCTCTTTTCTTATTTTATAAATCAATAAAAAAATATTCATAATAAAAGTTAGACTAAAAACGTCAAACATTCAATTTTATTATTTCAAGTAAAGCTTGATTTAGTTTTTATATAAATTTTTAATAAATATATTTATTATATAAGTATTTCACCAACATCGGTGATGTAACATAAAATAAAATAAAAATCCGCATAATCCAATTATTAAAAGGGGAAACATTATTAATTACAGTCACCGAATCTCCTTGATTGCCAAATTATGGCCTTAAAAATACATTTTTCAACATAATTTCTTATCACCAGGGCCTTGCAAAAGGGGCGCTTGGCTCAATGAACAAATTGTTTTAATGTCCCTTCCCAAATTAGAAGACTCAATTTAATCCTTTTTAACTTTTAATTAAATGAAAACATTAATAATCTTAACCTTTTTAAAAAATTAATAATTTAATTTAATTATTTTTTTATATAAAAGTTGTAGTTTTGGTCCCAAAATTTTATAATTTTATCTCAGCTCCTCCTAATAAAATTTCTGATCGTCATCAGAATATAACAAATAGGAGAATCAATGAAACAATATTTATAAATATGGATTAATTGAAGAATAATAATAATAATAGAGGCATTGAAGGTATAATAAACAGAGTTGTTAACAACTGAAGAAACAGCATTGATAAATTAATAATGATAATTAGGCAACGAGAATATTAAGTGATTGGATTGAATGCACAGCTGTAGGTTGGGCCCAATTGTAGAGGTGGGGGTCCATCCACATTATATATATTAAACCACCAAGGGACCACATCATAACTTCTTTGCTCTTTTACTTGTATCTTTCTTATCCTTAATAACACTTCTTTAAACTCTGAACACCAACTATATTAACCTCAAACCAACTCTATTCCTAACCCAGGATTTGGAGCTAATTTTTATTTAATTTGGCTGAAAATGAGATTTAAGAATGAGATGTTGAGATATTCCTCAAAAGTTTTAAGGATTCTGTAACACATGGTAATTAGTTTGTTAAGGTCACGCTCAACTTCCCATACACATCAAAGATTATACCAAACAATGCATCTCAAATGGAATCCCATCTATTCATGAATCACATTATTTGTTCTAATTAAAATTTAAGAGTTTAAATAAAAATATTAAACCTAAAAAATAAGTTTTTAAGGCTTGTACATAATTAATATATAGAGAGAGTTAACTCGAACTTGAACATTCAAGAATCGAGTTTAGCCCAAACCATTTTTTAAAAGTCTAATATTTTATATCATGTTACTTTTATATATTTTGTAATTTTAACATATAAAAATTAAATATACAATATTATATGTATTACTTACTAATATAATGTAAACATTAAAAAGAGTGTTAAATTAACAATATATAAAATTTGTAAAAAAAAATTAAATTAAAAATAATATAAAATTTTAATTTTAAAAAATAATATGAGCAATCCTAAAATAAATTTTAAGTTAACTATTTATAGATATGTACAGACTTAGATAAAATTTTATACTCATATTTTAAGCAAAACCGAACTTGAACAAATATAAAGTGTGTCAATACCATACCTAAACCCAACCTAAATCTAATCCAACACTATCCATGAACACCTTTAAATCAGACAAGACAAACTGATCACACGAAAAGACAAAAGGTTGAACCAACTTTTAAATGAATTGTATGGAACTAATTACACTAGACCAAAAAAATCGATCGAACCAATATTTAATAATTTTTTTATGGATTGAACTTATAAGACTTAGAACACCATCTATCCAAACGAAACTTATTACAATCGCTACATACACATTTGAAAACCACATATTTAGAGTATACAAGTATGTTTAAAAATAACATATCATAAATAATAAAATGTATAATTTAAAACTAATTAATAATGATATCAAATATGTATGATATTAAAATATAAAAAATTAAATCGTGAGTAAAACAAAATTTAAACACGTAAATACATCAAATTAAGAATCCTAAATGCATTACAATAGTTTATTATGATGTTGTTATCAATCTTAAATTCGTATCAAGTCAACTTGTGATATTAACTCAATCGAAAACATTATCAATTGATAGAAATAATAAAATATGTATAATAAAATTAAAAACTATAGAACAAAATAAAAAAAAATTGATTGAGTAATAAAATTAAAGTTTTATCAGTGCAAGTGGTATGAGTTTAAATCACACCATATGCAAATTTTTTATGATCTTTTTAAAAAAAATTAAAACAACTAAAATACCCTTAAATAATATAACTTAATTTAAATACAAAAGGATATTTTCTCTAACCAAGTTGGTTCCCTATTGACTCTTAACACCAATTCAATCAAAAACTTAAATAATAGTATAGATAAACAGGTAGAAGAGTCCAAAATTGTATTAAAAGTAATACTTGCACAATACCTGTACCAGTGTATTTTTTTAATCTTTCATGTCTGTTTTTACCGTCTATTCAAAATTCATGACTGCCTCTTTCAATAATATCAACTCTAAAGTTCAAATTTACGTTCTTTCCTTGGGAATACAATGTCCCTTACTATGTATATTTTTTAGCTTGGTATTAGAGAGATTTCATGGATCAACTTATTTAACGCTTTCTATTTTCATGTTTGCTCTCATTCCAAGGTGCATAGGGATAACTATCATTTGAAAAGAGAGAAAAAGCAACAATTGTTGGTTGAACGTCCTCGAAAGATTATATCCTCCTACTCATATTCTAACATACATTGGTATAATTGAAGCAACATTTAAACTCATCGGAGAACAAATGTGTAAAAACACTAGAAAATGAATTGAGAGTTACCAATAAAAGGAAGGCCATCTCAAGTGTGTTGTATGAAAGGCCTAATACTGAAACAAAACTCTAAATGCAGCTCAGCTAACATCACTTAAAAAGATGCCAAATTGGAGGACTTACCATTCAAAATATCAGCATGGGAATTACCCAGCATGTAACCTCACATCTTTTATAACTTGGGAATAGAATTCCCAATGCGGATCTGCCTCTGTGATAGCCTGTTGCCCGAATGGATTTTGCTCCACAAACTTCTGAACATTCTCTGCTACAGCTATCCGTTCAAGATAGTCTCGAATATCTCCTCCAGGTGCTGTTGCATACATTATTTAACCATGACAATTGTGATAAAATGCATACACAAGGATAAATAAAATGAGGGAATTAGGTACACTACAGATGACCGTTGATGCAAAACTCTAATGCCAGATCTGTAACACGGACCAATATCATATACAGGTAATGATCTATAAAGCCGCTTGGGCTCCCCCCCAGCGCCCCCCCCCCCAAAAAAAAAAAAAAAAATTGCTGAAATATGAGAGTATATCCAGTTACTGAAACATAACTAAACCATCACTAGCCAAATCTACAAAGTTATGGGCAAGCCAAACAAAGGTATATCCATTGATCTTGCAGAAGTTAATGAAGCATTACCAACTGTTGAAAAGATCAGCTGAAAATGATTTAGGTCAATGATGTTTTCACAATACCTAGAAGATAAATATATATATGCATAACTGACTTGAGATAATGGCACGACAATCACATTAGTATGATTACTGACTGCACGTACACTGTTCCATATAGTGAACACAGCTTTATAACACAGTAATACATGCAAATACAATGACTCCATTATCGGAGTTCCCTGACAGGAAAGACTTATTTGGACCCAACAAATTTATGATTTTAACATAGGTCAAGAGTAGGATTTACAGGGCCTATTTAATAAGATTCACTTTTACATTTTTCTCTTCTGTGAAAAAGGCCTAAAAGGTAAGATCACCAATATGCCCCCCGTGAAGGCTTATATACTACATCAAGGTCCATCTGTTTGTGTACCTTTAATTCCCTAAAACATGCTTAGCTCATGTCTCACCTAATGAATGATCATCGGCATCCGTGTATTGATAAGGATATGGAAATATACCAGTATTTGCCTACGAATGAAAAGATAGAAGCTAGCATAAGTATTAGAGCAGCATTTGAATTTCAACAATCCAAAGTGTTAAATAAGCCATATTCACCAAGTGAGTAAGCAAATAAAGGAAAACATTTAAAAACTCACAGGATTTCGCAAAGCCTTATATGGCGAATCATCCAACAATAGTGTGTTTGATTCATCATAGTCACCCTTCCTCCAAGGAAGCTCGGGTAAACACCTATCCCATAATTTTCTAAGTTCCTTCAAAACAAGCGGTTTCTCCTCATTCTCGAGGGTTTTGAATTTTGTAATTGTACACAGTTTCCGGTCCTGCAAGAAACCCATATCATGAGACGAATAAATTATACACAGCACTAACATATTAATGTACTTACAGAAGAGAGAAGCATCTATAAAAAAAATTCATGCCACTTTAGCCCACAAGAGTTTTGCATATCTGGCTTATATTCCCCCCAATCAAATACAAAACTTGATGAAAATCAGATTTATTTAGAACAAGAATGTTATTTTAGTTAAAAAAGGAAAGTAACAAAGCTAGTTTCCTTAGGCTCTGTTTTATCTCTCGAGTATTTTGAGTGTGCATACTCGTGATTCAACTGGCTGGATTGGATAGATTTAGAAATGTTGGGTATTACTATGTGTTAAGTACTATATCGTTTAATGTTCCATAAGATATAGATGTATTAGTAGTAGGGTAGATATATAAGCATATAGAATTGAACTTGGAATAATATATAACCTGTATACTGTATAGTTCAGCTTCAGTATGTCATTTATATTTTCAAAAATCACACATACTAATTAAAACCACCTTATGTGATTAACTAATCATGCAAATGTAGCTCATTGATTGAAGGCCATGCATACGATGAAAAAGACAAGAAAGAAATGATATAACCAAAACTTTGGCAATTATCCCATTACTAGAAATAGTTAAATACCACAGGGAATGTTGCTTACCCAACAGAAAAACAATTTACGTTTCCATTGTTTTCTAAGAAGAAACCCAATCATCTTGGTCATGTTTCTACTGCAAGAACAAGTAATAGCAACATGGTCAAAGCATAGCGTCATTCATGAAGGAGCATTACATTCTACAGTTCACTTATGTAACATGGCAACGCTTAAATAATAATAATAATAATAACAACAGTATAACTATGGAAGACACTTCTCAAGCAAAGGCAGGAGCATACTTAACTCTTGATGACCAGATTCCGACATTAAATGTCTTGAAGCAAAATTCGAGAAATTCAACACAAAATGGTCTAATGAAAACTGTAAAGAGAAAAAGAAAACATGAGCCACAGTCGAAGTATAATTAATGGAAGACAAACAAAGATTTCAGATATTTCTATTTCAATTACTATATATTACCTCCTTTCCCATCTACTCTAGTATTTGGCTTTCTATTTGGTTGTTGAACAACATCTACAAGAATTCCATTCAAATCAAGCACAAGAAGCTTTTTCCTAGGACGCCAGACGCTTTTTCTTTGAAATGAAGAGTGCAATGTTTGTGAGAAATTGTTCTCTTTAACATTAGTTGTTAGTGTAGCATTGTCTTTTACGACTGCCAAGTTTGAAGGAGAAGCATTAGCTGCTAGTGTAACATTGTCTTTTGTGTCAGCCAAGTTTGAAGGAGAAACATTAGCTGTTCGTATAACATCATCTTTTGTGACAGACAAGCTCGAAGGACAAACATTAGCTGCCAGTGTAACATCATCTTTTGCAACAGCCAAATTCAAAGGAGAAGGATTAACTTCTTCCATCTTGGTTTCTTTCTCAACATCCTTCGACTTCTTTCTTTTCCTTCCTTTAAGATCAGATTCAATGCCTATGTTGTTGCCCAATGCTTCCTCTGAAGCCTGTGCAGGCATAGCGTGACCTACTGGTACTTCACCGGACCCATTTTCCGAACAACCAATTGTAGGCTCCTTCTCTCTATGCTCAACAGAAATCTGTATTGGGCCAATCTCCTGGACATGTTCTAAACCATCTCCCAATAGATTACAAGACTTCTTCTTCTTGTGATGGGTTTTTACCTTTTTTGATTTTTCAATAACTTCAGTTTCAGGCATAACAATATCTCCATCAACACGGGGATTTTGAATTCCTGAAAAATCACTTTGCTTATAAGTTATCAAAGAAATTTTGTTAGTATTTTTCGACTCTACAGTTTCTGATATAGAAATAGGATCCTCCTTTCTAATATTCTTTTCATTAATAATTTGAGGTTCAGTACACCTACTTCCATTTTCAACTTCATTACTGTCCTTGCCATTGCTCTTTGAGCTAATATCTTCATCCTCCATGACATTAAGCGTTGTCTTCTTTCCTTTCCCCTTCTTCTTCTTCTTCCTTTTACTTTCCAGTTGAACAGTTTGTTCATTCAATTGAGCCCCTTCCAGTCCAGACTCCAAATGAGAGTCACTTTTATTCTTTTCATCTACCAAAGAGTTGTCAACTTCCACAGATGTAGCCATCTTACTCTTCTTTTTCTTCCTCTTTCGCTTCCTTTCAGAATCAGCCGATTGTCCTTTCAATGGACTCTCCGAAACATTATTCTCCGGAGTCTGTACATTTGAATCTCTACCTGACACGGTATCATTCATTAACCAGTTCGGTTCTTCCTTCAATCCCGATGACTCCAAAAAAGAATTTTCTTTCCTCTTTCTCTTCTTACGCGAACGACTCGATTGCTCTGCCCCTAAATCAACGTCCTCTGTTCCTAAACAAGTTGCTTTGTCAAGGGATTCACCATCTCTAGTTTCAATATCTCGTTCCATCCTCTGTTTCTTCAGTTTCTTCCTTTCAGAACGGCTCAATTTAGCATCCGAGACCGATGACTCTGAAACATTTTTCACTTCCATTTTTTTTAATTCCAAGGTCGATCCTGTTTTCATTCACCGCAAATTAAAAATTAAAACAAAAAGCGCAGAAGATTAAAGCTATAAAATAAGCAATGAAGCATCAAAACAATCCCTTAACAATGAGCAAAGGTAAAGGGGGAAATGTTTTAAAGAAGAACCTGAAAATACTAAGCAGCGCCGACGCAGAAAGTTGTTGTAGACTTTGCATTTAGGGTTTTATTGTCATATTGTTTTCCGTCCCCAAACCCTAAACCCAATGATAAAAGAGCTCATGTGCCTGAGTTGATGGAATGTATCGAAATTTTGAAATAATGATATTTTAAAATTTTAAGATATGTTTTAAAATTATAAAGGTATTGAATAAAAATGTAATTATTATAGTAGTAATTTTATTTTTTTGTAATTATAAAGATAATAATTTTTTAGACGTGTTTGACTCATAACTTAATACAATTTATATCATAATTCCCTTTTATCATATAAAAATTATTGGTATAATAAAAACAATTTCTAAGCAAGTAATAAAAATTAAAATTAATTATCATATGTATTATGTTAGTTTAAAAAGTATTCAATAGCACGATTACTAATAAAAATAACAAGAAAAACAAACATCTTATCTGATTGTTCTAGTGCATATTTGTTGGGTTATGCACCTTATTGTCATTTGAATTTGAATCTAAATCATTATGATTATCGAGATTTTCTTCCTTTATGTAGTTTTTGAAGTATGAATCATCCCAGTTCTACATATGATTAAAATTATGCAACATCCTAGTGCAATCAAACATTGTTTATTTTTTTTATACTTTACTAAGGTGATGTTTGATATTGGTAATATGATAAATATTTTTTTACATTGATAAATGCATTTTCAACCACATTTCGAGGCATTGAATATCACATATTAAATAGTTCACGAGCTATCTTCTATGCTTATGTCTAGTATCATCCTTTCAAATGGTATCTTACTATGTCATATAATGCAATAAAATATTTTCTATTTGCATAACTAACATCAACTTTATAATATTTAAATTTACAATCCAATTAATCTATCACTTTAATTATAAAAACTTAAATAGACTTATTTTTTATAATATGAAAATTAAGTAAAAATAATATAAAATCTATAACGTATAACCTTTTTAAGAAAGGGCTTTATAAGTTGTCCAAAAATAAGTTATGATTAAAAAATAACTATAACATTTTTTTCTATAAATAAGTATATTATTTTTATAATGTATATCATGAACATTGAAATAATAGATTTCTTGGCCATAAGTTTTTATACATAAATATATTATAGTACTTTTATAGCATGTAAATTATTTTTTATAATGATTTTATTGATTATAACTTTAGAATTTCTTGGGATTTAAATAGTATAATTTTTTTTCATAACTTTATAAATGTTATGTTGTCAATGGATGGAACATAAATGGTGTTGTAGTTGCCAATGGTTATATAGGCAGGACAACGAGTTATTCTAATCAAAAGAGGATGCTTTACAAAACTCATATACTATCATGAGGAAGAAAACACTGTGGCGTTTCATTATAATCAAGTATTACGTTTTATCCATCACCACCAAAAGCGGTGACCTCGTTGTTATAACTTGTGACAGAATTGAGGTGTAACAAATTATACTAACAAGGTCACGGCCTTCAGTGGAGATAAATAACACAAATTACTTGATTATACTGGAAAACCCATTGTGTTTTCTTTCTTCGCACTTGTGTATAGGTTTTATGAAGCATGCTCATCTGATGAGGAGAATCTCGTTGTCGTGCCCACATTAGCACTATCAATTATGACCCCGATTATGCTCTATCATTTGATAAATTATGTATAATTGAAACCTTAGTTACACTTCAATTCAAGATGGTACAATTGCCATCAACTTGGACCACGAGTTGCAAAGCGGTCCCAACTTATCATGTGATGGCTTCAGTGTGTCACTCGCGAAAGATATTGGAGGAAATGTAGAAATCGCGAACTTAATGACTTTAGTGTATCACTCACAACCAAATCTAAGATTTTGGGTTAAGCAGCCCCATAGACCCAACCGAGGAGTTATTGGTGGAGCATACTGCATAGACTTGAGACAAATGACTTGTGACTGTGGGAGATTTCAAACACTTAGTTATTCACGCGCACGTGCAATTGCGACATGGGCCTCGGCACGTGTAGATTGCATAACATATGTTGACGAAGTTTACAATCTTGAATGCACGTATAAATTTTGGAAATCTGAATTCCCACCTATCCTGGATGAAAACATGTGGCTGCTTACCTCGCATGATCCTTTCGAGTTGGCACTAGATAAGAACTCATAGCATAAGCCGAAAGGTTGGCTAAGTACTCAACTCAAATATGAGACAATATGGATATTCAGGAGTAGGGAGACACACCAAGGTTATTATGTTACTGTAGGAACCTAGGGCGTGCAAAGCCAATATGTCCACACAACCTGAGAACATCTTAGAGAAAAACTAATTAAAACACTAACTCATGCAATGAAAACACAAGCCAATGTTTTAATCTTTTTCCGTACCTTCTAAGCAATTCTATGCTCTTTCAAAATATTGTATTGAACAAATGGACGGAGAAAAACTTAAATAAAAAAGTAATAGAAATAATTGTAAAATTTAAACTCACAATATGATATGGTACAAAATAAATCAATTTAATAAATAAGTTTCGTATATTGTAAATAAGTGTACATTTGGGATGTAAAATAAAATATACAATTTGGAAAAATTACAAAAAAAAAAATCATTGGCATCCCAAATGTGTATTGAGTATTTGGTTGAAAAGAACGAAGTTTAAAGAGATTTATATAAAAAAGTTATTGGCTTTTAGAATCATTTTAGCCGTTGGAAAAGTTAGCATTGAAATTATTACCGAAAATGCATTTTCAGGAGAAAAAATAAAAACGATGAATACAATTTCCTTTCTCTCTCAAAAAAATAATGTACATAAACAAAAAAAAAACATAATTTCTTAAATAATTTTTTTAGGCATATTTGTAAAATTCTGCCCTACCCAATTTTATTTGCGGTATTGATTTTAAAAATATAAATATATATAAAATCAAGTTAATTTTCTTATTTGCAGTAAATTTATCTTTGATCTTATATAGAATAAATTTGATATATATATATATTAAGATTTATAAATAAATTAAACTTAAAATTTCAATTTAATTAAAACACTATTCAAATTTTTTGAATATTTTTATATAATTATTTTATTTAATATATTATTAATTAATTAAAAACACTAAGTTTAACTTAATTAATAATATTAATTCCTTTAAAAGATAATATTATTACATTTTATTTGAATCATATCATTTCGTTCCTAATCTTTTTTGTCACGATTTACTTATTAAATTGTTCTGAGAACTAATTTCGATGCAAATTTTCTTAATTACTCTTTCCATTAATAATAAACATTTACTTTATATTAATATTATTCCAAAACATTTTTCGTTAGAGTGAACTATACTTGTAGTAATTTCTTTTTTGTGATCCAACAATTAATATATTTATTTTGTTATTTAATTATTTAATTTTGTTATTTTTGGTCATTATCTAGTTAATGATGGCAGTTTTTAAAATTGACATAATAAAAATTTCAACTCTCAACATTTATACATTGTGTCAATTTAGTCTTAATTACGAAAAATTTAACCTTAAACTTTTACATATTATGTAATTTGATTTTTTTTACAAATTTATTTTTTTGTGATATTTTCACCTAAAAAACTAAAAAGATAAATTTATCAACTAAATATGATTGAAAATATACACATAAATAATAGAAACATCAAAAAATTCAAGATAATAATTTTCATATTTTCTTATTTATTTAAAATTTACCCTCAATGCAAAAAAATAACAAACAAACCATATTAAATGTTAAAAGTTAATTTATTTTAAAATCAAGACTAAATTAAGATGATTTATAAATATTGAGTTAGAAATATTATTATATCAATTTTAAAAATTATTAATATTATTCAAATGATGATTAAAAAGATAAAATTAAATTATTAAGTTACCATTTACGTAATTAAATTACCGATAGTTGAGTGGTAGTGGGTACCACGTAGTTTCCTCTTATCGAATAGTATGCGGTGGAACCAATAATTTAAGGCCTATTTTATTTTCTTTTAAAATTTAAAGAAATTATTATTGAATAAAACAATTGAAAAATAAAAGCTAAAAATCCCACCCATAATTTACCTTGTTCTCTGCTTTCGTTTCAGATTTCAGATCTGATCAAAGAACAACCAAACAAACAGGGTGAGAAGCTAAACCTAAATTTTTCTAAAAAGGAAACCGATGCTCAAATTTCTTTTCATTTATTTATTTCTGTTTGTTTCCTGAGAAAATCCTGATTGTATTCGATCTGTTTTTTCCGCTTTATGCTCTAATAACATGGCGTTATACATTCGCGATATTTTTTCCGCTTTATGCTTTGACATGGTGTTATGCATTCCGGGTCGATATTGTATGATGAAACGTTAGGCATTTGGCTTTCCTTTTCTTTTTTTCTTAAATCTCCTTGAAAATGTTTTTGAATCTCATTTATGTAATTGCATCTGGCTTTTTTAGATCTTTTCTTGATGATTTGCTTGTTAAGTTTCACATCAAACTGAAAATTTCAGCACAATGTGAGACTTTGAATCAGATTGGATTTGGGTTTACTAGCGGGCTATTCTTGATTAAAAGACATTTTTTTAATGGGAAATCCTACTGCATCATATGTTGGATTTTATCTAATCTAATGTGTAATTAGTTTCATTTCTGAAACTTGAATTGAAGTTTGGGATTTTGTAGATAGCCATGTTACTTTGGAAACATTAAGTAAATCCATGTTAGAACTCACCTTGAGTCCGAGCAATATACGTAAATGGTTCTTGTTAATTTTTTATTTTCAGTTTATAACTATAGATTTATTGTTGTTTACTGGAATATTTGTTTCTTCATGGATTAGTTGCTTAGAAGTCCCAAGTTAGAGAACATGGGTCGTGGAGTCAGCAGTGGTGGGGGACAGAGTTCTTTGGGTTACCTTTTCGGGAGCGGAGAAGCTCCACCTCCAAAACCAACCAACGTCACGAGTACTGGCACCACCAGTAATGAAGTTCCTCAGAAGCAGATTGAGGTTGTGAAGGAAACTGTGCAAAAACCGACCACTGCTTCACCATCATCGGGTGATGCCAAGGAGATCCCTGCAGGTGTTCCAGGGAGCAAAACGAACAACTATTTCCGAGCTGATGGCCAGAATTGTGGCAACTTTCTTACGGTAAAACACTAGTCTCAATTCTCTTTAAATGGTCACTTAGTAATGTTTGATCAAATGTCTGCAGTTGATCTACTCAAAGAATTGATGAATTTCATTTTGCTGAAATTTCACCATCTATAATATCATACTCACTTTCAAAAATGATGCTAATACTTTATGATTGTCTATAGAGGTGTTCATCGGCCGGGTCGGGCCGGCTCGGGCTGGGCTTAACTAAAAAATTATACCCATTTATTAGGCTCGGGCCAGGCCCAAAAAACGGGCTTAAAATTTTACCCAAGTTCGACCCGGATAAAAATACTAAAACTCGGGCTCGGCACAACCGTCCGTATTAATTTTTATATTATTTTAAATATATATATAATACATCAAAAATATTAAAAACATCGAAATAAATATTTCCCAATAAATTAAAAATGAAATTTAAAAAATATGTAGACTTAAATAACACTAAGATAGATGCGACTTAATAAGCAAATGCTTCTAAAAGTAATAAAAAATTAACAAATACCTTTAAAATAATAACAAAATTAATAATAAAATAAATTTTATATAATATCCAAACAATAACAATAAAATAGTAGAATATAATAGTAAAATAATAGCAAAAAAAACAAGAAAATAACATTTAAAAATAAAAAAATGCAGTTTTTTTTGTCCTTAAGTGAATTTGGGCCGGGCTGGACCTGGATTCTAGTTAAAAATATCTTACTCGAGGCCTGATTTATTTTTTAAACTGGCTTTATTTTTTTGTCTAAGCCTTTTTTTTGAGCTTATATTTTTGCCCAAACCCTCTCAAATTTTGAGCGGGCTTTCGAACCTGGCTGGGTAACCCGGCCCATGAACAACTCTAATTGTCTATATCTCATATCTAATTAGAACAGAAAAAAAAAATCACATCTGGCAGTTATGTTCTGCTTTGCAGTTTGCATAAAATTAAAATCATATGCTGAAGCTCCTAGATGAGTTCACTTGACGTAAATGATTAGGAAATGATATGTTGGGATTCAGGAGGAGCATTTCCTTTTTTTTCTTTTCTCTAACTAGGAGTTTTGAGACTAATCCCTGTTGGGCCAAAAGTTTATAAGGTAAAACTCATATTGGATTTTTGAGCGTGTCTATTTTTTTTTTGTATATTTTTAATTAAATTTAATTAATAAATTTATTTTTTAGTTTTTTAGGTGAAAGGGTCATAAAGAAAAGTAAATTTGTAAAAAAAAAAACAAATTACACTAAGTGTAAATGGTATGGTTTTTCATAATCAAGATTAAATTGACATAATATATAAATGTTGTGGGTTAAAGTTATTATCATGCCAACTTTAAAAGCTGCCACGTTAATTAGATGATGACAAAAAAAAAAGATAAAATTGAATAATTGAATAACCATTTTTAACTTTTCATAATCAAATGACCTAAAAAATAAATGTACTAATAGTTGGGTGACCAATAGTTGAGTCACTACTATTGTAGTTGACCCTAAGAAAAAATGTTTTGGAATATTTAATATAAAGTAAATGTTTATTAGGGGTGAGGTCCTCACCACCTCAACTGACTGTTGGTTGACCTCTGTTTATATTTAATATAAAGTAAATGTTTTGCAATCATAATCTATTGTAGGGAAGTTGACCTCTGTCGCCAGGGTTGGATCCAAAGGGTAGGATCCTCGGCCTGGTTAAAAAAAAAAAATCATTTTGGCCCCTTTTAGAAAATAATAATTCAATTTTGATATTTTTAACATAAACTCTCAAATTTTATAAATTTATCTTGACCCTAACACAAAATTTCTGATTTCATCCGTGTTTATTACTAAATTATGGAAGCTTGAGTCAGGGAATTGCCAACTTTACATTGTTTTCCCTGTCTTGGTTTATATGATTTAGCGGTCTGAACTTCCCGTGCACCAGTATCATGTTGAGATATGGATATGAATATCCGTATGCTGAGATCAAAATTATATTATAAGTTTTGTCATTGTATTAGCTTATGATTTTATAGTTTCTAGCATGCCCCTCAAAGGGTTTTCGTATTACGTATGTTTGGCAAAATCATGCATGCATCACACATGCTTATAACATTCATGCTTCAAATTCGATACCATTTATTTTCTTTGGAGTAAGCATAAACTAAATAGTTGGATAACTTTGTCTGTGGGCAGGAGCGCAGGACAACTAAGGTTCACGCAGCGCCTGGCGGTGGGTCTTCCTTGGATTACCTGTTTGGTGGCAGCGAGAAGTGATATGTGAGATATTAAATGTTGGAACCACTGCTTATGGTTGTCCTAAAAGGTTTGGGACAGAAAATATTTAAGTATAAACAATATGTTGGTTTCCCTTCCATCCTGGACTTTCTGGAAACTTCAAATTAAGCTTTTTCCTATCTAAGCAACTGCTTACCATTAGTTAACCATGCTTATCCAATCCTTTCATCAAGTGTTATAAGTATCTTTTATCATATATTAAAGTAATATATTCAAGAAAAAATGGAAACTTGCTTACATGAGAGCGCATATTTGTGATAAAGTGGTATGTTTTATCGATTTGAATAGTTGGTTGGGTTAAAAAGTGAAGGAATGAGAGGAGGAAATAGAAAGTGGGAAGAAAATAATTTGAGTGTGCTAAGGAATATAAGTGAGAGGAAAGAAAATAGGAGGATGATTATTTTTCATCTTAATGCATTAAAAGTAGTTTTTTTTAAATTGAAATGATAAAAGGAGAGAAAGTGAGAAAGAGGTATATGCTAGTTTAAAATTATGTATTTTTTTAATTGTTTTATTTTATTTTGTTTTAATTTTTAATTCTATAAAGTCATGGTTCCAAAGAAACATTTTTTTCTTCTATTTTTTTATTTTTCTTATCAAGCACACTTATGGAATGGACAATTATATTTCTTTTCTATTTTTTCAATTTTTTTCCACTCTACCAAGCAAAATTTTAGAGTGTGTTTGTTTTGAGTATAAAAGTTGAGGGATAAGAGAAGGTAGTGGAAAATTAGAAAGAAAATAATTTTAAGTGGGCTTGATAGAGAAGAAAATATTTTATTCTAATATATAAAAATAATTTTTTTTCAAATTGGAATGATGAGAAGAGAAAAATGAGAAAATTTTGTATGTTATTTCAAAATTATGCACTTTTTTTAAAGTAAAATTATGCATTTTTTTAAAATATTTAATTTTTTTAAACGATGAAAATAAAATTACCTTTTTCTTTCTATTTTTTTATTGTTCCTACGAAGCATACTTATAAATTTTATTTTATTTTATTTATATTTTTATCATTCAATCCTTTATCTTTTCAGTTCTCTTTTCATTCTCCCCACGCAAATGCCTATAGTCTTTTCATTCAAGGAAGAAATATACAAATGCCTATAAGGCTATTAAACCATATTATTTCCAGTAATAACTGTTTTTTTTATAAAAGAAAATTAGGGATTTTAAGATTTCCTCACATTCACCTTTTCTTTTCTTTTTTTTTTTTACTCATTCAGGGGTTCTTTTCTCTTTTGAAAAGCTGCTCTTCTTAAGGTTTCCCTAAGCTTCTCCAATTTGCTGATTGAATTAGACATCTAGGAGTTAAGAAAGGTAGTAAAGTATAATTGGCAAATTTTCAGCAATAACTAAACTGAATTTTGTGAAATAGGGGAAAGTTAAGTTGCGATTTTCCTATTAAGTAAAAAGGGACTAAAATTGCAATTAACTCATGGAATAATGGCTGGGTTAAACTGTGATGATTGGAAGAAAAAAGTTATCCATGATTATGAAGCGAGTAGGTGTTAGGTGTCATTTGGTGGATTAAAGTGAAAAGTGAGTAAGGTGTTAGCTTAATTAAACAAGCTTTACATTTCATGCTTGTTTTCTTAGTGGACAATTGAATGGAGCAAAAGAATTAGCCAAATTTGCTATCATTCGGTGGAGAAAGAAGAGAAAATTTACAACAAAGTTACTATCATTCGATCAAGGCGAAAAACGTAAGAAGTTTGCATAACGCTTAATTTTTTATGAAAGCTATTCTTAAATTCATGTAAACTTGATGTTGTTAAAAATTTAAGGAAAGCTAAAGCAATCATAACTAAGGTCCTAAGAGAGTAAAGGTGAGAAAGTTGGTCATTACAAATTTGAATTGCGTAAGTTTTATCTTGAAATAGTGCTAAATATTAAGGAGGGATCATAGCTCACTTTAAAGAGAGAGAATGAAATGAAATGCTAAATAAAAGATTGAGAATGAAGTGTAGGGAGTTTTGGTGTAATGATCCAAAATTTACGGGCATTGGAAAAGTGTAATATCGGGCCTCCATATGAGTAAATCGAGTTCAAAAATAATTATTAGAAATATTTATGAGTCTAGTGATGTGTTTAATTAGGTTTAAATTAGGTGAATTTAACTTAATTTAGAGTAATTAGTGAAAAAGACTAAATTGAATAAGGTGTAAAGTTTAATTATAAAGTAAAAGATAATAGGGACTAAATAGGTAAATAAGCCAATGGCTTAAGATGAGGCGGCGATACATGAAAAAATATTAGATTTTTTTTATTTATATTATAAAAATATTATTTAATTAAAACATTATAAATTATATTAATTAAAGTTAAGATATTATATTATAGGAAATAAATAAAATAAAGACAATTGTATGATAAATAAATTAAAAATTTGCCAAATGGATGGTGATGATATTGAATAAATGTACAAAAATATATGTGTACAATTGTAATATTTATACTTGTTATTAAATAAATATTTATTATAGTGTATTATTATTGTTATTATTAATTTATATTAATTATATTATGAGATTTTTATAGGATAAACAAAGTAAAACATAACAAATGTAGGGTGATGATGAAATATTATATGATGAAATAAAATGAAGAAAAGTGGATGGAGATGATTTATTACAAGTGTATAAATAAAATATATACATTTGTAATATTTATATTTAAATTGGAAAATAAATATTTATTAATTATTATTAAGTTAAATAATTAAATTATAAGATTTTTGTTTGATAAACAAATTAAATAATGACAATTGTAATAAAATTATTAGTACAAATGTAAAATAAATATATAATTATTTATAATTTAAGCTAAAAGATATTTGTTATTAAATAATTATTATATATTATATTATTATAACATAAAGTAAATAAACTGAAATAAAAGCAAAAGCAAAACAAAAAAGAAAGAAATAGAGGCATTCGAAACAGAGAAAAAAAAAGAAAGAAAAGAAAAAGGTAAAATTAGGGTTTAAGGTTTAAAGCTTTGATTGTTAAGTCAATTAAGACCTTTTAATTTAATTTTGATGATTTAGAATAGACCTGCTCATGGGTCGGACTACCCGGTCCGGCCCAAAATGTGGGAGGGTTTGGGCAAAAATATAGGCCCGAAAAATGGGCTTGGACAAAAAAATGAGGTCCGTTTAAAAAATGGACCGGGCCTCAGGTAAGGTATTTTTGGCCTTGGTCCGGCCCGAATTCACTAAATGACAAAAAAAATTGCTATTTTTTGTTTGTTTTTTAATGTTATTTTCTTGTTGTTTTCTCCCTATTTTGCTACCATATTACTATTAGTTGCTCTTATTTTGTTGTTATTATTTGAATATTATATAAAACTTATTTTATTATTAATTTTGTTATTATTTTAAAGGTATTTGTTAATTTTATTATTATTTTAGAAGTATTTTCTTGTTAAGTTGCATCTATCTTAGTATTATTTAAGTCTACATATTTTTAAAATTTATTTTCAATTTATTGGAAAATATTTTTTTTGATTTTTTTAGTATTTTTGATGTATTATATATATTTAAAAATTATATAAAATAATATAAAAATAAACACAGGTGGGCCGGGCTGGGCCCGGGTTTTAGTATTTTTATTTGGGTCGGGCTTGGGCAAAATTTTAAGCCTATTTTTGGGTCCGGCCCGGCCCGAGCCCAATGAATGGGTCTAAATTTTTAGTTGAGCCCGGCCCGAACCCATGATCACCTCTAATTTAGAAGCTATAAAACAAAGATTTGTTCAAAATAAGTTGAGGTTTTGGAAGTTTATAGGTTTTTAAGCATGGTTCATGTTGGACAAATTGTTGAATTAGGGATTTAATTGAATGAATTTCAAGTTAGAATTGATAAAGGGATTAAATTGTAAAAGAAAATATAAGTTTTGTGTTGTAGGGACTAAATTGAGAAAAATTCGAAATTAGGGATTTATGCTAAAAATTTAATAGTTAAATTTGAGTTTGGTCAAAATTTGAATAGAAATAAAGTATAAATTGAGTTAGGAAAGTAAGTGAACTTAGTTAAGATCAAATTGAGAATAAGGAAGAAATTGAATAGAAATTCAATTATTATTGTAAAATTAGTGCTGTAATTAATAGTATAATTATTTAATTTTCGTAGCTAATAAAGAATTCGAGGTATCGATACAAAAAGGGAAGGAGAATGTCGTCGAGGAGTAAATGCGAAATTCGGATTTGTATTACTATAATTCAAATTATTTATTTATTCATTAAATGTTAAATTAAATATATGTATATGGTAAGTAAATTATAAGGTAAGTGTTATTGTTGAATTGAATGAGAATTGAGTTGAATGATGAATATGTATTGAAATTGAATTGTATGTGGATTGAAATGAAAAAGTATATTGAATTGAGTTGTAATTAAATTGAGAATGGAATTAAAATTGAAAAGTAATATGGAATACCCTATTAGCTAGTCGGGCTGAGTCGGATATAATTGGCATGCCATAGGATTTGGAAGAGTACGGGATTTATCGGCTTTGCTGATCAGGCACTTTATGTGTCATATTTCACGACCTTGTGTGTCGTTTCAGGCACTTATGTGCTGTATACTGATCAGGTACTATGTACCGTTTTAGGCACAATGTGTTGTACTTAGAGGTGATCATGGGCTGGGCCACGCCAGGTTCGGGTTGGGCTCAACTAAAAATTTAGACCCATTCATTGGGCTCGGGCCGGACCCAAAAAATGGGCTTAAAATTTTACCCAAGCCCGACTCAAATAAAAATACTAAAACCCGGCCCCGGCCCGGCCCACCTGTATTTATTTTTATATTATTTTATATAATTTTTAAATATATATAATACATCAAAAATACTAAAAAAATTAAAATAAATATTTTCCAACAAATTGAAAATAAATTTTAAAAAATATGTAGATTTAAATAACACTAAGATAGATGCAACTTAACAAGCAAATAACTCTAAAATAATAATAAAATTAACAAATGCCTTTAAAATAATAACAAAATTAATAATAAAATAAGTTTTATATAATATCCAAATAATAACAACAAAATATGAGCAACTAATAGTAATATGGTAGCAAAATAGGAAGAAAACAACAAGAAAATAACATTCAAAAACAAAAAAAAAAGTAATTTTTTTTGTCATTTAGTGAATTTAGACCGGGCCGGGCCTGGGCCAAAAATACCTTACTCGAGGCCCGACCTATTTTTTAAAAGGGCTTCATTTTTTTGTCCAAGCCCATTTTTTGGGCCTATATTTTTGCCCAACCCTCTCACATTTGGGCGGGCCTTCGGGCGGGGCTGGGTAGCCCGACCCATGAGCAAGTCTAGCTGTATTGGTGTGTTTGGGTTGGAATCCGTGTATCCGTCAAAGTCCGGGTTTGTTAATAGGGTGAACAACTGAAATAAGAAATTTAAAATAAATTGATTGATTATATTATTGAAAATATTGAAAGAAATGAGAAAGTTGAATTATGGATTAAAATTGAGTTTCATAATGAAAGGCATGAACTTAATGTTCATGTAGTGATTGAAATTGTTACATGTGATATGTGATGGAAATTTAAGAATAGCTAAAAATTGTATTGTTATTGTTAATTAATGAAAGTTTAAGAATGAATTGATATTTGAGAAATTGGATAGTTACTTGCTTGGTAATTATAATTCTTTATTGCTATTATAATTTGAATTATGGTAATACCACTGAGTAAGGAATACTCAGCGTACAGTTGTTTCTGTGCGCAGGTTGATAAGAGTCCAGTGTCCTGGTCCAGCATTCGAACGATCTTGACTCCAACATCAAGATTTTGGTGATGTTTTCTTCCTTTAAGTGAAAGTGGCATGTACATAGGGATTATAATGGTTATTTTGGTATGTTATATAAATTTTATTGTAAAGAAAGGTATTTGGTGTTTTGATAATTAATTTAGTGAAATGGTAAAAATTGTTTATGGCATTGGTATTGAATTGAAATGGTTTGAATAGTTTTATGAGCTAATTAGAAATGATAATAGGGTTTTCATTAATTAAGTTGTTAAGTCAATATGTCAAGTATGATTTAAGTATATTTGAGTATATAAATGCATTGGTTGAAATACTGGAATTGGTTTGGTTGCAATTGGAAATTTGCAGGGAAGGTTAAATATTTATAAAGGGGTTATATTGAATTTAAAAAAAATATGAATGAAGTCAATTAGAAAAAATTTATATGAATTTATGATTATATTATAATATGTTTTTTATTTATTTAAGAATTATTTGTAAATTGTCTGATATGTCCGGTAATGCCTCATAACCCTGTTCCGGTAACAGTTTAGGGTTAAGGGGTGTTACATTTGGTTATACTAGAGTAGGTTGAAACAGGATTAGTTAGTTGGTTAAAGATTCTGTTAGTTGGTTAAATAATAGTTTCTCTCATTCTATGTGTATATATACTCTCTTCTATCTCAATAATATCGAAGCTAAAATTTCCGATTCATTCGTGAGTAAACAAAGTGAGTATTCTTGCCTTTGTATGTGAGTTACTTTCATGGTATCAAGAGCTCTTTTCTGGGTTGCTTTTTGTTGTGCTTGATGGCTGTAACTTTGCATGATGTGTCTGCCAATGAAGCAATTTATCCAAGAAACTCTATTCTTGTTCACAACCCCTCGTCACTGTGTTTTCCAGATGGAGAAAGGGCTTACCGAATTGTTCAATCTTTTCCTCACCATGATACAAGGAAGCTTAAAAATGATACTTTTGTTCAATGGCAACATCAACTGAGGCTTATCATCGATGGATATGGACTTACTGACTACGTTAATGGCATTATTCCAACTCCGTCTCGATTTGTATCAGATTAGGAAGGGAAGTTAAATTATAACCCAGACTTTGTATCTTACCATCAACAAGATAAACTTCTTGCATCTTGGCTATTATCCACAGTTAGTGGCGATCTTTTATCGTATTTTATAGGTGCCAACACAACCCATGAAGTATGGATCACGGCGTGCCATTTGTTTACCGTAGCTTTTAGTGCCAAAATTCTCACGTCTATGAAGATTTTTTGGTGGCTGCCCCGAACCCTAATGCTTTTTCTCTTTATGGGTTTTCATCAAAAATTCCTTTGTTCTATGTATGTTCTCCCATGTTTTACCTGCTGACCCATTATCACAAGCTAGTCTCATGGCCCAAGTGAATTAGGTAACTTATTTGCCAAAGTAGAGTGGGTCAATGACATATGGGCCTCTTACTATGTTTGGGTCTGTTGCTCCGTCCTATGGGCCTGTTGCTATTAGTTCCTTTGCACCTGCTTTGCCCAATTCTATTGGGCCTTGTTTGTCGAATGTTGCTACTGTTGGGACTCGTTTACCGGATGCTGCTAGACTAGTTAATGTTTTGTCCAACCAACCTATGTCTTGGCCATCTACCTCCACCGAAATGTCTGTTTGGTACCCCAATTCTGGTGCTACAAATCACGTCTGTCATGAGGCTTCCGTATTAAGTAATATGAGTGAATATTCAAATAAAATTCCTCTGCTTATGGGTGATGGTTCTTGTGCTACTATTGCGCACTTAAGCCATAGTGCCATTTCTACTTCCCGTAAATTGTTGCACTTAACAGATGTGTTACATGTACCTAATACTCGTAAAAATTTGCCCTCAGTTTCTCAGTTTGCTGAAGATAATAATGTGTTTTTTGAGTTTCATCCGTTTCATTATCTTGTAAATGATATATATACCTAAGAAATTTTGCTTCGAGGCCACACATATGAAGGATTCTATCAGTTTTCTCCGGTGTCTTCTTCAGACAATATAAGTTTAGTTCGAAGTTCTGACATTTCTCTCCATAATGCAAAATTGGGCACTAGTTCTTCCTTGACTACTAAGAGTAATTTGTTTGAATTATGGCATCGCTGACTTGGACACCCATCGTTGAGTATTCTCCTGTTTCTTTTACAATCTTATAATTTTTCTATTCCTACTAATAAAATGCAACATATATGTTTTGATTGTCAACAAGAGAAGTCACATAAGTTACCATTTTAAGCCTCTACCACTGTGTATCATCATCTATTTAATCTAGTTGTTTCTGATTTATGGGGTCCCGCCCCTGTTAGTTCCGGGACTAGTTGGTATTATGTTTCATTTGTTGATGTTTGTAGTAGATTTACATGGTTGTTTCTCATTCAAAAGAAATCTCAAGTTGTTGATTGTTTTATGCGGTTTCAGAAATTGGTGAAAGTTCAGTTTGGCAAAGACATAAAGTAGTTTCAGAGTGACTAGGGTGGTGAATTTCACCCATTTACTTCCTTGTTGGCTCAACATGACATTATCCATTGTGTTACATGTCTACACACATCAGAGCAAAACGGGATTGTAGAACGAAAGCATCATCATATAGTTGAATTTGGGTTTACATTACCGGCTCAAGCTCATTTACCAATGAAGTATTGGGGATATGCCTTCTCATGTGCTGTCCATTTGATAAATCGGTTGCCCACTCTGGTTTTTCAAAACCAGTCTTCATATTTGGTTCTTTATGTTACTTATCCAGAATATGATTACCTTCGTGTTTTGGGGGTTGTTGCTACTAGTACCTTCAACAGTTTAATCAACATAAGTTGGAGTTTTGGTCCGAACCATATACTTTTCTTGGCTATAGCTCTCAACACAAAGGTTATCACTGTCTTGCTTCGGATGGATGGATGTTTATTTCTTGACATGTGGTGTTCGATGAGGATCACTTCTTGTTTGCTACTTCTAGTGCTCCATTGGCATCTACAATGTCAGATCGGGTTACCACATTTTGCCTTATCATTCACTCCTCTTTTACACGTAAGGTTTCCTTAAATGTTGCTCCATTGATTCAACCGACAGTTTCTTCCTCCGAGCCAGTCCTAACCACTTCATTTCAGAACTTGAATCCTGATGCCTGCTGACTATGCTAGTCCTTGTTTCAACAGTAACTCCAACACTTTTTGTCCTACACAAGCAGTTCTCATTTCTATTTATTATCTTCAACCTTAGCCTATCAATACTCATTCTATGGTCACTCAATCGAAGGCAGATATCTTTAAACCGAAGGTGTTGACAGTTAAACTTATTAAACAAGAGCCTCATAATATTGATGAAGCCTTTTTTAGTATGGAATGAAGGATGACTGCTCAGGAGGAATATGATGCTTTGCTTCATAACAACACTTGGGCTTTAGTTCCTTTACCTCCGGGACGAAAGATAATTGGTTGCAAATGGTTTTTTAAAATCAAACAGAATGCGGATGGTATAGTGGTTTGCCAGAAAGGGCGGTTGGTTGCCAAAGGGTGTTCTCAAGTTCGTGGGTGTGATTTTCGTGAAACATTAAGTCCAGTAGTCAAACTTGCTACAATTCGCATCATTTTGTCTATTGCGATCACTAAACAGTGACCATTGCGACAAATTGACGTGAAGATTTAAAGCTACCTAAAACCGTAATTAATCCTATGAAAGAACTTAAGAATCGAAATTAGAACCCCTAATCAAACCTTAATTAATGCTTGGAAATGTTATTGCTCAAAAGGCTTGTCTATCTCTATCTATATACAAATGAGGAAGGGTGTCTTCCTTTATATAGGCTAAGGCCGTTTGATCTTACAACTAGGATTTAATACTTTTGATGATTAAGATCAAGTCTCTAGAACATTCTCTACAAGTTTATACATGCCTAGGCTATTATAGAGATTTTGAAATGTTCTACTTGGTTCATAAGGTTTAGGTCTCTTTCTTGGACTTTCGAACTTTTTCGAGCCTTCTAAACTCTTTTGATGTGTTTTAGAAGTGTGTGTCATGTTCCAAAAATCTCTAGGATTGTTTTTCAAGAGTGCATTATTTTGAGATATTGTCTTGCTATTGCTGCTTAAAATGAGACATGGGTTTAATAAAGCCTAGATATATAATGAATCCGATATTAACATTAATTAATAATATGTATCCATTATTTTTATATTTAATTTTATAAATAAATTTATATTTTTAAAAAAGTTATATTTCATACATATATACTTTTTAATGATATTTCATACATATATTTAAATAAATATATATAATGGAGTAATGTCGTGACACTAAGAGTTAGAATACTCAAGGTCATGACACTAACTCCTCGAGGTCGCAATACCGAAGTTGCTTGCTTGATTCCTTCCTTCTTATCCCTCAGTTAAGTCCTTGAAAGTGCATCAAACATATAATTATAACATAATTAAGAAAAAGCAATAAAAAGACTCGAACAACACTCGAAAACAAGCTTTTTAGATGTGAAAAAAGATTAATTTGTCATATTGAAATACGACATATCAACAACTTAGTACTAGTTAAATATTAGGAAATTAGTGAGCCAATATTTTCTTACATTTTATTTTGCATGTAAATACCATTAAGGATAAGTACAAAATGATATTAATGAGAATAATGAAATTTTATTTAAATCAATTTGTTTGAAAAATAAAAAATATATATAATGACAAACTATACTAAAGGCACTGTATCCCGTATCCCGTATCCCAATAGCTTATTAATTGATTATGTTTATTTTGTGTCTTATTATTATTATTTATAATTGTATTCGTTGTAATTTTTCATTCACTTTGCATCATGAACTTAATCCTACACCTAGATATGTCTTACTAGGAGGAGTGGCCTGAGCTTTCGTGTGGTCTTTGTTACCACATTAGTTCGATAGGATCATTTCATGGTTAAGACTGACTTAGCGTTCGGGTGACACTATCACTGCATTCGCCATGGAAGTATTGCCACCCAATAGCTAACTTTATAAAAGGGAACCCATTCGTCAACAAATGACGTTCTTTTAAACTTGGATTCCCTGCATGGAGTTAACTGAAAGCCAACCTATAGTAACTATTTTAGTTTTTAAAACTTAAATTTAAGAGTTGTACGTAGCCTTTGTAGCCAAACCCTACCAACTCATCTTCATTCTTTTAATGAAATTGTTTTACTATATTTTTTCTTCTTGTTACTAGAATATTGCTTTTGTTTTATTAAATTTTTTTTTTTGCTTCTATCATTTTACATGCATCATTCGAAAAATATTATACCAGTCTACTTTCGACGCACATCAATTTTATTTAAAAAGAAAAATTAATTTAAGGGGAAACTTTTTGATACCATGTAACCACACTCTCCAACATGAGATGTTTGGTTTAAAAAACAAACTCCATGTTATTTGAATTTTAAATAGTAAAATTTAAATGTAGCATCAAATTTAGATAATTCGACAGTGTATATTTTAATGGGAAATAATTTATTAAATCGTAACATATTTAAAAAAAAAATTTATAATAATCTATTCCTATTTAAAATCGTCGAATCACTTAATACTATAGTGAAGAGATTTGGAGAGGCCTAAAAGCATTACCAAAAGGCCATACGATTGCTAAATTAGTATTAGCATTACCAAAAGACTTTAGTTTCAGTAATTTGTAGCGTTAGGCTTGGGTGTTAACGCTAACAAAGGCCTAAATCAACTCTAACAAGCATACCAAGAGAGCACACAAACAACACTTTGAGAGTTGAGAAATTTCTTGGAAGTGTTATTGCTGAAAAGGCTTGTTTATCTCTGTTTATGTACGAATGAGGGAGGGTGCCTTCTGTTATATAATTTAATGCCCTTTGATCTTACTACTAGGATTTGATACATCTGACGGTTAAGTTTACGTCATTAGAATTTTATTTATATTCTATACAAGTTTATACATGGTTAGAATATTTTAGAGTTTTCGAAATGTTCTACTTGATTCCATAAGACTTAGGTCTCTTTCTTAGATTTCTAAACTTTTTTAATCTTCCAAACTCTTTTAATGTGTTCTAGAATTATTTATCACGATCTGAATATATTTAAGATTTTTTTTGTTTTAAGAGTGTAAATTTTAAAATATTGATAAGACATGGGACTAGTAAAGTCTATGCATAATGAATCTGATATTAGTATTGGATTGGAGTATGTGACCATTATTGTTATATTTAATTTTTAAATGATTTTCATATTTTTAGAAACTTATATTTCATAAATGATATTTCATATATATATAAATAAATATGTATATAAGGGTAGTCGAAGGGAAATCTTCAAATTATAGCTTAGATTCTAAACTATTACTCGATTTTCAAATGATGTAATTCAATCATTAAAATATTAATATAATATTAATCAATTTTTTTAATCAACCAAATTCATTTTCAAAACTATAGAATACTTAGTTTCTAAAGAGATTTTCAAAACAACTTATATTTTGACCATTAAAAAGACAATTTATAAAATTTTAATAATATTAAGACAATTTAAATATGATGTTTGAAAGAAGATTTTATATTAAGAAATTAAAATAAATCCGTGTATTAAACTAATGATTAGCATATTTACCGCTCTAAATATGATTTGATCATGTTGTTGTTAAAATTTTATATTCTTCTTATAATTTAAAAAATAAATCAAAATTTAAATATATAGAAGACAATTAACTTAATATAACAAAAACATCTTAAAAGAAAAAAAAAGGAACTCGAGTACGATAAATCACCGAACTTTTAGTTAATAAAAGAGAGTAGGAATTGGTTGGGTGTAACATGATTGATTGTCCAATGTCAAAATCAAGCAGGTGGTGGGGCACTGCACTTCACTAATGGAAACAATAGAGAGCAGAACATCAACGATGACGACACAGGGCATGAGCTTGTTTGTGGAACACTTCCAAGATTGTGCTGCGGGTGGTGGTGACGGTGGACCCACACTTTTCTCTTTTTGTTGAAAGCTTATTATTATAAACATCATCATCATCAAAAGATTTCAATCCAAATTGAATCAGTCAGCAAAACTTTTGCCAGATTTGAAGGGGGGGGGGATTTTGATTTTACATACAAAATTATGTCTCTGTTTGGAAATTTCGTAGCCAATATTTACACTTCCTATTCCCACGGGTAAGAAAGAGTTCGAAAAATCTTATCGCAACACCTAAATCAATGCCCAACATTTTTGTGGTCGAGAGTTCGATAAGTGATATTTTTTGGGTAAATTCAGCCTCTAAACTCCTCTTGAAGAATTGCGTCAACGTGGACTATCCAATGAGACGTGTCAATGATAACCCAACAATAGCTGAATTTGACGTCTCCATTGGATTTCCATCTGCTCACCAAAATGTTTTATATATATATTTAGAATGATCATCAAATTAAAATAGTTAAATTTATTACTTCTGTTAATCTAAACCCATCATTTTACATTCCATTATAAAATAAATAATTATAATCACGAGAGTTAAGTGAGATGACAAAAATCTTTCTTACTTTAATCAATAATTGAAGATTCAATCCTCACCTTAAATATGAAACAAACAAATTTAATATGAAACAAATTTAAAATTCGTAACCAACATCCATTGAGTCTACAGAATTTAAATAATCAAATTCGAATTCAAATACTTATTTATCCCTTTAAAATTCAAATATTTGAATTAGAAAAAAGAAGCCCAAAGGAATAAAGGCATAAAAGCTTTACCCTTTCTTCAACATTCAGACCAAAAAGAAAATATTCAAACATAAAACCAACAAAAGAGATTTTAATTAATTGAAATGCAATAATCTGAATTAAGAACTGTAGAAGCTAACTCTCAAAGTCTAATACAATACATAAAACCATAAATTTCTTATTGTTCATCTAAGCTCAGTAAATATGATAAAATATAACTATGAGATATGTAGTAACATATATAAATGTATCTCCCTCCAACCTGCAAAATAACACAATGATGTGTTTTCACTTGGAAGCACCATTAGGAATCTTGGCGGATATATCGCCCGATGGGTTCAGTTCATCCCAAGCTTCAATCCATGTCACCATAGCATCCGCCAGCTTATTGAAGTAGTCATCGACCTTGCCGAGTTTCGCCTTCACTTGCTTGGAGATCTCGATGTAGCATTTCTGTACGGTGGTGCAGTCCTTCGGAAGGGCAACGGATTGGAAGAAAGGAATCAACTCTTCTTGCCAGTAAATTCCTTTGTATTCTTTCTTAAGGTTCACAAACGGGTTGCTCGCTTTGCTGTGCCAAATGTAGGGAAGTCCGGTCTTCACTCCCCATCCGAGGTGATCACAAATAACCTGGTATTCGAACAATGCAGTTTAATCATAAGCTTATAGGGGAGAAAAGATTGAGTAGACGCTAGCGTGAAAGATAAGATAAGATACCTTGGTGCACCAGCCAGCCCACATATCATCGTATCGTCCAATTGGTTGACCATCTCCCATGAGTCCAAAGTACATTGCAGGGCCGATCAATTCTCGGTTAAATGCCAGATTCATTCCGCACATGGGGAACAAGGTTCCCTTCGGAATCGTCATTATAGCGTCGACATACCTGATATGGAATTCAACATATGATTTTAGATTTCATTCAAATGAGTAGACATATATGTAGCACACAATGTGGAGGATTATACTTGTATATATATACCTGGTGTTCCTCTCGAGTGGCTTGACAAGCTGTGTGGGAGCATCATAATCCGGGATGTTGAGCCAGAGACCGTGTGAGACGGCAGTGGTAACACCCTCACGGAGACTGAAAGGGTAGCCACGAACGAAGTCAGCACCGGATCGGTATGGGTCATAAAGAGTGTTAAAGAAAAATGGAGTGGATGGACTCAGTAGGTTCTGTATGTGCTGTTCCAATGCATTGATGTCTTTGCCAGATGGATCTTTAGCAACCTGCAAAACCGGAACCCCTCAAACTTCCGATTTTCGTATATTGCCGATGTATTGAATATAAACTACCAGACATTTGATTCTCAGATCTCATGAAAATGCATCAAAATACAGCTAAATCTAAACCACGTTCTAAAATGTAAGGTCTAAAATCATCTCCAAAACAATTAGACACACATAATATGCATCTAAAAATCGACCAACATTTCAAGATTTACAAATCAAACATGAAAGACAATAAAAAAGAAGAAAACACTATGTTTCATAACATTATTAGGAAAGGCTGCTAAGGCTTATATTTCATTGGTAAATGACTAAATTTGGGACAAACCAAAGCAGGAATTGAGTTGAAAACATACCATGGAACACAGATCAAAAGATGTTATGTAATTGCAGATCCAAATAGCAAATAAAAGATAGGAAACTACATTAAAGAAAACAGCTTTTTAAAGTAACCAAAACAGCAAACAAAATGCAAGATTCCCAAAACAAAGTCAAGATCTAAACATCCATACATCAAGATCCGAAACTTAAAACCAAAAGTAAAACAGTATTAAAAAAGTTGGATCAAACCCAGATCTTTAAAATGAAGACTGTTCTCGGAGAAACCCACCAAAACCCAAAATTCAAAAACAAAAAATAGAAGAGGGAAGAGGGAAGAGGGAAGAGACGAGGGTTGAGCTTACAAAGCAGTCATCATCAATGGTATAGATGTATTTCTTCTTGGAAACCATGTACCCAAAGCACCTACAAGCAGAATCCTTGAAAGAGATACAAGAAGCCTTAGGACCCAAAATCCTGTTGATGTCGTTCCTATTGTAAAGCTCATAATCGAAGCCTTCAGGGACCTTGATGGTCTTGGTAGGATCACCATCTTGAACAATGATGAGATGGTAAGGCTGGAAAAAGGGTCTCCACATCTCCAAAAAGTCCAAGTTCCTAATCGTGGGAATCACGATGTCGAGCTCATCTTTCAACAGAGGAGTTGGAGAGACGGTCGCCATTGGAGAAAAACTTGGACTTTTCAGAGCAAAGCAGGGAGAGGGGATGGAAGGTCGAGTGTGAGAGGGGAGGAAAGGGGGGAAATGGGGGGTTTGTATAGGGGAGGAAAGAGCATGAGTGGCACGTGCAAACTAAATGAGGTGGCGTTTTAATTGGAAAGTATGGAAAACCGCTCCACTAGATTCATTGTGTCATGTTCTTTTGGGGAAGTTATTTAATTTGCATAAAAAAAATCTGGATTTTAAATCCTTTCTGTATTTGATGAAAAATTCGTTTAATAAATTAAATTATAAATTTCATTATTTTTTACTTAATGAGTTCAAACTACACCATTATTTTTTTCATTAATTTTCAATATACGTGTATTTACTATTCAAAAATTAATTTTTGTAGCATTTGAATGATAATAATATTTTTTTAGGGACGAATGATGATAATAATTGCATTAGATATTAATGGAAAAAAATAATAGAGAGTGTGTTAACCTTTAATGTAAGTTTGTTTGAAATTACATAATTTATTAGGATTAAAATTATAAAGAATACATTTGAATAACCATAATCGAAATTAATCTTTATAAATTATGATCAAATTGGTAACTAAAATATATCTAGATCTATACTAGAATAAATCTTTATAAGGTCCATATGTGGTAGAACATAAACCAAAATAAATATAGTTTAAGAACTTGCATATGATTTACACGGAGCGAGCACCCAAAACTTGTTTGTCATTTATATTACTTTTTCAACAATCCTTTTTATTTACAAAAATTTAAATTAATTTAAGCTCACAAAAAGAATAGATTATGACGATAAAGATGAAGAAAATAAAGCTCTAATTAATTTTTTTTCTTGATTTGATGCTTGAATATATATATTTTTTTGTTTGTAATGTTCATAAAGTGCTTATAAATTAAGGAATTCATTTATAGTCATTTGGAGTCGTTGGAATCAAAATATAGTCATTACAATGTGAAAAATCGTGTTGAAAAGTGTCTTGCAACCTATAGTATCAATACTTCTAAAGAAGGTATTGATACCTTTAAGAAATATAGGTGTTAGTAGTTGTTATTGTCAGTGTTAGATTTACCTGCCAGATACAAAGTCAAATTGCAACTTGGGACATAGTTGTTAGTATGACAAAACTAGTATTATTTGTTGGCATTTTTGGCCAACGAATCTTAATTATCTACTTGCATATTTTTGAGAACTTTGAACAGTAAATCACGATATTATAATTGGAAAAGAGATTGGATCAAACAAATTGGACCAAACAATGTTAGTTTTCAAGAGTCCTGGTGTCATCTATTTACTATATATATTGAAATATGCAATTGCAATAAGATGTGAGCTGACTTTGTAAAGACTTATCTCAATCTTTTGTATTATATATTAAGGGTAATTGATGGTGAGGTCTAGGAAAATCAAAATGAATTGAAGATTACTTAGTAGAACTAGATTTTATGTTATGGCTTATTGATGTGCAAAAATATTGAGTTAGGTAGATGTCAAATTGGGTGAGAAATGTGGTTTGGGAAATGACCTATTTTCATCCACACGGGCGTGTGTCTCAGCCGTGTGTGACACACAGCCAAGTGATGCGGTCGTGTGTCCCCTGCATCTTTTAAATTGTGCAAGTGAATATGCTTACACGGCCTAGCACATAGGCATGTGGCTTGGTCGTGTGGCCCAAGTCAGGGAGTTACACGGGCACAGGCACGAGTTGGGACACGGCCGTGTGTCCCTATTTCGAATGTCCACACGGTCTAAGACACGGTCGTGTGATCCTTGTAGCTTTGAAAAAATTTTAATGTTTTCTGAAAAATTCATTGAGTACCTGATTTAGTCCCGACTTGTTTTTAATGTATATTTTGGGCCTCGAGGGCTCGCATAGGAGACAATATGTTTGATTTCGATTGGTTTTTGAAATGACTGTTTATTTGATTTGTAAACTCTGGTAATGCTTTGTAACCCTATTTTGGCGATGGATATAGGTTAGGGGTGTTACACTCTAACTTTTTACATGGAAGTGCTGTGCAACTTTGGAAGTGGTTTTTAGTGTCAGTTATAATTGTCGGTTGCTATGCTAATTGAAAGTTAAAGAAGACTAACTAAGCATTATAACTTGCTTATTTTGTTGGTGTATTTTGATCTAATTATTGTGATTACTTTTGTGCATCTTCTTAAGGAATATTATGAAGTACACTTTATGGTTTACTAGAGGAATAATTTAGTTAAGGAAGTACAACTTAAAGAAGTTTAGTGTGATTATCTTTCCACGAATAAAGAAATATGTGATCAAGAAAAATTCGAAAAATATATCTCAAGATCATCTTTTGCCTCAATGGTGTTTGATATGGATGAAATCCTTGTAATTAAATTAGATCACACTAGTTGGATTGATTTGGGCTACAAAGATCTGTATATTGAATACTTGTATTTTTGTTTATGGTATGAATTTAGAGAGAATTCAATTTGTTCATTGTAACATTAGTGAATTGTGTAACTATACTTTCACCAAGGAAAGTCATAATGGGAGAGTGATCCTAGTTGAATATATATGAGCGGAGATGCAACTTGACGAGTGAATTAAACTTAAATCATATAATTTACTATTGATTCATAGTGGATATCTCTCTAGATAAGATGACTTTTCAATGTCCACTTGTATTTTCCTTATAGTGGTCACTTGGATCAATTGCAACTAAATGTATATCTGGTGTGCAAAATTTAATGATTTTTCTATTATACACTTAAGTACCGATACCATGAAGCAAGGTATCAATTTTTTCCCTTCTAGAGTTGACTGTGACTATTGGTTTCTCAATATATTGATATTTTGAATAATGTTTCAATATTTAAACCCTTGGCATTGATATTTAGTCATTAAATTGTTTTAAAATAATCTTAAACACTTTAAATTGATGAATCCAAAAAAATTTAAAATAAGATAAAATATATTAAAACATATTTTTAAGCATTTTAAAATCTTGAAAATGCTTAGTGAGATGTAAAAAAAATCATAAAATAGTTGAAGTTGTAAATATGGAAAATATATTTTAAATGTTATTATATTAAAAAAAAATCAAAAGTAGTAAATAAGTACCACTTTCGGTACAAATTAGGATTGTTAAATGTTTTTGGCACAATTTCTTTATGACATTAAATGCCACTTGATTATTTTTGGCCATTCGTTTGCCCATCCTAATTTCATAGTCTATGGTAATTCGAGGTGTTAGATGTTGGTAGAGGGGTAAACTTGAGTTTTTTGGTTTAATATGTGTTTAAAAGTATTTAATTGGTATTTGAATTTTTTTATTTAATTAGGTAATGTGAAGTTGTATTTTATTACTCAAGTTGATATATTCACTTAACATTATTAGTTTGTACTGATATGACATTGATTGTTAATTTAATAGTGACATGTGATAACCTCTCAATAGTATATGTGGTAAACAAAATTTAAAAAAAATTAAATTATTTAAAAAATATAAATTAATTTAAAAATAAATATTTTTAAAGAAATCTATATACCAACTAAATACTTTAAAATAAGTTAAGAAAATATATTAAACCATGTAACATTTTAAAAGATTTTTTTAATTGAGAAATTGGAGTAGGGTTGTTTAGGTTACTTGAAGATTTAAACACAAATAATTTTATCAGTAGTTAATCGACACAATAATTTATTTTAATTTAAAAATATAAATATATTAGTATTTGATTAGCCGATTAGGTGAGTATCTAATAATATCAAACATGGCAGGGCAGAAGAATATTCTTGTCTCTTATACTCTTCCTACAAACATATGCTTCTTTTATTTTGATTAATCAAAGCCCACAAACTATTCAAATAAAACAAAAATCACCAATCACTCTTTATATGGTATTTTATTTGCTCAGAATCTATATTAAATAAGTATTTTTTTAATTTAATATTGTTTTATTATTTTAATATCAAGATTTATTTATTTTATTTAGATTAAATTAAATTACTTAAAATTAAAAATCAGAATATTTATATTTTTTTCCTTAAAAACAAGAATCAATCAATTTTTTTTCATAATTATTCATTTGTTCTTTGAACCGCCATTTTTCAGTTCAACAAAACAATTCATAAAAATAGTGTGTCAAATAATTTTAATAATTAGACTAAGAACAATTCACAAAAATTAGATAAATTTTTAATAAGAATAAGAATAAGAATAATTATTAATTATTATTTAGTTTGATTTTTGCTCACAAAATGCGATAAATATTAATTATTATTTAGTTTGATTTTTATTTCAAATATTCAATTGAAATTTGTATTATTTAACACGAATTCATTGGTGGAGACATTTATTATTAGGGTAAATTACATCTAAAGTCACTAAACTATTAGTACGTTTACATGTTGGTCACTTAACTTCACATAGTTACAAAATGATCACTAAACTATTTGAAAGTTTTCATTTAAATCACTAGGTTGTTAAAATAGTTATTGTATAGCCTTCTCTGTTTGAATCGTTTGCACCAATCAAAAGCTTTCTTTTTCATTCTTTTATATAGTTTAATTTAATTTTTTATGAAATAACTTTGAACGTCCAAAATCTGTAAACCAAAATCTAAACAATTTTTTCTCTGATCTACAACACTAACCATTAGATCAATTTGAATTTGAGCTATATTTTTTTATTCATCAACAGGTATTAATCTACCATACTTACCGTCAACTCATCACTTGAAATTTATTAACCAAATAATTTAAATAAAAATTTTTAAATAGTTTAGTGACTTAAATAAAAAATTATGAGACTATTTCGTAACTTTTTAAAGTTAAATAATTAAAACGTAAATACAATAAATGGAATATTTAAATTTTAAATTTTAGCGTGATATAATTTTTGAAAATTGTTCTAATAAATAAAATAAAATAAACAAGCGATGAAGGAAAAACGATAGTGACGTGTCTGAAGGGTGCTTCGCACGCGCGGGTGGGTGACGCATTTAAAATTTTAAAGTCACCGTTGGCTTTAGTAATTGTACCCGACGTGTGTCTAGCGATTAGGCCAACGAAGCACACGTGGCACATCTGTACACGAAGGTCAACAGTTATATCTTTTTGGTTCATCATTGCTGTCGGTTGCTTTCGTATTCCCAAAACCAAATAAAAATTGCAATTAAACGTTACTTTTGCGTTTCACTATCATAACATAAAAAATACAAATATATTGTTATAAAAAACTTTTTGGGTACGTCAAAATTATATAAAAATAAATATTCATCATTTTAATAGGGAATATATTTATAATTTTTAAAATTTAGTTAAACTTTTATTATTTTTAGAGGGTTAAAATATAATTTTATTATTATTAATTTAAAATTTTATAAATTATAAAAGGTCTAAATAGAATATTTTTCATTTTAAGGGGCTCGAGCCCAACTCCCTAGCCTGGCCATTGGGTACATCATATTAATATATCTTTTTACTTTTAATGAGATTTTCATTTTATATCAAGTTTAATACATAATTTAGCACTTAAGTTTGACATCTTCTTTTAATATTCATATTATATTTTGTCTAATGTGGGAACTGTATTTGACAAAAGTTATAAATTTTAGCATTTAAAAATAAAAATGTTACTTTTTTAATGTTTAATTCAGATTTTAAAGTTGATTTAATGAAAATTCATAATTAGCTACTAATTTAGCAATTAACTTTTATCAAATTAACTGTAAAACTTGAATTAAATCACAAACTAAACTAAGCATAAATTCATAGTTAACACAATTTATTCTAGGGTAAATTGTAATAGAGATCACCCAACTATGTTTCTTTTCTTTTTTAGTCTCCCAATTATGCAAAGTTATAAAATATTAAAACCTACTTTGTAATATATGGTGTAATTGGTTTGTATATATATTAAAAGCTACATGTGAATGATCATTTTGGTGTACTTATTTAGAATGGCGGAATGGATTGGTAATGGTTGATATTAGGTAGCTATTTTATCTAAGTTTGGTGATTGAGTAGTGACATATTAGCCTTGTTTTGATGGATTTTATTAGTATGAATTGAGGTGCTTTAAAATGGCAATTGATTGAACTTTTTGGATGTATATTTTGTGGTACCAATGAGGGTACATTGATTGAATGATGGAAATGTGTTGTGTATATGATGATTTTAGCATGTTTTGGTATTGTTGAAGTGTGTTTAAGGCCTTTGAGTGTGTGTGGAATTGGTGTAGCTTATTGGACAAGATTTGATCTTAAAATGGCTTGTTTTATGACTTAATTATAGAGCACACAACTTGAGACACAGGCTATATGGAGCACACAACTTGAGACACAGGCTATCACATAATCGTGTGACACACACGGTCTGACTACACGGCTACGTGTCATTTTTTTTAGGTGCAGGTTATACACAATATGCGATATGGTCGTGTGACCCAAGTTAGTGAATTACTCGGTCTAGCACACGGCCTGCAACACGATTGTATGACATAAGTTAGTAAGCTACAAAATTTGAGACACGGGCCGAGACATGGCCGTGTGTGTAATCACCTGAATTTTCAGTGGTGTCGAAACAGTGATACGAGATCACTAAATCTGAAAAATGAGTAGAAAATATTATTAATTTAGTGAGTATAAGTTAAATGTGAAGTTAGGAAAATTTTTGAAATAGTGAATAGTGTACTAGAAATAAATATTAAAATAATTAGAATCGAAAACGAGGTATCAAGACCTTGGAAATTTTAAACCGAGCCATAAATATTTATAAAAATATTTATGGAGTGTTAATAAATTAGTATTAAAGTTTTGTCAAGAAATTCTAAAGTTCCGATATAGTTAATTGAACAAAAAGGACTAAATTGTAACAAATGTAAACTTATGGGAAATGATTAAATAGCTTAAATGATAAAAGAAAGAGGGTTTAAAAGGCAAATAGACCCAAGGTCTATTTGGGCTGGACGACAAGGGCATGAAATCAGCAAGAAAATAAGGAGAATTAAGGGCAAAATTGGAATATTGCAAAATTTACTTAATAAAGCTAGGATAAAGTGGAATTATTTAGATTTCTCTTTACTTTTCTGCATTCTCATCAGCAAAAACACTATATAAGGGTTTACTTAAGCTGGTTTTTCATATTTTTGTTGCAAATCGAGAACCCGAAACAAGTCGAAGAAACGAAAAAGTAGCTGATTACTCTCTAAACTTTCATAATTTTGCAAATCGACTCAGGTAAGTTTATATGGCTGAAAGTTAATGATTAAATGTTAATTTTATGAATTATATAATGTATGATGAGATATATTTATTGATGAATTGATAATAAAATAACAATGCGAAAACCGAATAAATGATCAAATTGAGCGGAACGTCTGATTTGAGTACTTCTAATCAGTGACAAGTGATAAGTGGTAGCCTCAGCTGCACTTATCTGATCAGTGACAAGTGACAAGTGATAAGTGGTAGCTTTAGCTACACTTATCTGATCAGTGACAAGTGATAAATGTGATCCATGTAAGACCGTGGTAGGACTATGGCTTCGGAAAGTGATAAGTGATCATAAGCAAGACCATAGTTATACTATGGCAAAGTGGAAGTGAAGTACTCAATTTTTTGCAACCGTTCCCTAATTTGATTAAGAATGGTAAGGAAAAAATGGGCCCAAAAGAATTAAAGTAAATAGATAAGTGGTAGTGAGTTTATACAAGGGAACTCACCAATTATTGTGGTTGACAAGTGAACTTAGTAATTGTGTATATTGTATAAGTGTATGAATGTTTGGTAAGATATATGTTTTATGCCTATGAACTTACTAAGCTTATATAAGCTTACTTGAGTGTATTCAATGTCTCTTATAGATTGACGTGAAAATATACGGAGGATCGGATCAACATTGAGGATCACACTATCCAGATTATCTCCTGTAGCTTTTGTAAATTTCCTTTTTGATTTATATGGCATGTATATGGTTTGATGATTATATAAATTTGTAACATGGTTATGCCGATTGTGAACATGTGATAAAGAATTATTCAAATGGTTGTTTAAATAATATTCGGTTTATTAGTATATGTATAATTAGTTAAAGTGTAAACTTTGCATGTGTATTAAAGGTTTTTATGTGATATTCGGCCTTGGGAAATCTAAGCTTAAAAAGGTTTGAATGTTAATTGGGTTGTCTCTTTAATGGCCGAATGTGCTAAAAGCTAATGCATGATTTAGTTTAATCGATGTAATGATACAAATTATGATATTTACTTGTAGTTTTAAAGTATAGAAAATTTGTTAAGTTGATTAAGTGGTTGCCGAATGTGAAATTTAGGTAAGGAAATGTGTACAAATAATATTTATATGGATAATTGGTTTAAAGGGGTCAGCATTATACATTGTTGATATGGTGTTATTAATGTAAAGCACTTTAGTATAGACGTATATACATATAGTCACTTAGAACGTATTGAGATGGCCGAATAAGGCTAACGATGAGTATGCTTTGATTTTCTATAATACTTAATAATTTGTTTAAGGTGATTAAAGATGTGTACGATTATTTTATATTAAGCTAAAAGTAGTTATATGGCCTATTAAATTTCTTGTGGTATTCGGCCATAAGCAAGCACAATGGGATTTTAATAAGTTAAATTTGTTTTAGATTAAGCTCAAGAGCTTAAGGAGCCTAATTCGGATAGGGGAAAAGCTAAACTAACCAAATAGCCGATCCGTAGTCGTTCGACGACATTCGAGGTAAGTCTCTAAGTAATTAAACCTATTTTGAGTTTTGATTAATGGATACTATTATAGAAATGGCTAAATTGAAAAATATGATGTGGCCATGATATGTTCTAAGGCCGAACGAAAAATTTTACGTATTTGAATCAATTTACTAATGTGATTTTGTACCTAAGACGAAATAAAATGACAAGGCGTAATATCTAGCTTAAGATCGAATAGCCAATGTGATGAATGTGAAAGTGTGTATATGTGATAAGGCCGAATGGCCAATGTGATGAATGTGAAAGTGCATACATGTGATAATGCCGAATGGTTAATGTGATATATGTGTAAGTGAATATGTGATAAGGCCGAATGATCAATTGTGAAAAGTGTGAAATATTAGATATTTAATGAGGCCAAAGTTAGTAAAAATATAAATATATATTAAATGAATTGTGCTGAGATTGTATCCGGGTTAGAGACCCGCCGGCTTCATGCTGGGATTGTATCCGGGTTTAAAGTCCCGCAGGCTTAATGCTGGTGAATTAAGTAAGATTATGATCTTGAATGTTCGTAGTGAGCTACCATCAAGTAAGTACTATACATTTAAGATGTTCAGATACATATTACCTCCTCATTTGTAAGTTTACCTCAAAGTGAATCACTAGCATTCAAGAAAAATGTATACGTGATTGATTATTTTATTGCGAAAATGAGGATGACCTAATCAGTCTTGGTATGCTTGTATAATGTAGTATATACTAAGCTTTCATGTATGTACTCGTGTACATTCGGCCAACGATCGGTGAATTATTAGTATTAAAGAATGATACATATGTGGGAATGATTATTATATCTTTGAATAAGGGATTAATCTATTCGGTCAATGGTTGTTAGTATGACAAAGTATTTGATTTAAATTTATCGTATGAGCTTTAAGTAAAGAAAAGTATGTGCTGAGATTTATATATGTAATTGTGCATATTCGGCCAAAAAGGCCTTATAAATTGAGAATAAATTGTATTCGGCTAGATGTACAAATGCAAGGGAAGGATTGTATTTTGTCAACCTACGTATATGTGATAAGGTTTATGTTTGGTTCTTTGCGTACCCATACTGTAATTCAATACATGCCACGTTGAAATACTCGAAAGTTTTGATGCGATTATGAAATAAGGAATTAAGTTTTTTATATATATATTCATGTATATGCATGAAACGAGTACGTTTGAGCAAGTGATTATGATTATTGAAAGAGTATATGTTATGCTAAATGAGTAGTGACTCTATGAATCTATTCATGATAGATTATGATATTACTATGTGCTTCTAAATATGGAAACTAAACGTGGTAAAAGTATTATGTTTTAGTTTGATTGATTGAATTAGAAGTAGATATGAGGTTTCTAGATGCGAAAGACTATGTGAATCAAATTTGGAAGAAATAGATAAACTATATATGCGTGCATGAGGTTTGAACTATTTGACTGAATGGTGAGATCTCTTGATATTGTTAAACGGGGTTTCTGCAAGGTCTAAGACGATGAGGCTTAGTAATGAAACGACAGTTAAAGATGTTCAGTACATTAAGTTGGCCAGGTATGTATCAGGTACTCGTATGTGATTTTCAATTCGGATTAGATCAAAAGTATACAAAGCGATGCATATGTGAATAAGTGTATGAATGCAAATGTGACCACAATCCATGTGACTATGATACATTTGGCCAATGTGTTATGCCATAAGAATGTATTCGATTAAACTATAATAGAGGCATTTAGATTGGAGTGTAATTATGAGCTAAGTGTGCCTTGTGAGCATACGAATATTTGACCATTTTGGTCATTATCATGAAATAATTTGTGGTAACTAAATGACGTGATTATTGAAATTATAGTTCGTTATGGAGCTCTAGATTGACTTCATTGATTAGAAAAATCGAGTGATAAATGATAATTGAATTTGATTCTGCAAAATTATCGTTTTACTTAAGACTTACTAAGCTTATGTAAGCTTACTCCGTTTGTCTTTTGTCTTTGTTTTATAGATTGTGGACTCTGATTACCAGCTCGGGGATCGTCAGCACTTCATCACACTATCTACTATTATGAAAACCTTGTGATTTGGATTTAGCTTATGGCATGTATAGGATATATTATACTAGAATGATATCATAACTATTGTTTATAAGCCATGCGAATATGGCATCCTTTGGAAGTCTACTTTTATAAGTTATAAGTTTGATCTTTGTTTGTGTTTAGAAATTTAATTAAATGAACAATCTTTATTCACGAAAAAGAAAAAAAATGTTCAAAATTTTACTGTTTTGATCTGCTTCCAAATTTTCTGGTAACGCCTTGTCCTATTCCGGCGACGGTTACGGGATAGGGGTGTTACACCACGAACGGCCTCGCCTGTGTACATCCACACAGCCCTAGTGCCGGCAGAAAACGACAAAAACAACAACAAATAACAGAATACACAGCAAAGCTACAGCAAATGGGCAGCACATCAATTGTAATCTAAGAGGGGATAATTTTTCCACAAACAAGTGTGGGTCGGTTATAAAAGAAAATCGATTGTAATCTAAGAGGGGATGATTTTTTCCCCCTTTTCACATCGACACATAATAAATATAGAAGAAAAGGCTTTTTGAAATCAATTTTGGAAAGGTGACTTTGAGATCTGACATTTCTTTCGATTTTATTTCTTTGTTCTTCTTGATCTTTATTTACGGTATAAAAAAAATAAAAAGAAAGGGACTTATCTTGGTATCAGCTCTTTCGAATCATTGCTTACTTCGTCGTAATCGAAGTTTAGGCGAGGATTCTGTGGCTTGAGAGCAGCAAAACGTCCGGGCATGCTTTCGTATGGTGCGATCCGCCAAAGTATGGAGGTGAAGGGGTGTTGAGTGAAGAACCTTTTGGTTCGGTCAACTGAGAGGGAGAAGAGTTTGAAAATTTTTGAGAGAAAAGGTTTTGAAATTTGTTTTGAGAGAATAATCAGAGGTTATTAGGGCAAAATTTTTTGGCACATATATGTGTTCAAAGCCGGCGCCGTTTGGTAAAGAAAGGATCCTCGCGTCAACCCGCTTCGCGACCCAGATCCATGCCTTTTCGCCTTAATTGGTCTATTTTCTATCATGATCCCCTTTGTTTGTTGATCTGTTCAATTAAATCCTGTTTAGATTTCTTTGTTTTTTTTAAATTTTTCTTTGAGATTTACACGCTGCTTCAATCTAGTCCACACTTAAGTGCCATGTTTTGGGACCCGAGACATTTGCATTAATAGTCCCTCTTTGTTTGTGCACATTTAATTCTGGTCTTTAATTCTGTTTTGATAATTAGATTTATTTATAAATTATCCTCTTGATTCTGTTTTTGTTTCAATTGAGTTTTTTTAGTACCATGTAGTTATTTTACTCTTTTTAACCCATTATTCGCTCTTTTTTTTTATTTTAACATGCTATTTCATTGATTTTTGAATTATTTTAGTTCATTATTTTCATGTTTTCATGTGTATATTTTTTTTTAAAAAATTGTTTTATTTTTTAATTTGTCTATTTTAAATTTTCTTTTATATAATTCTATGTTTTAAAGATTTTTAGGATATTTATTTTTATACATTATTATTACATATACATATACACATAATTTACACTAAAATTTAAATTCCCTTTCGAATATGTTTTATGTAAATATTTTCTTTTAAATCTATCTATGTATATATACATTTTTTTCCCTCTTTTAAATTTATTTATGTAAACAAATTTGTTTCTAAATTTATTTTTGAATTATATATTTTATTTATTTTAAACACTTTCACATATTAGCATCTTCGTATATACATTATTTATATTAAGTTTTTCTTGCATATATATCATCATTTTTAAATCAATATGTTTTGTTTTAAATTATTTTGCATATTATCTACTCCAAATTTCTTCTTACGTAATATCTATTTCAATAATCATTCATAAATTATTAGTTTCATTATTTTTATACATGTAAATTATTTCAACTTTTAGCATACATTATTCTTTTGTAATTTTTATTTTTTTCATATAATTTTTAATTTGTCTTGAATTGGCTTCTAGTTTCCATATTGTTTTGTATATTGTGTGTTATATCAGTTCTTAGTTTCCATATTGTTTGGCATATTATGTGTCATTTTCGGTTTTCATATTATTCCATATGTTGTTGTTGCATATTATTTATTCGTTTTTTGTATTATTATATCAATTCTTATTTGTCCATGTTTGAAAATTTGGTTATGTTTTTCCTTGATTAGTTATATTTTTTTGTTTGTTTTGTTAATTGGTTTCTTAAGTTTATATTACCTTCATTCACCAATTATAGTACATTATTTATGCATATTGTCCCATGTTTATAATTTCGCCTTTTGTTTGCAAATGTTGCTTTGTATTTTGTAATTTGCAACTTTTTTTAAAAAATCAATTATTCCATTTTATTTCAAGTCAAATAAATGCGTTTTGAACCTAGTTTTACAATTATTCATTTGAAAATTCCTTAAAACAAAGGCAATGTTTGATGGTTGGAAATTCGGGGAATCGTACCCTATCGTGCTGGGTTTCGATTTCCCGTTTGTTCAAAATAATCAAATATTCCTTTAGAATTTCACTTGTGTTTTCTAAATTCTAAAACGAGGCAATGTTCAATGTTTGGAGATTCGAGGAACCGTACCCTACTGTGCTGGGTTTCGGTTTTTCGTTGAACTAAATAATTGAGCATCCTTTTGTAATTTTCAACGTATGAGCTTTTGGAAGTCAAAAATTAATCATGGTTTTGAAGGTATAAAGGATCGTGTCCTATCGTGCTGAATGTGATACTGTATTTAGAGGTGTGCATGGGCCGGGCTACCCGGCCCGGCCCGAAGGCCTGCCCGAAAAATATGAGGGTTCAGGTAAAAATATAGGCCCGAAATATGGGTTTGGGCAAAAAAAGAGGCCCGTTTAGAAAACGGGCCGTGCTAGGGTAAAACTTTTTTGGCCCTGGCCCGGCCCGGCCCGGCCCGAATTATATACTAAATATATATTTTTTTTATTTTTAATCATATTTACATTTTATTTTTAATTTTAATATAATCACTTTTTATTATATTTTCAATTTGTGCATTGTTTTAAGAATTGTTTTAATATAATTTTTTATTTGTTTCTTATTTTAATATTTGTTTTAAATGTATTTGATGATTTATTATATTTTAAAATTTTTTATTTAATGAAATAAGTTAAAAAAATTTAATATGGGTTGGTTCGGGCTCGGGCTTAATAATTTTATTTCGGGCCAAGCTTGGACAAATTTTTAGGCCCATATTTCGGGCCAGCCCGGCTCGGCCTATGCACACCTCTAGCTGTATTCCTTTGAAATAAGAGAATTTTGACGATCAACTTGAGCCATTCAAATGTTTTAAAAGGAACCATATTTCAAAATATTTTAAAATCTTAGACATAAGAACAGTGCTTAATCAATTTGGTACCAATTTTGGGCGTAGTGAGGGTGCTAATCCTTCTTCATACGTAATCGGCTCCCGAACCCGTTTTCTCAAATTTACGTAAGCCAAAATTGATTTAAATGGAATAAAATATTGTATCAGGTTATCCAATCACACCTAAACAAAAGGATTGGTGGCGACTGCACACTTTGTTTTAAAAGTCGATCCCCGTTTTTTTTAAACTTAAAAAAATGGTTTCGACATGTATTAAAGTAAAGAGTGATAGATATGTTAAATGGTATAGTTATAATAGAAGTATGATTTGGTAGCAAATTGGTTGAAATGGATTGGTTGGTTTGGGTTGGTCTCAGTTTTAAAATTGTAAGGAAGGTTGGATATTTATAAAGGGGTTATATTGAGCTTATAAATAAAAAAAAAACTTTGGGATTTTGTGAAAAATTCTCTATGGTTTCGATTTAAACTCGATTTGGTCCTGAAGTATGTTTTGGGATTTGGAGGCCGATCTAAAGGACGTCATGACATGTTTTGGTAAATGAATAGTATTTAACTCGTAATAACGAAAAATTAATTCGGTAAACTCCAGTAATGCCTCGTACCTTCTTCCGGCGACGAATACTGGTAAGGGGCGTTACAATGTGTAAAGGGCGTTACAGTGTGTCCTATTGTTTGAATGCCCACCCGGTCAGTCTGGGCTATGATACACGGCCGTATGACCATTGTTTCTAAATTTTTAACTTTTTCTCAGATTTTTTGAATTGTTTTAAATTAGTCCCAGATTGATCCCAAATTGTTCTTAGGGCCTCGAAGGCTCGATTTAAGGCCCAAAAGTGTATGTTTGCTAGGTTTTTAATGAGATTTAGGTAATTAATATTAAATGAAATTATTGATCTCTTTGACGTCAATTATCCTGATTTGTATGGTAATGCTCTGTAACCCTAATCTGATGACGGAGACGGGATAGCGGTGTCACACAATCAAAATGTTGGGACAACTTTGTGGTTTTACTTGTTGGTTATTTGACTTTGGCTTTTTCATGTAATGTTTCCAAAAGCAAATGGACTTCCAAGATGTGTTTTATTGTTCCTAAAGTCATGGTCGAATTTGAAGTCTTGAGGAAGTTAAGATTGACTTGACTTTATGGATAAAGCTTGCGCTTATCCTTTATCCTTATCCTGATAGATTTATGTGCTAACTTTAAGGAGATTATTCCTATTTATCTTAAGATAAGACTGGAGTCTATTTATCCTAATTATTATATTGAAGAAGAAAAATAGTTTATGTTGGACTATGTTAATCGAATAGGCTACCATATTAAGCCTATAAATAGGCAAGCAATGCATATGGAAGATTTTTATTAAGAGAGTGCTGTGTCAATTTGCTGAAGTTATTTTGTTATTTTTCATTGTATTTCCGTACTCTATTGTTAGGTGTTATTTATGAGAGATTGAACCTTTGTAAGTGAGGTTTTAGGGTGAATGGTTGTAACAAGTTGGAATTAACTATTAGTGTTGCAATTACTTCTTTATAGAAGGGTAGATTAGGTTTTAGCCAATAGGTGGTTGAAGCAAATGTAGAATGAAAACCATTCACTGAGCAAGGCTTCGCAGATTAAGAATGTTTTTGAACTGCGTTAACAAATGGCTATGTGTAAATCTCTCTTTACTCTCTCTATTTTCATTTATGTTTTGTTGTCTGTTCAAACTCGTGATTGAACATGTGTTTAGACAGTTGTTTGATTTTGTGGCAAATTGGCTAATTTTTTCAAAGTCTAAGGGTTGGGTTGAAAAGTTTCCATCTCGGCTAATGTTTATCTTGAATAAGGAGGATTTGTAGTGTCCTCATTAGATTATTTTTAAATATCGTTAGGTTTTGAGTAATATTTGTATGCTTTTCACAAACTCCAAAATGATTAGTTTTTATGAACTGTAAAATAGACATGAAGGATACTTTGATTAAAGTAAATAAGAGGATAAACACGCTTCAGTATGTTCAAACCCACATTTTCTTACACTGACAACAATATCAATATCAATTAAATTAAAAGAAAAACCTATCAATTATCAACATTTTCAAGGATAGAGAACAAAATGTTATGCAATGATTTGATTTGAAATGCTGGTGAAACAATAATATGAAGCCTGGCAGCTCATCTTATATCCAAAAGAAGGTTTAGATGAATGAATATATAATAAGCAAATTAATGTTTACACTAATATCATATAAGGACCGAATTATTAGTTTGATATGATTTTTTTTGTTCCAACCTGATTTATAAAATTGCATATTATTTTTCATACAATAATTGAAATTAAAATGTTTAAATTTGTCATATTCGCTCCTGTATTTTTAATATCACTATTTCATAGTTTTTAAAATTTAGTAGGTTAGTATTGTTGTATTTTTATTATGCATCTACAAGCCACCGACACCCTTACCATTTTTCTTTTTCAATATAAATTTTAAATGTAACATTAATCAAAATATCATCATACAATAAATTTATATAACTATTGTTTATACTCTTTTATTTTAAGGAATTTAGTTTTAACATTAAAACTCTTTTATTAAAAATATTTTTATTATTACATGGTTATTAGGTGAATTTTTTTTTTAATTTCAAAATACCTCACCAACGGATTTAACATTAAAATTTTTATCGATGTTAATAGTTAAATTTAAATTTTGAAATCAGAAAAGTAGAATGACTAAATTCTTAGAAATAGAAATAGAAAAACTAAATCTAAAAAGTTCGAAAAATATAAACTTTTTCATCGGATAAAAAAATAAAATAATATTGCATCATTGAATATAAATGCATGTTTTGGGGGTAAAAGTAATGTAGAAGTCCTTATACAAGGAGTTTAATTGCATTTTACCCCATTTATTAAACAAATTAGTTCATGTACGGTAGATGAAAGAGCAAAGTAGTACTTCTGCTAAAAGTTCCATTCATTTCTCTTGTTAAAAATTAATTCTTATATATCAAAATGAAATACACGTGACATATTTTACATAACTATAAAGTATTCCAAAGCAATAAGTTTTGAAGTAATAATCAACAAAAAATAATGAAATGATTCCTTTCCGTGTATATTCTAAAACACATGAATCTATAAATATATGTATGTTATAAGGTTATAAAGTAGTGACGGAGCTAGAAATTTTTTTTGGTGGGCCGAAATTAAATTGTATATTTTTACAATAGTAAAAATATAATTTCACTATTTTAATAGATTATATTTTTATAATTTTTAAATGATTATATCAAATTTTTATTATTTTGTAAGACATAGTATAATTTTATTATTATTAATTTAAAATTTTATAAATTATAAAAAATTTAAATAAAAACTTTTTTATTTTAGAGGGACCGAGTATCCTACCTATCGCCTCTTGGCTCCGCCATGGTTTATGAAGGGTACTTTACAACACTCACGGATCCCAATATTTGTGGCACCTCAAACTCCTAATTTATTATTGTCTTCACCGACAACATCACACTATATATTATATTAGTTCTCTAGCTGTGCGACACATTGCATTATTCCATGTATTAACTCAATTATATTAGGTGAGTTATTACAAATTTGTATTAATTATTTTAAAATTTACCATTATTTTGTTTTTTTAAAAATAAAGTATAAAAAATTGATTTTTACAAACGTGATCATTTTAATTAGTATCAAGTTAAACAACAACATATATACATATATAACAAAAATATATATATAATTAAACCAATTATTTATATTAATCCAACATTTCAAAGTTTAAATATGTGATCCAACATCCTGAATTTAATGTTCAACCAGGGCGAAGTCAAGGGGCTGGCATGGCCCCAGTCCTTTAAAATATAAAATTATTTTTTAGGTACTTAATTTTTTTTTAAAATTTTAAATTAATAAAAGTAAAATTACACTTTAGTCCCCTTAAAATTATCAAATTTTGATTTAATCCTTTACAAATTATAAATATATAGAACTATAAAAATTTAAAATTTCATTCGAACCCCCTTAAAAAAGTTTTCTGGCTTCGCCCCTACATTCAACCTTCATTTTCTACCCTACAAGTTCTTCAAATTATTAATAGAAGATTATGTTTTGAATGGTTACCCGCCCTCCAACATTTTAAATGAAAAACAATTAACTTTCTTTCAATTATTTTTTTTGCCCTCGATTGAGTTCCTGAATTAATAAAATTGATCTAACAAACCCATGACCGTTAATAGACGCCATGTCATTACTGATTTCTAATGTGACAATGCCACATCAACAAAAAAAATTAAAAAAAAGTATTTTAAAATTAATTTTAAAATACTTACACAATGAATCTGGACAGAATATTGTCTAGGTTTATTTAAATTTGGACATTCATTTTTCCAGATGCATTATGAAGTTATAAAAACATAAAAAAGTTATACAAAAATATAAAAAAAATTATGAATTAATTAAAAATCATAAAATTTTATAAAATCTATAAAAAATAATTTATTATTTTTATATTTTAAATAAAAAAATAAATATCAACAACTTATATCATAACATCAAGATTAACAATTTTTTTGTTATATTTTTGCCTCAATATTTTTAATTTGTACAAGTTATATTAGTCAAATAATTTAATCAAAATGTGGAAAATAGTTTTTATAAATTTTATAAGAAATAATTTATTTTTTTGTAAAATTTTATGGTTTTAAATTAATTTCTAATATATTTTACAAATGATTTTTTAATAATTTTTATGGTTTTTAATAATTTTTTAGAAGTTTTATAAATTTTATGGTTTTTAATTAATTTTTCTAAAATTTTAGTAAAATTTAATGATTCTTTTTATAATTTTTATATTTTTTATGATTCTAGAAGGAATTTAGACACACGGATGTCGAAATTCAAATGACTTTGGATAACTATTTATCAAGATTTATTGTGTACTTATTTGAAAAATAATTTAAATTTTTTTTGTTGATGTAGCACTACCACATTAACATTTGATGTTGACGTGACATTAATTAATGGTTATGTTAGTGTTGCTATTAAATACTAACTGTTAATGTCAGTTAAAGGGCTTATTTAGCCAATTTTATTAGTTCAAGGCTCAATTAAGTACGAAAAATTTAAAAGAATTTAATTAATTTTTTTTTAAAAAAGCTCGAAGACTTATTTTACCAGTTAGGTTAAATGATATTTTGAATGAAATCTTGATATATTGAGTTTTGGACAAATTAGCAAATATTTAGGAATTTTCCACTTTTGAAGTATCTTTGTTTATAAAGGTTCCTAAGTTGGTAGCTACTATTTTAGTTATTTAGACAGCTATTGTAATAGTAAGATAAATAATTACTTGGATTGTAATGTGATTAAAAGTTGAAAGTGTCCACGTTGAATGGAATTAAGGCCTCATTTTGCATTTTTTCGTACAGATGTTTATGGTTGGGTGGAGGTTAAACATGTATAAATTATAAATTTTGTTTAAATTTATTTATATTTGTAAATGACTAAACCAAAATAATTTTAGGCCCACAATATTATTTTTTTGAAAATTTTTAAAATATTAAAATGATTTTTAATTTAATATTTTTATATATTTTTAATTTATTAAAATTTTATATATAAACATCTTAACTTTTTTTTAAATATTTATATTATTGTAGTAAATATTACCATAAGTTTAATTTTTATGTTTTATAAATTATATAATATATTATAAACATAGAAAATTGGTCGATCATTGAATGTTTAAACTTATGTTCAAATCATATTTTAAATAGGTCTATTTTTTGCTCAATCTCATTTTTCGAGCCTAATTTTAAGCAACATATGAACTTGAGCAAATAGCTCAACTCATTAACAGATTCAAAAGTAATTTTCAACCTAAAAGAATAATGCTAAATACTTGGCTTTTATAGTTAAAAGTGTATGTTTTCTTAAAAAAAACCTAAAAAAATGGAACCAAATCAAGCGGATATACATATTAGTTTTCTTTCTACTCTTCTCCATAGGTAAATTCAAATGTTGAATACCATATATATGGTATTATCTCTTATAATAAATGAAATCATTTTATATATTCATAATTTTGTTTTTTATATTTATTATAAATCTATGTCACTTGCTTTAATGATAAATCTTAAACTACACAATATAAAGGCCCAAGTCTAAAATAAAAAAAAAATGTCAGACTGCAAATCATTCACCAAATAACAAAACCTCAACTCCTATTTATTATATATTTTTTTCCTTTGCAAAATAGCACTCATTTTTTATTATTATAAATCTTTAAGTATGAAAAATTGTCATATATTAGGTAAATATATTTCATTATTTTAATTAATGATGTTTCAAAAATGGAATGTCCATGTATCTTTTATAATATATATAAAAAATCAAAAACTAACTTCTGCAAATGTTTTATTATATTGTTTATTCATTAACTTCAAACTTATTTTACCAATTAACTTACTTAATATTTTCACCAATGCTATACTACTATATTAATAAATTAATTATTTTACTAATCTCTTCCACATATCCAATATTATTGTAATAAAAATATTTACAATAAAGATAAATTTACGATTGGTGTTCTAAAAATTAAAAAGTCAAATTTCGACATGTTCAGCGGAATGCAATAAAGTTATTGATTACATAGCTAAGACAGATAGAGGTGTAATTGAGCAGCTAATTATCTTGGAAGATCCTCTATATTATGTAATATGCTAACTTAGAAAAATATATTAGATAATATGATAATTTCCATTAGGACTCATGCTCACTTAATTTTCTAAGCTTATATTCAACCAAAAAAAAATTACAATATCAATTTTTTTAAAGAAAATCCAACATGCATATTTATTGCATTATAGAAACGGCCAAAATACATTAGAGTGAGTCCCGGACTACTCAACAACAAAAGAGCAAGAATACTCCCATTTCAGATTATCCCCCACCCTTCGCATGCCTAGAAAAGAATCACTTCAGATTTCTGATCGTCCATTTAATCGCTCTAAATCTCGAGCATTCTGGTAACTGTTAATTTCGATTTCGAGATTACTAGTCATTCTTCAACAAAATCAAGGTTCTCGATTGGGTCTATGCGTGGATTGTTTATCCAATTCCACCGTCTCATGCACTAATTTATATAATGAATTTAAAATATTATACTAATCTATACAAGTAAAGTTAGGAGGTTGACAAGTGTTCTATAGTTGTATAGTAAAATATTAAATAAAAGAATCATATAATAATTTTTTTAATATTGTTTATGAAATAAAAAATACATTATCAATATACCAAATTCTAATCCTTAATACAATACATTTAAGTAAATGAGTACGACATATGTAAAAAACTAGTATATTATATATCACATTTTTAAGTTTTAAATGTGTTTACATTATATAAATTTGATATGTGACAACGAAAGAAATAAAGCATTTGTAGAGGGGAAATTTTAAAAAAAAAAACCTCTGTATTTTTATATAATTTTTAATGGTGTTCTATAAGTTATATTTTCATAATAAATCATTTAAAATTGTTTATATTCAATAATTCAACTTACAATTTTAAAGAATAAGTCGCTGAAAATTTTAAAATAGTTTAAAAAAGAATTTTTTTAAAGTTTATCACTATTGTTACAAATTAAATACAGTATTAAGATTGAACTAGATATTAGTATAAATAATATTACAATAAATTATTTAGTAATTATAATATTTAAATTTATTTAACTATCTACATTCACCAATCAATAATTAAAATTAAATTAGAAACTATATAAAAATAAAATTTTACACCGTCTACTGTTATAATATTTATATTTTAAAAATTATTTCAAAATATTGTTTATTTAAATTCAGCCTAACATCAATTATCATGTTTTTAAATCAAACTTATATATCATTATGTTTAAATTTTGCAACCATATTATTAATAATATGTTACAAATATTATGAAAATTTTAAGAAATAATTAAATGCAATATAAGTAATGCATACAATCAACTTGTGCATCGCACGGATAAAGAAAACTAATTATAATAAAAATGAGGCCATACTTTAGGAATGAAAGAGTATTAATTTTAGATTTTGAACTAAAGTTTGATTGAATGAATCAATTGAACTAAGTTTAGACTTTTGATAATATTAAGTTATAGTTGGGTGCAGTCATAAGGCACGTTACATTTTCAAAGAGAACTCATGTTCAAGCCTTAGAGATAACATTGTTTTGAGAGACAGACATGAACCTTGAAAGGATTATCTTCATGAAACTTAAAACAAACATGAAGTACACTTTAGTTATACAAAAGAAAATCATAGTTGTATGTTTTTCTATCTTAATCTGGATTATTATATTCTTAATTTGGATTAATATTGTTGAGAAGGGTCAGCTCATTCGAGAAAAATCTTCAAAGTGTCCACGAAGAGATTCATGAAGTGGGAAGGGCCCTATAAGCCTCAAGTTGGTGGTTCGAGTTGGCCAGCACTTAGATAGCTCCATAATTATCCACAAGTCTTATACTAACACCTCTTTCAAATCTTGTAGATCATATCTTCATCAATCGAGGCACTTTCATTTGTGAACCATACATGACTTACCGCGAAGATTAGAAACAAAATTTCGACATGAAAACAATATTTTTAATTGTTAGAAGTCTAGTTGGACTACTTGGTGGAGGAGATGAATGGTGAAAAAGATGATTGATACATTCATAAATAGACAAACACTAACAACAAAAATATGGATTCTAAATTGAAAAGGAGCCGCCTAAAAAGAATATTATATAGGAATTGAATTATTGAATATGGTATATCTTTTGACTTTTAATATCTACTTATAACTTATTTTTCTTTTATGCCGCATTTGAAAATTTAGATTAGATTTTATTTATTATATAAATCATTGAGTTGACATTCAATATAATATATTTGTCAATTCCAAAAATACTTTAAGAAATTTCAATTTATTATTATATCTAATAAATAAGAAATTGTTATAAATATTACATTTCTATAGTTAAATTTTAAAATTTTCGGAACCCTGATTTGAAATTTTATTTTTGATTTTGACATAGCAAACTTGAAAGCATAAATGATTGTGTCTTGTAATATTAAAATTTTTATACTAAATAGTAATTCTAAACAGATCAAGTAAGCCCAAATTCCTTATCCAAGACTTAAGCTTATATAGTAATTCTACTTTCATCCCTCACTAAGATAATGGAGAAGAGGACAGGAGAATCTAAGAAGACAGTAGCCAACAAAATTTGAGAAGCTAACATTTGCATAAATGCATGCTCATCACCAAGCAAAGGCCTCACACTCAAGCATGCATTTTCAAAGATTTATTTTTGTATTTTCTTTCACCATGATGTCTAGTTTGGCAGCTTATGATTTACTGGACCCTAATGGGAGCATCAATATTATTTGGGATATCATGTCTTGGAAACCAGATGGGTATTTGGTGAGTTTCACCTCATTTTTTTGCTTTATTTCTTTTTCTCTCACCATTTCTCATTAATAACAATTAGAAGTCTAGAACCCTAATAACAAAGAACAGGACCATTTTTGCTTTAAATTTGGCTGCCTTATTATATTTACCATAAGCTGATTTTAGTTTAATTGAGTTAACATAATTGTTTTTAAGAGGTCATCAATGATAAGTTTGAGAGTTGTGTTGGAGTAGTTTTAGATGAAATATTAGGAGATATGTCAAAACTTATTTAAAACAATGGTTGAAACTTTCATCTGACAACATGAGTTCAAATCCTATTATCCCCTCTCTTATTATAGAAGATAATTTATTTAAGATTTTTTTTAATTTTTAATTAGCAAAGTTTTGCCATATGCATAGGCATAGAGAAAGGACAAACCGAGCTCACAAACCCAAAACCTCAAATTATGTTTCTTTCTTTTTATTTCAATAATTTTTATATATTTATACTTAAAATATTTTTAAAATATTAATTTTTTCTCTTATAAATTTATAATTTATTATTTTTTAACCCAACCCTGAAATATAAAATTTTCTACTACATCCTTCAATATATGTATATGCTCTAGTTAGTAGATTTTTTAAAATAAATTATGCTTAAGTTTTGGCGTGAGATTGTACGGGTGAAAATAAAGGTTGAGTGGGAAAGACAGGGCATACGAAAATAAATATTGTACCAGGAAAATCCTCACTAAATACTGATTCAAATTCTACTATGCATTTACCTCATTTCTCAGGCAACAGTGAGAATAAGCAACCTACAAATGTATCGACAAATAAGGAGCCCTGGTTGGACCATAGGGTGGACATGGGCTAACAAAGAAGTCATCTGGTCAATGGTGGGAGCTCAAGCCATTGACCAAGGAGACTGTTCCAACTTCAAAACCAACATTCCCCACAGTTGCGAAACCAGTCCAGCAATCGTCGATTTGCTCCCAGGAAGTGTCCCTCAAAGCCAGCAGTTTCCCAACTGTTGCAAGGGTGGCGTGCTCGGTTCTTGGGGACAACGATACAAGGCAGCGACGGTGTCGTGGTTTCAAGTTAGTGTAGGGCATTCAGGTACGTCGAGGAAAACGGTGAAAGTGCCAAAGGGTTTTTATTTGCTTGGTCCGGGAGCTGGATATGCATGCAGTTCAGCCGTTGTTGTTCCACCGTCTGTTTTCTTATCAGCTGATGGGCGGCGAAAAACTCGAGCAATGAGTGAGTTGGGTTTTACTCTTAGTCATGTGTGTGCCATTTATGCTTTAAAATTTCATTCTGAGATAGTGTTGTAATTCTCTTCTAACGTATTTTCCAATCAATATTTGCAGTGACATGGACAGTCACATGTACATATTCACCGACGCTTGCTTCCAAGAATCCCAATTGTTGTGTCTCATTATCTTCATTTTATAACCCTATGATCACACCTTGTTCAACCTGTGCTTGTGGTTGCAAAGATAAACATAATTGCTCAACCAGCTATGATAATCAGAGGTAAAAAAAAAAAAAAAATCTCTCCAATACTTCTCAATTTTGATATTAAATAAATTGATTTCTTAAAAAAAAAAATTAAATCGTCAATTTCAAAAGCTATCAATTAAGGACAATTAGTCTCCACGTTAATGTTTTCTATCAATCATATGAAATTTATACATTTTGTTAATGTGGTCCCGGTTTAACAAATTTAGCATGTAATATTTGTGTAAATGTGTAAATATTGAGGCTAAATTTGTTGAATTGTTTAGAAACAAGATGAAATTGGTAAAATATGTAAACATTAAGAGCTAAATTTATTGTTATACTGATCAAAATTATGTACAGTTGACAAAAGACATTAACACATTGACTAATTGTCCTTAGTTGCTCACTTTCAAAATTGATATGATTAAATTACTCTAATTTTTTGAGAGGGATTAATTTACTCAATTTAAAAGTCGAAAAGAAGTGCAGAGATTTTTCACCATTAATCAGCGTGTTTCAACCTAGACAATTTGATATTTTCTTAATAATTTGATATTTTAATTTAAACTATAAAAGTAGTTAATAATTAAAAGAAAGCATTTGCAGGAGAGATTCTGAAAGATCAACTCTTTTGAAACCAAACTTGGTGATGGATGGCGAAACTCAGCTGCTGCAATGCACGCAACACATGTGCCCAATTCAAGTGCATTGGCATTTTAAGGTGAATTACAAGAAGCATTGGCGAGTGAAGATCAGCATCACCAACTTCAATTACTGGTTGAATTACTCGCATTGGAATCTTGTTGTTCAACATCCAAATCTCAACAATGTCACTCATGTTAATAACTTCACTTACAAGCTACTCCCTTACCATCCCACGAGTAAGTTAATTTAATCACTCAGTATCGGATATAGATATATGCTTCACGCAAAAATATGTTGGCTTGCAGGTGATACCGGTGTGTTTTATGGTGTGAAAGAAGGCAATGAACTACTGATGGAAGCTGGAAATGTTCAATCAGAGATGATTTTTGGGAAAGATGAAAAGGAATTTACACTGGATCAAGGATGGGTTTTTCCTCGAAAAGTTTATTTCAATGGCGATGAATGCCTTATGCCTCCTCCTAATTCTTACCCATTTTTGCCAAAATCTCCCAATCCAATTCATCCTTTATTGTTTGCTGCTGCTTTGCTTTTGATCTTGCTAGCCTTTTGTTCTTTTTGGTGTAATTCGAAAATTGAATCCCAGAAAACCCAAAGAAAAGGGCCCCAACTGCTAAGATGAAGAACCCAATATATAGAAACTTTGTTTTATTATTATTATTTTTTTGGTAAGCCTCATAAATTTTATTCATAATCCCAAAAAGATTGATGCAATGCAGAAAACCATACTGTTATCCGTACATAAAGTAAAAACTACAGCCGAAGATAAATAACAAAACAGAGGTTATGAACTCATTAATTGCCAAGAACCTCTGCCATAATCCCATCATAACGATTCCTTTGGGTAAAGACTTAAAATCTCAAACGACTTTACAGGATAGGGGTACCAGTGCCTTAGAGCATACATATAGGCACCCAAGAGATAGATGTCAATACCTTTTTCCTAAACAAAAACTCTGTTTCACTACTGACCTCAGTGGATAACGGTACCCATTGAATAGGAATCGGTATTTAAGTTGTGATATTGATACCACAAACCGAAGTATTAATACAAGATTCTGTCCAAAACTTTATTTGGTCGCTGATTTGCAAAAATATCAGTACCCGTACTATAGGTACAAGCATCTTAATTAAGTTATTGTCGTAGCAAGAAATTCTAATCTAATGACTTATAATTCATTCCAAACATATCTAAATCATTTGTAAAGTATTCCAAACAAAATTTGTGTCATAACATTTTTATGCACTTATTAAAAGTCCGTTATATATATGGTTTAGACACTTTTACCTTATCAATATACTCACATTGTTATAGCATATCATTTGTTAATTACCAAGCATACTACTAAATTTATACACTTTGATAATATTTTGAATTCATTATATCTATCCATACTTATAATTTAACCAAGTTCAAAATGTTACTAGTTAACTCATTAACCATGCTTAACTTACTAACCAAAATTTAAAACCTTTACATCAACTTATCAATTCTTATGAAACCTAATAGATCCTAAACCACACAATTACCATTTTTATAAGGTAAGATGGTCTTCAAAACTACACTCCAAATTGGGACAAAATGAATTTTTCATTTTTATTTTTTTAAAAAATAAAATAATTATTTTATAAAATGAATTAATTTATATAAAAATAAATCTCTCTTCATCCACTAAAACTCGAAAAAAGAAAACTTAACTCTTTTATTTTCTTTCAATGCTTATTACTTCCTCTCAAATTTCTCTTATTCTCTCGTGCTCTCTCTAGAATTTTTACAAGATAAATGATTAATCTTTCAATACTTTCAAGTGGTTCTCTCTAATTTGATGATTCTTCTTCTTTTCTTTTTAAGTTTTATTACTTAATCTCTATAATATTAGGATTGTGGCTTTTCTTATGATAAATTAAGATTTTTACCCAAGATTATTTTTTGTTTATTGAATAATTTTGGGATATTAATTTTATATGAGATTACTAATATCTTGATTTGGTAAAAAATTTAGAGGTTGATTAATACAAATATTTTAAGAAATTCGGATTGATTTGTATTTATATAATCTTGAATTTCTTAAATATTGGTTAGAAATTTAGTATTCTTATTTAGAAATTATTATTACTAGTGTGATTATTTTGAATCTTGTGTTAGAAAATTGACATATTACATTTTCATAAACCAAAAATATTTAATTAATTTTTATTTTTTTTGTGAAAAAGAATACTAATAATATATTGACTTCACAAAATTTTTATGTATTTAAGGTTTAGATTTATTTGTTGTAAATATTTAATATTAACGAAACAATACGAAAAAAGAGTGGGTAGATATAAACCACTTTGAAAAAGGTTGAAAGAGTAAATTTGAATTTAATTACTTTTATAAATATTTTATTTTTAAAATATTAAACCCACAATTTAAATTCCTTTGGAAAGACCCACACTTATCTTCATTTCACTCAACCACCTTTTTCTTGCCTCTACTAGCTCTAGCTCCTCCTTACTCAACAGCTTTCTCTTCAAAAAACACAAGAAAATACACTTACCAATCAACACTCTCAACAAGGCTGTATCATCAAAACTTGAAAGTAAATGCAACTTCGCCCTGGCGATTCTCACCTTCCACTAGAGGCGAGCAATTAATTTAATCGGTCGATTCGATTGAATTCTTTTTTCGAACTCAACTGATCAAACCGACTTTAGTTGAGAACAGACTTTGATTTGGTTAGTTTGATCGTTTTTTTGGTTAACCGACCTAGGGTTCTTGCGTCGGTTCTTTGATTTGCCCAGTTCTCATTTTGTGGGCACCCTAGTCCTCAAACCCCAAAGCAAAGGATGGAAAAAAGATAGAAACCCCAAAAGAAAAAAAATAAAGGAGAAAAGAAAAGAAGACAACAACAAGGGTTTTTCGGGTTCCTCAAAGCCAAGCCTTTGTTCGAGTCTAATTCGTCACTTCATTGGGTGGTCAACGATGGTGAAAACCGGTAGCCTAGGTAGTAACGATCATTCAGAGTGAGTTCAAGGGAAACGATGCCTAGCTTCAAGGAGTGAGAGAGAAGGCTAACTGATTGGTGGCCTTCCCAATGGGTGATGGTGCCGACGTTGATGGTGGGGCACTGGATGGCGACGGTGGCGCTAAAGAGAAAAATGTTAAGAGTTCAAATGTTTTCTGGAAAAAGAAGAAAATGAGGAATTAAAAAAATATATTTTGTATAATGGTAGAAAAATAATGTATATAAAAAAATTAGAATTTAAAATACAACGTATTTTTATATATTTTTAAAAAATAATTATGCATTTTACTTTTTTTAGAATTAGGAGATAATATGTAATGTTTAGGGTTAATTTTTTTTAAATATGATTAAATTGATACAATGTAGAAATTGAAGGATAAATTTATTATTATACTAATTTTTAAACTCTACCACAATTGACTGACGTATTTTACCCTTTTATACTTTACCTAATGAAAATCAATTGAAATCGAATTGAGTGAATTACATCAATTAAGCTATAGGAACACAAACTCTTATAAATGGGCTATGGCTAACAATAGTCCAATACTATTGGACTGCCAAGCCGCAGGACTCGTGAATATAAGCTAAATAGAATATAGCAATGGCGGCCTTCAACGCTCACTTCACACTTTACTCCTTACTCATCTGTTTCAAAATAGTTGAAAACAAAATCTCTTTCTGATCCGCTTAACGTTAATAGAGCAAAGAATTAGGGTTAACAAAGGGTTTTAATAATGGAAGGCAATAATTTGGAGAAAATACTCCAAGAAGGGAACCTTTTCAGGCAACTCAATTGCCTTATCGTTGCTCATCTTCGCCATCACAATCTCACCCAAGTAAGTATATAACTTCTTCAAGTTCTGCATACTTTTGGGTTCCTTTTTTCAATTCTCAAATTTATCGAACTTTTTTTCCTTTATTATTTTCTAAGGCTGCAAGAGCAGTGGCTTCAGCAACAATGACGCCTTTAGACGTTGAAGCCCCTCCTAATAAGCTTCTTGAGCTTGTTGCCAAGGTGGGTTATTTTTCTTTTTGTTTGGTTTGAAGGAAAGACAAGAAATAAAAAGCATACAAAAAATCAATTCTTTTTTTTAGTTCTAAAGTGATAACAGGGTCTTGCAGTGGAGAAAGATGAGACATTACGAGGGGTTCCTTCTTCTACATTGTTTGATTTAGGGACTGCTTTGGGTTATGGCTTGAATCCGGATCCTCGAGTTTCTTCTGTTGATTTCAGGCAATACCCTTTGGCTAAATTCCCTTGCTTTTTTCCTTGTAATTAGTTTTCTATGATTTTTCTCTAGTTTTTTTGGCACAAAGGAGTGGATTTATCGTTTATTACTCGGACTGAGTGTGAGTGTTCATATGAGTAGGTAAGCAACGAAGGTATATTGGTGTTCACGAGCTACTCTGAGTTTAACTTGAACAAAAAACTCGAACTTGATTTGGTAATTATCAAGTTGTGCTCAAGTTATCGATAGAGTTGGAATTAGTAATACCCGGCGCAAAGAGCTCGAATGCTTTATAGAGCTTTTCATTTTTAATATATATTTAAATAATTTATATTATTAAATTACATTATGGCCCTTAACATATATTATTATCTCTGAACTTAATTATTAAGCTGAGCTTGAGCTTGAATACATATGAGTTTAATCAAGCTCGAGTTCAAGCTTGAGTACGAAAATTAATAAACAAATCAAGGTTGAGCTTGAGCATAAAAGTAGATGTTATCAAACTCCGAATTTCGAGTCAAGCTTGAGCTCGAGCTTGTCAGTATTTGAGCTTGGCTAGGCACGGTTACACCCCTACTTGCTTCCGTAAGAGGAGCTCATAAAGGTTGGGATGGTCTTCCCGACGAGGATTGGCCAGGAGGAAAAGCATACCTAAGAAGGCGGTTGTGGAATATGGAATCTGGACGAAGATAGGTTTTAAAATGAACATATTTAGCCTGGCTCATGAAGGATTGGGCTGGGGAAGATGATGTAGTGATGCTAGATGAACAATCTATTTTAACAATTTCTTTTTTTGCTGTAAGTCAGATGGCAGGTCCTGGCCACCAAGCTTCCATAAAAGGAGTTCGGAAAGGTCGGTACAGAGATACGGCTTTGACTATAACAAATCCGGGTATTTGGAGTTACGAAGGTGTGGTCGGAGCACATATTGTGTTTTCTGGCTTAGATTGCCCTTTTGGTTCTGGTCTTCCTGATGAGGGTAGGCCTGACGGATGAGCATACCTTAGAAGACGGTGGCGGAACATGGAATATAGACAAAGATAGGTTTTAAAAGGAACATATTTGGTCTGGCTTGTGGAGGAGTGCGCTAGGGAAAATGATGTAGTGATGCTAAATGAACAATCTTTTTTTAGCAATTTCTTTTGAAATCGTGATATTAACATGTCGTTTAAGAATTTGAGCATTTCTAAGTTTGAAATTCCTTCATATTAATTGACATAAACTCATAATGAATGTCTATTGTGAAATCAGTGCCGTGCAAGATACAAAAGGCTCATCAAAGAGCTTTCCAAAGCACGAGACAAGGCATCTTTCTGAACACAAGGTTGGTTACCAGAGGTCTGCAATATTCGTAAAAAAAGAGAATAATTGAACTGATCTAACAGTTCAAATCTTCTTTAGAATATTGCTAGGTGCGCAAGGTTTAGTCCTGATGGGAGGTTTGTTGCTACTGGAAGTGCCGACACATCAATAAAACTTTTTGAAGTAATGGTTCTTGTATTAGTACATTTCATTTTTCCTCACTGTAGACTGTATCTAACTCGGTATTTAAATTGGCGCAGATATCGAAAATAAAGCAAATGATGCTGCCAGATTCAAAAGAAGGTCCTGTGCGACCTGTTATAAGGACATTTTACGACCATGTGCAGGTATTATTGAATTGTTTTTCAAGCAGTATGCTTAAAGTCAATGGCAACTATTCCCATAATAATGAACATTTATTTTTATTATGTTTAATTTAGTTCTGACCCCTAATTTTTGTGCATTATATTTCCTCCTTTCTTTCATTTCAATCTTTTTTCTGCTTGGCTTCTCCATAATTTTTCTGGGGGCTTTTTTTATTTCAGTTTATTTATTTTGGTCTTTTTCAATCGAAATGGTCTCAAAAATCAAAACCCATTGATCTGCAACTAACATTGGCTAGTGTCTAAAATATATCAACGGTATTTGCATGATTGTTTATTTTGGGATTAAGGAAGACATTAAGGAACTGATGCTTTTAGTTGCATTTCCTTTTTTATATATTATTAGTACATTTTTATAATAATTTGTGCCTGAAATGAGAACCTCTTGATTTTCTTATAATTTTCCGTTCAAATATCTGATGAGGGTTTAAAAGTAAAAGGATCATTTTCTTTGTATTAGATGTGAAACAATTACTTCATATTTTCATATTTTCCATATATTATCTTTCCCGTTAACTCTAAAAAACTATTAAAGATGTTGACGTTTTAGCATGGTCTAACTCTTTTTTGCTCAAATGCAGCCCATAAACGATTTGGATTTTCATCCTCAGAGTACTGTGCTCATATCTGGGGCAAAAGATAACACAATAAAGTACAACTTTCATTCCAAACCTAATCAGTCTCGGGATTTCTTTTAGTTTATTATTTTTCCTATTTCGTCTTGTGTTTCATCCTCAGTTCATCAGTTTTTACTTATAGATATGGGGAAAATCGATGTTTCGTTTTTGGAGTTGAGCTAACCAACATTTTTACGTTATGCTTAAAATGTGTTCACAGATTCTTTGATTTTTCCAAAGCTACCGCAAAGAGAGCCTTCAGAGTTATCCAGGTTTTTCTTGGATATTTTTACACTGTTTCAATCATGTTTTCTGATCTAAGCTGATTTTAATGTAATTATGACATCATAGTAAATTTTGTTTGAATGATGACTTAGGATACTCACAACGTACGATCTGTATCTTTCCATCCATCTGGTGATTTCCTTCTAGCAGGTAAACTATTTGAATCATATTTCTCATGTTTTGATACTTTTGCATGCCTGTTTTGTCATGCAGCTTAGTTATACTTGAAAATTAGAAATGATTTGTTCTAATGAAACTACTCTAGTTGAATATTCGAGTTCGGTCTTTTACTATGATTTGACTGCTTACAAGTTTGAGACAAAAACTAACAGGAACTGATCATCCAATAGCACATTTATACGATGTTAATACCTTCCAATGTTATCTATCTGCAAATTCCCCTGAGATTGGTGTTAATGGAGCCATAAACCAGGTATAAAATATCACCATCTTCAAAACATAAGGATCTTTCTTCCATTTGTTAAAAGATAAATCAAGACAATGTAGTCCGTAAATCAATCTGTTTCATGCACAGGTAAGATATTCTTCTACCGGCGGCATGTACGTTACTGCATCTAAAGATGGTGCTATTCGGTTGTGGGATGGAGTAAGTGCCAGTTGTGTGCGAGCCATTGCTGGTGCCCATGGAACAGCAGAGGCCACTAGTGCATGTTTTACAAAGGATCAAAGGTACGGATGTTTTACTCAGTGGGATGTGCTTCAATTTATAAACAAAATAGGTATAAGTGGAGAAAATGTAATACAGTGCTATGTTAATCAGATATGCGTTGTATTCCAAGTTTTGTCCATGTATTTGGAGGGTTATTATATTCTCGTACCCATTTCAGGATATTCGTGATGTGCTTCATAAACTTTACATGATTTATATGCATTAGTATCTTGGTATGTTTTAAGAAACTTGAGCATGGTATCGATTTTCTAGGTTTGTTCTTTCCTGTGGAAAGGATTCAGCAGTGAAGCTTTGGGAGATTGGCACTGGAAGATTGGTAAAGCAATATCTTGGAGCTACTCACACGCAATTGCGGTGCCAGGTTTGTGATGGTGGTTTTCTATTTAGTCTAAAACAGAACTATCACTGGATTTGTAAATTTCTAGTTGAAACAATGCTCGCTATCTACTGGATGCATCTGTGTTTTCAAGTAGAACATAACTACTAAATACTTCGATATGGTGTCTGCAGGCTGTTTTTAATGATACTGAAGAGTTTGTGCTATCCATAGATGAACCTAGCAACGAGGTTTGTCGGATTCCCTGAGTGTAGTGGCAATGATATAATCTTCATACTTTCTGCCTCTGCTAACTATTCTGTGTTATGACAGATTGTTATTTGGGATGCTTTAACGGCTGATAAAGTGGCAAAGTGGCCTTCCAACCATATCGGTGCGCCTCGTTGGATCGAGCACTCACCAACTGAGGCTGCCTTCATTTCCTGTGGGACCGACAGATCTGTCCGGTTCTGGAAGGAAAATCTCTGAGCACACGGAATAATCTTGGAACTTAATTGACCCGACTTGGTAAAAGCTATGTGCATTATGAGCGCCTCTGGTTCTGCGTCTGGCTTGAAACTCGTATGCAGATTTGGAGTTTATATTGAGGCACATCGTTGGAGTGAATGTACAAATTGTGAATCATCGCCGAGCCCCCGTATTTCCGTAGTCGTTTATTCACCTAATGGAGAGAAACACACGCACAAAAATTGCACTTTGTTTAATTTCCATTTGGTTGAAGTTATTAATGTTTGATTAGTGTTTTAGTTATTTTGGTTTGTGTAGAAGGAAATAAGTGAAATGAAATGTAAGTAACCATATTTACAGTTTGATTAATTTCATATGCTCAAGATTAGGGTTTCATGGACCTGCCTACCCATATATGTATTAAAAAGAAACATATACAACTCGAGGAAAAATATAACGTCAAATACATTAAAATTTATATTATACATAGTATTAGACTTGAATCTCTTCCAAAACCTAGAAAACAAAAGGAAATACAAAGAGGAGAGCAGTTTTTGGCTGTTGCTGAAACCGAATTGGAAGAATTAAGAATCTCAGTACGAATCGGTTGAATATGGTGGAATTGGGTTTTCTTTAAAATATATATATTTTTGTATTTTTAATAATTTTTAGTTGAACCAATTGGATTGGTCAAATTGGTAACTTGATCTATTTGACCACTTGTCCGATTTACAAGTCATTTTGGTGAATATGGTGCATCATTAGGTATTAAAATTATTGTAGTTTGTTTCAATCGGTGTGCACTGTTTTAGCAATAAATTAATGCAATCAACTTCCTTTTCCACACCAGTTAGAATTTCAATTCGTATGGATTGCACCAGCTCATTCCTCGCAATTTCAATTGCACCAGTCAAAACATTAAGCATTGGTTGGTGCATGAATAATATTAAAACATATGATTTTTTTTTTTTTAATTTTTTACCATTATCGTAATGAATAATAAAACTTTTGCCGGAACATTATGCATCGGTTGGTACATGAATATTTTATATTTGAAATTCATTTAATATTTGTAAATATTTTTATATACGTAGATTAAATATTTTTAAAAAATATTTAAAATAGAATCACGGATTGAATGGGCCAAAATTGACATTAAGAATAACCTTAATTTTTTTGTTGAAATATATTGTTAGTTTCTGATTTTGTACAGGATTTGAGATATAGTTTTTTATATTTTTTAAAATTAAAAATTTAATTCTTTTATATTTTCAAATTAAAAATTTTAGTCTTATGTAAAAATTTTTCAATTTATTATATTTATTTTCTTTCAATTATATACTATGTTATATGAAAATTTCTTAATCAAAATTTAAAGTTCAATAAATTTTGAAAAAAAATATTTACAATTTTAACAATTGAATTGAAATTTTTAAATAAAAAAATAGACTCAATTTCTAACATTTTTAAATATAGAGAGTAACTCTTAAGTTTTGTCAAAGTATAAGGACTAATAACATGTTTTAACATTTATTATTTCCGTTATTTAAAAATTATATCATTAAAAATATAATTTAAACACAAAATATGCGGACAGCAGTAGAGTAGAGAAACGACCAAATTGAAAATTCTCCATTGAAAACAAAAACATTACGTAGGTGATGACGAATTGATGCATGTCTGGGTTCATTCATGTGACTCAAACGAGACTCTCCCGAAGTCAAGAAAGGGACTCCGACTCCAAGAATTTCTCTCTCTCTCTTTCTTTATAAAATCAAAGGGGTCAATCATGAAATAATGCTCACATTCTGATTTCGTAGTGAACTCTTTCAGCTTCTTCACCCACTTCCATTTCAAATCCCTTTTCTACATTATATATAAATACTGCATTATTCTTTGCTCCCATTCACCTTTCATTCACCGCTTTTCTGGGATGCATTTCGGTAGAAGTGAGAGAGCTCCTCTGTTAGACCGAGGAGTAAGTTCCTTTCTTTATATTGCCTTTCCATATTGTTGGGACTTTTGGGTTTCATGTTTTGAATGTGTTAGGTTCAATATTCACTTTAGTTCTCCTTATATTCACTTTAGTTCTCCTTTTTAATTCTCACTGGTTAATCAAAGCTCTTTTTTTTTTTATACTTTGAGGATCAGAACCTCAACTCATGTCCAGATACGTGGTAAAAGTAATATGGAGCACTGGATTGCATTTTGAACTTGTCACTTCTACTCAAAACATAGAAAATTAGTTCTTTTATATTAGATCAAAATTAAAGAGCAAATTCTCTTAAAATTTTCATCCATTAGTAAAAAATGCTCCTTGTACCTTGACATGAGCTACACTTAATTACATTAATTTTTAATATTAGGGACTAGTTTGCTTTTTGATTATGGACTAATTTACTCATTTAGTAAAGAGTAAAATACAATCGAACTTCAAAGAGTTTCGATAGTACTTTTCCCAAATATGTATGGATAGGGGTGTTGAATACATTTACAGCCATCGATTTGGAGATATAACCTTCCAAACACATGGAAAAAGTTGAACATACCCGTATCTGATAATATGTGTATCGACATTCACATCCGAGCCCAGCTAAGTGTTATATTATCTAACATGAATTATATCTTATCTAACATGAATTATATCCATACATAGGGAAGAAGAAAGGCGACTGGAAACACAGATGATAATTTGACAGACCTTGAGCATGGGGATGCAATACCCGTAAATATCAGATTTTTTGTTTGTTTAATGTCACCTTAGATTCTATATTAATTTAGATATTAATAAGTGATGATTTCTTGTAATTTTCAGGCTGCAAATGTGAGTTTCACTAGAGTACTCTCACTTGTAAGTGGCTGGACTTCAGCATTTTGTTATTATTTAGAGCCATTAGCATGGATTGTTTTTTGGAATTTCTAACCTTGCATCATATGACAGGCAAAGCCTGATGCAGGGAAACTTATAGTAGCAACGATTGCTCTCTTGATTGCATCCACTTCAAGCATACTGATTGTATGTATCTTTTCTATACTACGTATCAATTCTCCCGATTTTAAAGACATGGAAAGAGAAATTTAGATAACCAAGCTTATTGTTGGTGATGTGAATGGTTTGTTTCTACAGCCAAAGTTCGGAGGGAAGATAATCGATATTGTATCAGGAGATATTGGAACGCCAGAACAAAAAGTTGAAGCATTAGCTGCAATTAGAAACACCATACTAGACATTTTTCTGATTGTTATAGTTGGGTATGGTTTCTACTTTTATGCTATTATATAACCTATAAGTTTGGTTTCAGTAGAAGCAAATCGATATTTTCAATTCAACAGCATCTTCAGGGTTCATCTTTGCATTACTTCTGTTTTCTGATTTCAGTTCAGTTTGCACTGCACTCCGAGCGTGGTTATTTTCTTCAGCTAGTGAAAGGGTCGTCGCTCGACTGAGAAAGAACTTGTTTAGTCATCTTATTAACCAGGTAAAAACATTGTTAAACTAGTGTGACAGATATCCATCATACGAGCTATTGTTTACAATGGTTGCTAAGTTTTGCAGGAGATAGCCTTCTTCGATATTACTCGAACAGGTGAACTTTTGAGCAGGCTATCGGAAGATACGCAGATCATTAAGAATGCTGCAACTACCAATCTCTCCGAGGCCCTAAGAAACTTGTCGACTGCATTCATTGGCCTCGGTTTCATGTTTGCAACATCTTGGAAACTAACATGTAATAGTTCTTTTTCATCCTCAAAGCAGTGTTTTGAAGTTGTATTTATTTAGATTTGACCCTACATAATTATACCTTGTTTTATGCGTTCTAGTGCTGGCTTTGGTTGTTGTTCCTGCAATTTCTATTGCTGTCCGTCAATTCGGTCGCTTTCTTCGCGAACTTTCTCACAAGACTCAAGCGGCAGCTGCAGCAGCTGCTTCGATTGCTGAGGTTTGTCTGACACAGTTGAACCTTTATAGGAATTGTTTCGTCACATCTATATAATTTCCAGAGCAAATTTGAGCATCTTTTCTGCTGTAGTTTGAGGATATACTAGGAACTAGGTTCTCTATCTATGTTACTTGGACTTGAGTGTAAGTTCCGGATAAGTGTCTGTGTCTTCAGTCTTCTTCTCTAAGTCTTTTCATGTATTCCAAGGGTCTTAGGATTTTTATGTCCTCCACACCCATGTCAAATTTGGATACTTAAAGCAAAAATGAGGAGTTGAAGCAGCTCCTGTTCTATTGCTTCCTTTTGTTGAAAATCAAACACAGTTTTTCAATTGTTGTTTAGGAATCATTTGGAGCAATTCGAACGGTGAGATCTTTTGCACAGGAAGAGTACGAGATATCTCGTTACTCTCAGAAAGTTGACGAGACTCTGAATCTTGGACTTAAACAAGCAGTGAGTTCCCTACTGTTATTGATTCCTATCTCTTTTTCTCCTCTTCCCCTGCCCCAGCTGAATGGGGCTAATAATCTCATCTTTTGGTTGCAACAGAAAGTGGTCGGACTCTTCTTCGGAGGTCTAAATGCTGCATCAACGTTATCAGTTATCGTGGTAGTTATATATGGAGCTAATTTGACAATCACAGGCTTGATGACCCCTGGTGCTCTAACGTCCTTCATTCTTTATAGTCTCACAGGTATGCCCCTTGTTTCCATCTTCAAGTTTGGCATCTTCTGTGCTGCTTTTCTACTTTCATTAATTCATTTCAGTTATTTGCACTTGCAGTTGGATCCTCTGTGTCCGGACTCTCAGGGTTATACACCGTTGCAATGAAAGCTGCAGGAGCAAGCAGGCGTGTTTTCCAGCTTCTGGATCGAGTCTCATCGATGCCAAAATCAGGAAATAAGTGTCCATTGGGGTTAGTCTATTCTTTCTCAACATGTTTGTTATTTGAATTTGTGATGAAGCCAATGGTGGATTATCAGCTTCACTCTTGGAAAATATAATGCTAAAAGGGATAGAGGCATTTTTCTTTTATTAGTAATCAAGATGGAGAAGTCGAGTTGGACGATGTCTGGTTTGCCTATCCTTCCCGTCCGAACCATATGGTACTCAAGGTATTCATCATTTCATACTTATCGTAACAATCAATGTCCGGAAATAAGCTGTATTCTGATTAGTATTACCTGATGCATTCAATTTTTTTCAGGGAATAACACTTAAACTGCAACCAGGATCAAAAGTTGCTCTTGTTGGCCCTAGTGGTGGAGGAAAAGTAATATCTTTATCCGAAGCTTTTGCACCTTTTATAAACGTTTTCAGCAAATTTTCGAACACTATTTTTTTGCGGAAGATTTTATCATCTGTTTTACTTTGTCTGCTCAGAGCACGATCGCAAACTTGATCGAAAGATTTTATGATCCAATTAAGGGAAAGATTCTATTAAATGGGGTTCCTTTGCTAGAAATATCACATGAACATCTTCATAGAAAGGTAATCCTGATGTTGCATGCATCTAAAAGTCAAACCCGAAAACATATTAATTTACAGCATTCTTATAAATTTTGCGGTCCTTTGATGTTCAGATCAGCATTGTAAGCCAGGAACCTGTCCTTTTCAACTGCTCAATAGAGAAAAACATAGCTTACGGATGCGAAGGCCGAGTCAATATTACCAATATTGAAAACGCAGCAGTAAGTTTTTCTGCATCTTCAAGATTATATAGGAACCTCTCTACCAGTTTGCATTGACATTTGAATGTTGAGAAATTGCAGAAAATGGCCAATGCACATGAATTCATATCGAAGTTCCCGGACAAGTATCAAACTCATGTCGGAGAGCGTGGAGTACGGCTTTCTGGCGGACAGAAGCAGAGGGTAGCGATAGCGAGAGCATTACTGATGGATCCAAAGATTCTCCTTCTTGATGAAGCCACAAGTGCTCTAGATGCTGAAAGCGAATACCTCGTGCAGGTGAGAATATCTCATTATCCGAATCCAAATCTTGTTGATTTAAGTAACCGTGTTCTTTAACTTGTTTAGTCAATAATTCTCAAGTTCTCTCCTCGTAGGTATATTGCATAGGCTGCCATGATTCTATAATGAGAATATCACATGATCTGAATCCGAATCTTATTATTTAAGAAACCTTACTTGGACTATAATTTTTGGGTTATCTCTGTATTTTATGTAGGATGCCATGGATTCTCTGATGAAGGGAAGAACTGTTTTAGTGATAGCTCATCGGCTATCAACGGTCCAAAGTGCAGATACTGTGGCAGTTGTTTCTGATGGCCAAATTGTTGAAAGTGGCAACCATGAAGAGCTTCTTAGCAAAGACGGTGTTTACACTGCATTAGTCCGAAGACAATTACAGGCAACTAAAACAAACTTGTAGATTGAATTATCTGTATGCAAAAAATTGGCGCATGTTATTCCGATTTAGTCGCAAGTACCATATATCGATATATGTCAGATATGTTCATTTTCAATTTTTTCAAGCTTTTTTAAGTGTTGTTGTAGATGGCTTATAACTTCGTACTCTTTTTCTAATGCCCTGGACACAAATAATTCAATAGGATAATCGAACTGGAATACTATTGTGATTGTTTGTTATTTATGGTAATTGCAACAAATACTAGCACGGTAGCATCAAAGAAAACTAGTTTTCAATTTTCGGAAAATGAATTTTGAAAAATAGATTGATTTTTAGGAAAAATTAATATATATATATTATGTTTGGATGATTTCATGTAAAATATTTGCTATTATTTGATATTTTAAAATCATTTTTGGAAAAAAATTTCAATGAAACAAAGAGTCTTAACTTGAAATATTTCTTCTGTCATAATTAATGTAGAAATTGTTGATTATTTGAAAATATTTTTCATTAATATTCTAAAAATTAAATTTAAATAATAATGCATTTATGACATGCTATACTGATATATGATACTAGTGAAAGATGATATTTAAGTTCAGATACATCTTTCAAAATTTGAATTTTACTTTGAAGGTAAAATAATCAAATGGTCGTCTAACTTTTAGAATTTGTGCACATTAACACATGCGGTCCCATGAATGTTAATACGCGAGGCCGTTACAATTATTATGTAACATTTATAAATGATTATTTCAGATGTGTATTTGTATATACTGTACTGCAAAAGTAAAACTTTTGATAAATTTTAGAAGTTCCATGTGGAAGTGAAAAAATAATTAAATTTACCCATGAAATATTTATTAGATAAGTTCTTAAATACCTCTTAAAGAATGAGATTTGTGTTGGTTAATTAGGTTGATTATTCCACAATAGAGTGATGTGACAAAGTAAAAGAAAAAACTTTGTTAAATATGTTTTGTTTAATATTAAATTATTCACAACTATCAATATACTATATAATATATCAATTAAGATAGTATCTAAAATTCCATATGAATTATAACACAGTAAGAAATAAAATTTAAATCACTTTAAAATTTAGAATTTAAAGAAGTTCGACTCGAGTATTTGATAAATATGTAAAAAAGTTGAATTCATGAAAAAATTGTACATATTTGTCAATTTTCCAAAAAGAAATAAGGATGATTTATTTTATAACCCAAAGTTCGAACAATTAAAATGTTAATACATGTTAATTTTTTAAAAGAAAATTACACCAACCACTTTAAACTCCGAAGTAGATTATTACTAAAGAAAATTTTGGGAGAAAAAAGAAAACCCTCTAAATCCTACTCTGAATAGTCTATCTACAATCAATCAACATCACAGGAAGCTTTGATGGCAGTGAGAAAATCTTGAAAAGACCTGATTCCTTATAGACTGACAGAAAGTGTTTTGAACACAGAAAGTGTTTTGAACACCGAATCTTGAAAATCTTGGATTTTATGCAGAGCATTTGAGGTTGCGAGGCTGATTGCCCATTAGTTTATATGGGTTATTTGGCCTTTGTAGGCTTGAAGTAATTTGACAGTCTGATCAACATTGTATTTAAGTTTAGCCCATTTTACTTTGTAGTTTGAATACATAGATTTGAGCCTGTATTCCTATAATTTAATAATATGATTTTGCTTTCGGGTAAAATTGCATTATTTAAAATACTTAGAGGTAATCATAGATCGAGTTGAATTGGGCCTAAGTATGATATTAATATATTTTATACTTGTTCAAGTCCAGTCCGGCTCATATGGGCTTTAAATTTTGTTCAAACCCGCTCATATTTACAAAAGACTAATTCAAACTCATTTTATGCCTACTCATATTATTTTTTAATTAAAAAATATTTATATTATATTATTTTAATATTTAATAGTTTTATTTATTTGTTGTAACTTTTTATATAGTCATCTTAATATTATTTTAATGTTTATATCAGAGTAATATTATATATTTAGTATAATTTTATTTTTTAATGTGTTCTAAATTACATTGTATATAAAAACAACATAATAGGAAGTACTTTAAACTTAAAAATGGGTCTAATTGGGTTGGGCCCAATCATTGAATGTTCAAATTCGAGTCGGACTCATAATTTAAATGGGCCTATTTTTTTTGCCCAAGCTCATTATTTTAGGTTTAATATTTTGTCCAAACCCTTCTAAATTTCGAACGAATCTTCAAACTTGAGAATGTAGCCCTACCCATGAACAAATCTAATACTAATTCAACTAGACTCAATTCGAATATGAGTATTAAAACAATTTTAAAACCTCACAATGATTTAGCACAACTAGACTTGAACATAAGGTCAAACTAGACTATGACTCGGATTTTGTTTATATTTGTTGCCAACATTCAAGAAAGGTTTTAAGAATCGAACCGATAATCAAATAAATTAGATTATCAATTTTTAATTTAATCGATTTGTTTAGTTTAATTAAATAAACCATTAAAAAATATTAAAAAATAGAGAAAATTGATTCAAATGGTTCGTAGTCATCTAATCTAAGCTTTCTCTCTAAAATTTTACCCTAATCGATTTCCAAACTAGTCCGATTTGGTTTAAACAACATTGGTTAATAACTCGAGTTAAATATACTATTTATTTAATATTAAAAAAGTTAAAATATTTTTAATTAATAGTATTAATTTTGGTCAAATTTTTTGAGTGAACTATACCATTAGTCACTAAACTATGGGTAATTTTTTGTTTTGATCAGTTTCGAAAATCAGAGAAAAAGTTGTTGGATTTTGGTTCACAAATTTGTGACTTCTAAAGTTATTTCATGAAAAAAAAATTGAACTGTAGAAGAGAAGGAGAAAAAGAACTTTTGATTAGTGTAGACAGTGCGGAAAAAAAAAGGCCATATAGTAACAATCCAATGACTTGAATAAAAACTTTTAAATAGTTTACTGACTTAAATGAAAACTTTCAAATAGATCAGTGACTAAATTGTAACTTTTTTAATTAAGTAACCAAAACAAAAAAATTTACCTATAATTTAGTGACTAATAGTGTAGTTTACCCAACTTTTTTTATGTTAATTCCGGTTAAAATAAAATAGGTTGAAAAATCAAAACTTTATTGGTCAAAGCCCCTAAAGGGCCGGAGCCTTGGACACTTGACCAATGAAAAGGTTTAAAATGAATATGAATTTGTAAACACCGTACAATGGGCCCGCACCAAAAATAACCAAAGAAAAAAACAGAGCAGGGAACAAATAAAATCCACGCTGCAATGTATAGCCGGAGACAGTAACGCCTGTTGCAGGCGATTGAGCCAATAAAAATTCGACAACTCTTTTGACGAAACCACCCTTGTTTTCCAATACCACCTCTTTCTTTTTTCATCCAAATCTCATTTCCTTCCTCCAAAGTAGTTTCCATTTATTTCCACACATATATATATACACACAGGCACACACTTAACACCGATTCTCTCTATCAGCTTTTCATCTCCAGCATTCGTTTTAAAGATCTTGGGTAGCAACCCAAAGCGATAATAAGGGAACCACTGATAAAAGATACCCAGAGAGACTTGTCATATTTTTACTTATATCAACCCTTCTTCTTCTTTAATCTCTCTATTTTTTTTCTGGGTTTTTTAATTCAAGGGTCGAAATTTGGAAGAAAAAAAAAGGGATATCAGCATGGGGAGGGGTAGGGTTCAGTTGAAGAGAATTGAAAACAAGATCAACAGGCAAGTCACTTTCTCAAAGAGAAGGTCTGGCTTATTGAAGAAAGCCCATGAAATCTCTGTGCTTTGTGATGCTGAAGTTGCTTTGATTGTTTTCTCAACTAAAGGGAAGCTCTTTGAATACTCATCAGATTCTTGGTACGTCATCCTTCTTATATTTTCTTTCTTTTTATTTGATTTTTGTTGGATGAACATGAATGATATTTTTAAATTTTATGTTTCCCAGTTTTTGATTGCTCATAACAACATTAAACTGCCCTTCTTTTAACTTCATTTTTTTGTTGATTCACTGTATACAAACAGAAGAAAAAAAACCAGCTGGAGAAATAATTACTCCATAAATAAGTTATTTCCTGTAAGTTATACTGGTATAATTTGCTTGAGACTTTCGTTTTTGGATAAAATTCTTTAAAAAAAAGTATATATAAAACAAAAATTCGATTAACAGTCATGTTGGACAAGAAAAGCAAGAAAAAATGACAACTAATAAAGTTGAAAATTTTCTTGTTAAGGAAAACAAACAGAAAATTGGGCACATTTAACAAGAAAATAGTTGAAAATCATGATAGTTTTTTATCAGCTTCCCACCTGAAGATTACTATGCTGAAGATGAGATTGTATGTAATAGGACAATAGATTGAATTTCAAAGCATGCATATGTTTGGGGAAAGCATTAGGGGCATTTATGGGGCTTTATTTTGGGAGTACATATTTATGGTTATTAACCTTTGGATAATGTTGTCCTTTTAGTTAAAATGGAAAATTTTCACTGCAAACACTGTGTTTTTATCCCATCTAAAACATCTTTTTAGTTATGAAAATGATTGATATGCATCTAATTTATTCCAATAATAGCAAAATCTTATGGTTGAGAGGGGATTACTATTGGAGTTCCCATTTTACCTCAATGTTTGATACAGAAAATTGATTTAAAATTTTCCTCCTTCCTTTTGAAAAGTGTAGCTTAATAGTGGATTAGAATAGTATCAAAATTTTAAAAGGTTTCTTGGTTCTGTCCCCTCCAACTTTAAAATTATTGTTTTATTATATATGACAAACTAATCTTCCTGTACTAGCGTAAAATAAATAGTTTTATATTCATTCATAACCTTTTTTCTTTTATGATTGTGGTTGAATTTATTAATGTAATTATGCTTTACATGAATATAAATTTTGAGAGCAATTGAATAATTTATAATATTATTTTTATTAATGCATATTTAACAGTTAAGTTTTTTTATATAAAATAAATAGTTAAATAATTTAAATTAATTAAAACTTAATATATATAATTTATGTGGAAAAATTATAATGGTTGAATTATTAAAATATTATGGAATATGTAAAACTTACTATGATTTCACACCGTTAATCTTTCCCTTTTTAATACATATGTATTAGATTGTCCTTTCTTTATATATATAAATATATATTATCCATTCTAAAGAATTATCTATATCAGAATTATATTTTTGAATGAGGAGGAATTTGCTTAAGTTAGTGTAAAATTAAAATAATTTTTTATATTTTTATAATTTTTTTATAATCAATATTTTAACAATTCAACCCTTAAATTTATTAATATAATTATACCCATTATTCAAGTAAAATTTTTTTTAGATATAATCTCTATCAATATAAAAATATATACAACTATTTTACTTTACACTGATATAAATGGATAAAAGCATAAAATAGTAAGCAGCGATTACTTTCTAACATGAATCCAAGAGTAGGGTGGAAGTAGATAAAGCTGAACTTAAAACTAAAACTATTTCCATTAAAAAAATTTCAGTAGTTTAAGTTTTTGGTATTAGACAGTGTTACATGCGTAGATGGGACCTCCATAATATGATTACATGGATTCAAAGTTGAAGGTAGAAATATATGAGTGGAAGTATGAAGCAAACGGAAGACAATTGAATAGTTGGGTGATTATTTTGTAATATTTTATAGTTTGATAACCAAAAAGAAATTTACTAGTTAGGTGATCATTTTGTAACTTTTCATAATTGAGTGATCAAAAAATAAATTTATTAATAGTAAAGTAACTATTTTATAACTTTTCGTAGTTAGATAACAAAAAAAAAATCCATAATTAGATGACCTCTATTATAATTTACCTTTAAATCTAACACCCATAATTGTTGACATTTTTGAAATCTTGATCAAAATAAAACTCACATTATTTGGTATAATTTAAAATTAGAATATTACATATCAATTGATATAGATATGATACTGATCATCATGTCCTATAGGCCGGCTCAAAATGAGCCGCGATATAATTCGTAGAAAGTTTCATGCCCATACTTGAACTTGTCATGTCTTATCAAGTTATTTTATTTAAATAATAAAATATAAAAAATACTTTATTTTAATATATATTTAAACTTAAATAAAAATATCTTTTAATTTAATTTGGGGATACGTTTAACTATGACTAACTTGTTTGTAATTTCGTAAGGGCACATCTATTAATGAAATATATGCATGACCAATCTTAGTAATCATTAAGTATAGATACGGTTGTGGTAAAATACTCTAGTAAATATGTAGTAGGAAAAAAATAAGGGAAATCATAAAAAAATATGAAAAACTGTGTTTAATTTAATTTGATCTATCTTTTTTCAAGGTTATTTAAACTGTGATTATTTTATTTTTGGAGAGTATATTTTTTGAACTCATTAAGTAAAATTAGGAAATCAACACTTCGTTTAATTTATGTTTAAAATATTAAAATTTAAAGATACAAGTGTTGATGGTAGTTGGCCTTTTGGGAGAAGACTTTGAAGTATTGTCTGTTGGGTAGTTGATTGAACCCTCAACAATCGAAGGTATTATCCTCCAAAAGAGTTTTGTTTCCCATGCTTTGTCAAGAGTTAGTGTGTCGTGAACGGCTGCCTAGAAGGCCTAGTTCACATAGCCAAGAGCGCCTCAACCATATGTGAATATATCGCCACTCACCAAGGTGATGTGAGCATCTCTCTAGCCTAAATCGTACCATATTCCCTAAGAAGTGACCTATATGCCACATGTTAGGGGTTTGAACCCCACCAAAGACGAGACGCTCACGACACATTGGTGGGTGGTCATATGTCCGCATATAGTCAATATGCTCCTGGCTTTGTGAACTAGACCCTTAGGGCAATTGCTCGCGGCACATTTGCTCTCGACAGAGCATGGTAGACAAACCCCCCCAGGTAGGGGTGTTCAATCGGTTAACCGACCCGAAATAACATTAACCGAATTAATCGACCTTTCAAAATTTTTAACCGTTAATTGAATCGAAAATTTTTCGGTTAATTCGGTCGGTTAACCGAATTAACTGAAAATTATATTTTTTTAATTTTTGGTTAAAATAAGTATAAAATTAACCGAATTAATTGAATTAACCGAATTACCCGAATTACCCAAATTAATCGAATTATTTGTATAAAATTATGTTTTTTTATTTTTATTTATATTTATTAAATTATTTTTAATTTTTATGATTGGGTTGGGTAATTGGGTTGGGTTGGGTACTTAGGTTAATATATATTAGATTGGGTATTTGGGTTTATGTTGGATTTGAGTGAATAGTGAGCTATTTATATATTATAATTTTATTTATTAATTTTTTCGGTTAATCGACCGGTTTCGAACTGAATTAATCGTTAACTGAAAACTCAAAATTATTAACCGACTCCCAATCGAATTAATTCGGTTAACCGACCGATTAATCGAATTCGGTCGGTTAACCGAATTTTTCGGTTTTACCTGAATTTTGCACACCCCTATCCCCAGGGGAGAATACTTTCGGTTGTTGGGGGTCCGATCAACTACCCGACGAGTGACACTTCAAAGACTTCTCTAGAAGTAGTCGACCCCCTTAACAATAAAAGGTAGCTTAAGTGGTATCGTATTCTCCAACAAGTGATCTATATGCCATAAGCTAGGGATTTGAAGCCTACCAACGGCGAGTGCCTTGTTGGGTGTAGGGGTGAGCGTTCGATCGAATCGAATGAAAAAATTTTGAGTTAATCGAGTTGACGAATCATATTTTATCATTCTAATTTGATTTGAAATTTTCTCGAATCGAGTCGAGTGAGATGGAATTCAAATCGAATCGAATCAAATTTATTTGTTCGAGTTAAATTTTTAAAAATAATTTTGGGTCTTTGTAACCACTGTCACCCATCGTAATAAAATTTATCCACCTTAATCAAAATTTTTATTAACTTTCATCACCTCATAATTTATTTATTAATCTTTTATATACGGGTTAGCGTATTTGCTTGCTTAGTTTTTTCAATTATCTTTAGATTCTTGTTACTATGTATTTTGGAATTAAAAAATATATTAAATGTAAAAATATGATTTTTTTAATAAAAGTAATTTTAAAGATAAAATGTGAATATCAATATAAAATTTTAACATGAATATTTAATGGCATAATTAATAATTTAATTTTAATATAATTATTCAATATGACTAAACAATTTAATAATATAAATAATATAAAATGTGAAATTTAATTTAATAATATAAATAGTAGATATAAATAAAATTATTACTATTTATGTTTAGTGATTTTTTTTAGATAATTTTGATTTTTTATTTGAGAGTAAAAGGTGAGAAGTAAAAATTTAGGGGGAAAAGTAAAAAGTTTTGGGGGATAAAAGTTTGAGGGAAAATAAATAGGGGGAGTAAAATTTTGGAGGAAAAATATTAAAAAAATTGGGGGGGGATGGATTTGGGGAAGATGGGAGGTGGGATTGGAATGAAGTATAAGTTTTAGGGGGAAAGTGGGAGGGAGTAAAAATTATGGGGGAAAATAAAAAAATTTGAGGGTTTTTGGGAGTAAAATTTTGAGAAAAAGTAAATGGGAGAGTAAAATTTTGGTGGGAAATGGATTTTGGGTAGATTGGGGGGTTGGGATAGAAGGGGAGTAAAAGTTTTGGGGGAAGGTAGGAAGGAGTAAAAGTTTTGAGGGAAAAGTAAAAAGATTTGGGAGTTTGGGGTAAAAATGTAAAATACTATAGTTTAATATTCGAATTATTCGAATTATTCGAGTTATTCGAATTCGAAAACTCAACTCAATTCGAATTCGAAATTCGAAAAAAAAATTCGAATTAACTCGAATAACTCGATTCATTTAACTTGAAATTCGAATTCTTTTCGATTTTTTCGAGTCGAATCGAGTTTTGCTCACCCCTAGTTGGGTGGCCGTATATTCACATACGGTTGAGACATTCCTAGCTTTGTGAATTAGACTCTCTGAGCAACTGTTCACAGCATGTTGGCTCTTGGCAAAAGCATGAGAGACAAAACTTCTCTCGGGGGACAATACCTTTTGTTGTTGGGTGCTTGATTGATTGCCCAACAAACGACACTTCAAAGACTTCTCTTAAAGGAGTTGGTTCTTTTCAACAATGAGACATGTGGTGCTTTTTTAACTAAAGTTGAGACCTTTTCGACTTTGTGAACCAGACCCTTAGAGTAGCTGCACACGACATGTTGGCTCTTGGCAAAGTACGGGAAACAAAGTCTCTCTCGAGAGACAATATCTTCAATTGTTAGGGATCTGATTTGTTGCCTGACTGATAGTATTTCAAGGATTTCTTTAAAAGGAGGTGACCCTCCTTAACAATGAGACATATGATGCCTTTTTAACTCCACTTGTAGAGTTAAAAAATTCTACCATCAAGATATCAAATAATAATATTTAAATAATTTCTTTACTGATTTAATCTAAAGAATAATTATTTTATTATTTTTATTTTAAATTTAAATAACTAGACTTGCACATCTATTCACAAAATGATTTGCAATTGGTACTTGATATGTTTGCAAAATTTTATTTTGTTTATTTATATAAAAGATATGGTAATTCAATCGAGAAAAAAAGTGTTTGTCTTTTTTTTTTAAAATTTTCAAATGATTCTTATGAATCAATTTAAAATCTGTACATAATCTTAAATATTATAATTTAATTTCATAAATAATAAAATGTTATTACTTCATAAAATTTAATTTTAGAAACTTTAACTATTAACTAAATGAATAAATTATAAAAAATATACTAAAAAACCCCGTATTAGTGAGGAGAAAATGCTAGTAGGAAAAGACGGCGAAAACACGGTGGACGGAAGCTTCCGGGTAGAGGTAGGAAAAGTAATCGACGGCAGTGATGAAGCTATTCCATGGGAGGAGAAAGCCAACGCCCAAAGTGAAGTAGATGATGTAGCCCAAATTGAATTTGTCTTCTGGTTTTAGGAATGTGCGGAGGAGGAGGGCGGATTCAGAGTCGGGTTCCGGGCCTCCGCTGATTGCGGATGCATCGGGGAAACCCATTTCTGTTTTTGTTTGGTTTTGTTTTGTTTTTTTCCACCAAAATGCAACTGGGAGGAGAAATTATGAGGACAGAAAAGGAGAGGGTCGGGTAGGGAGGAAGGGTAAAACAGAGAGTTGGGGAGGGAAGCCAGACGTAATACCTATTACTCGATTTGGGAAGGGATTAGAAAAGCAGGGAATTTGGGGATTAGGTCGGGATTGTATTACGCGCGTAATACCTATTACAGCGAACCAAACGCCGATTAGGGGCGTAATGTAATAGGCGCGTAATCGGTCAGTAATGGATTACCTAATACATTGAACCAAACACAGTGTAAAAGTACAAAACGGATACTTTCGATAAAATGAATTCATATAAATACCGTAGCTAAAGCTAAATCAATCAACAAAAAAATAATTTCATACCTGGTCTCCTTTTTCTTCTTTTACCACCTCAGGATTATTTCTCCTTTATTTTCAATCCCTGAGGCGTATCAAGCTTTGACTCTCTTTTCTTATTGTTTCTCTTTCTCTCTGTTTTTCTTTTAAATGAATTTCAAGTATTAGAGTCTTTTAAGATAATTGTCTTGGACATGTCCTACATGGGATAATTCAGAAAAAATATATTGATTATACCTAAGGTTACAGTCGTAGGTGTAATAAATGTTATCATAGTTAATTATTCTGATTAGTAAAGAATATTAATTAAAATTTTTCTCAAACACCATTTGATGCAGATTTAAAGATTATGACCCCATCCCTTCCTTTAATATTGTACCGAAAAATTACACTTATAAAATTTTTAATTAATAATTAAATTTTAGTTAAGAGGATATAGTACTCGAGGTATAAACATTTTTTATAAACAAAAAAATAAACATTATTTTAATATTTCATCCTTCTAAGTTATTTCCAACTGTTAAATTAATACTCAATTTTTTATTAAAAATTTTTTAAACTAATTTTCTGTCCTCGACATCAATTCAATCCAAGTATAAATTTCTCATTTCAACTGTATTAACTTTTTTGGCACTCTTCACAAGAAAAAAAAAAACTTACAAATCCTGAAAGTTCTTATGTTTACGATGGTCTGATTTTTTGCTTAGTTGCAAGTACACTAAAAATCTTAAAAGACAATTAAACATACAGGGATAATATATATATATATATATACCTTGTAGTCACACCTGAACCTATTTTGTATGGAACAAGTATACAGGCTAAGAAGTTTAGCGGTAATTGAGAAAGAATAAATTTTATTTTCATTAATTTATGCTTGAGGATTCCATAAATTATGTTTTATCTGTTGTGCAGCATGGAGAGGATCCTCGAACGGTATGAAAGATATTCTTATTCAGAGAGGCAACTTGCTGCAAATGAAAATGAACGAACTGTAAACCCCAAACCCACTTCCTTTCCCAGATTTCCAGTTTCTGAATAGTTTCAAACATTCATCCTTAGAAATGCTACTGTCTATAATGTATTGTTGAATGACATTCATTGCTTCTAATTTGAGTTGATGCATGTTCCAATAAGTATACCTCCATAAACCCTTAATTCATGGACAAACTTTTAAAAGTTGAACATACTCGTGCATTCAACATTCACACTTGAATCTCCACTAACATAGCATTGAATGAAGCTTGTTTTTATGGTGCTTTTAGCCTTTTGTCATATATTATATGACAATTCCAATATGTTTTTACAGGGAAGTTGGACTTTGGAACATGCAAAACTTAAAGCCAGGATGGAGGTTTTACAAAGAAACCAAAGGTATCGAGTTGATTGTTTTCAACATTAAAAGGTGGAAATCTAATTTCTTGATTTTTTTGTCAATATATAATATATATATTTGCAGGCATTATATGGGAGAAGATCTTGAGAATTTGAGTCTTAGAGAGCTTCAGAACTTGGAGCACCAACTTGATTCCGCCCTTAAACACATACGTTCAAGAAAGGTAAATATCACTTCAAGAATATAAAAATTTATTATGGTTCTGTAACTTTGCTTAGAAAATAATTTGGTCTTGAAATTGTTTCACTTGCAGAATCAGCTTATGTTTGAATCCATTTCCGAGCTTCAGAAAAAGGTAAGCCTTTGAATCTCATGAAATTATCTTACCTTTGCCATAAGTAGCAAGTTAGAGGTGTGCATGGGCCGGGCCCATAAAAAAATTTTGGCCCGTTTTCAAGGCCCGGGCCCGACCCGGCCCGAAATATGGGCCTGAAAATTTGTCCAAGCCTGGCCCGAGAAAAAAATGGTAGGCCCGAGCCCGGCCCGGCCCGGCCCGATCATATTTTTTTTTTTTGCTTTTTTTATTAAATAAAAAACTTTAAAATATAATAAATCAAATACATTTAAAACATAAAAATAAATATTAAAACAAAAAATAAATAAATAATGGGACTAAAATAATTATTAAAATAATACATAAATTAAAAATATAATAAAAAGTAATTATATTAAAATTGAAAAATTGAAAAATTGAAACAAATTAAAACTAAATTAAGAATTAAATTATATTAATAACAAAAGTTTTACAATATCAAAATAACATCAAAACAACAAAAAAAGTAAAGTAAAGTACTAAAGTTATTTAAAATTAAAAACAAAAAATTTTAAAATAATTTAATATTAAAATCGGGCCGGGCCGGGCCCGGGCCAAAAAATCTTACCCGAGGCCCGGCCCATTTTCTAAACAGGCCTCGTTTTTTGTTCAAGCCCGTTTTTCAGGCCTATATTTTTACCCAAACCCTCCCATTTTTAGGGAGGGCCTTCGGGCCGGGCCGGGCCGCCCGGCTCATGCACACCTCTATAGCAAGTCTAAAAGAGTCCTAATTATGTAAAAAGATAAAGTTGCAAGATTAACCATTGTGTGCTTTATTTCATAACTTCCTACACCCATCAAAAGCTATAATACCCCCATACCTTATCGATCGTCGAGTCAAGGCATCAAGATGTCACATTCGTTGCCGAAGTAACTATTGAAATTTCAGATCAATGTATCATATTATTTAATTAATATAGATCATTAACTCATTTCAGTAATAATTAAATTTACGATAGAACTAATTATGAGTTTAAGGAGCTCATTAAAACATCCATAATTGATCAAAGGCCAAATCGTATAGTTCATAAAAAAATTTGAATTGTCGTCGCGACTTTGGGGACATGGAACTTGTCATCATGACATCATCTCCATTTTCTTACAAGTTTTACACTTTATTTTTATTTATTTATTTTTATATCATTACTTGAACTGTATTCAGATGTCATAACCGCTACTTCATTTTACATATCATCCACTTACATTTAACACAGTTTATAAAATTAACACAAATATTAAAGTTTTACAAATAAGATCATTGGCAGACTTGCACTTTTAAAGTAGTTTAACCACTTTATGTATATTTCATATTTATTTATAAATTGTGCCAATCAATTTAATTCTTCATAAAATTTTAACAAGAATTCAACATCACAACAATCAACAACTATTCACATATTATTTTATCAATTCGTTTAAACATATTCACATGTATTAATCATTCCATTACTTACAACTATTTCAAAACATTTCAAATTCATCTATTATATATGTATATTCATATATTTTTTCCTTCTCCTCTCCATTCCGCATCTTTTATGTATATATTTATTAGAATCTTTAACTTTTAGTATATAACATGCTTATATGTAATATTGTCTATAATTTCACTATTTACTTATATGTTCATATCAAAACTGTCCACTTAAGTCATAGTCACTAAAATTATTTATATCTTGAGTTACAGAATTCGAAATTAAGATCCGCTTGATGTTTTTGAAACTAGGCTCAAATACCCTTTTTCTCATAAAAATTTTAGAATTTATAATTTAGCCAATTAGTACAGTAAATTATTCAAATTTGTCTTTGTTCTGTTGCTTGACAGCTTCGACCTTTCTTTACTAAAAATTAATTATCTCTTAGCACGGGGTTTGAATGATTTTTTCATTTGTTTCTATTGAAAATAGACTCATTAATAATTTATAACATATAAGTTTAAACTCATAATCATTTTTTACAATTTTTTATGATTTTTCAAAATCAGAACAGGGGAACCTGAATCCACTCTGACCTTATTTTACGAAAATTAATATATCTTAAACTAGAAAATCCTGTTTCTTTCACCATTTCTTCTATATAAAACTAGATTCAATAAGCTTTAATTTCATATTTAATTCAATCTCTAACTAAATTTTTATAATTTTAGGTGAATTTTCAAAGTTAAGTCATTGTTGTTGTCCAAACTGTTTTAATGAAAATATTTTCTTTTCCAAGGTTCTTTGCACTATCTTTCATTCAATCACACATAATTGTCATACTTTTGATTACTATACAATTTAGCCACTTATGTTTATGTGTAGATTACATATTTATTTCTTAATCTTACTACTTTTCATCATACAAATCACATTCTCTCTTACCAATTTAGTGTTTTAAGTCTCTATTCTTCATCAAATGCTTTCTATTTCTAGTATTTAGATTAAATACATGTTTCATACATCTTACTCAAAATATTTTTAACTCAATCTATTGAAATACAAGTAGGTTTAGTATGAAACTTATCTCCTTTGTCAAGAATTTCTTCATTTCTTCTTCATTTCCATGCATTTCTCATCTTCACCACTTTCCTTCTTTTTTCTTCTCATTTTCTCCACTTTTATCTACTATTTTCTTACTTCTAAATTGATGAACATATTCTCTAGAATCTCTACTTCATCTTCTCTCTTTAATATCTAAGGAAATTTTCAAAAATTTTGGATAAAAATGTAGGTTTTCATGGCAAAGGGCAAAATTATAAAGAAAAGAAAACTTCATTTTTCACCCTTTCACTCACTATGGAAGGATAATAAGTTTCCTTCATCTTTCCTTTCTTTTTATTTTACCATTTTCTAAATAAAATAATAATAAATATCTAAGTAAAATATTAATAAAATAATATTTAACTAATTAATTAAAAAAATTACCAAAATATCATCAACATCATTACATTCCAGAATTCTCCCTCTTACTAATTGACCATTTTACCCTTTATGATCTTTCAAAATTTCATCCTTAAATCATTAATTAATTTGGTAAAATTTGGATTGTCCCTCACAATTCTTCACATATTCAATTTAGTCCTTGTAGCCAATTCCATATCTTAGTAAATTGAATTATTTTCACTTTTGGTCCTTCAAATTTCTCATTTTTACACTTTGATCCCTTAAATTTTAAATATTTACACTTGAGTCAAAAACTTTTTACATATTTACGATTTAGTCCATTCCTTAATACATTATGTCATACTTCTTGATTTAACTCTATTTTGATATATTGCAACTTTCATTTTCTTTAATCTTATACTTTATTTTGGTAAGATTTGATCTCATATTATTTACGACCAAGAGGGTTTTGAGGATGTTACATTTCTCCCCCCTTAAAGTAAATTTCGTCCTCAAAATTTCATTAATTCGATAATCATTCTTACTTTTCTTCAAATAATAATTTTTCATTTAATCCACAGTAGACTTGATTGAACAAACAAGATATGCGAAATTAACACCGAAATGCGTCGAAGTTCAGAATCACTATAATGAAATGCTCCGAAGAGCCACTATCACTAATTTGTATTGAAGTGCCACTATCACGTGATATCCAACGTGTTCATATCTTGTCTACTTGGGCCTTAATATTTTGGTTTCCATCACTATTGTTTATCAATTAATAGCATATAAAGAAATTTACACTATTTGCATTTTAAATCCTTATTTTCTTACAAATCAATATTAATTAATTTACTACTTTAATATCTTTTAGAATTAAATTTAAGTGTCTTTATTTCACACTTCTATATTTTTATACTCTTGCAATTTAGCCCTCATTTGCATCAATTTTTAATACTATAACTTTACAATCATTCCAATTTAGTCCTAAACAATTTAATAACACCCTTATAAATGCATTTCAATATTAATATCACTTTATCATACTTTGTCGCTTATTTACTCTATCATGATTTTTATCACTTACTATACTCACTTTACTAATTTCATTGAATTACTCATTAAATCATTTCTCACTTAATAATTTCTAACTCATGAATACTTATTTACATCTTTCTCTACACTTTCACATTTTATTTAATTAATCTCACTTTCCAATTCGTCCTGTGTATTTCACAATTGTTTCCTCTTTCATTAATCATGTCTTATACATGTCAATTTACTCATTTTAATTCTTATAATATTTTTAAATATTATTTCTCCCCATCAATCCCACACTAATATTATTTTTAACTTATTTTGCATTCTCTACACTTAATTTACAATATGTTTCAATTTAATCCTTTGAAAAATAAATAAAGGTTATACAAGAATTTACCTTTCTTTTGCTAAATTTCACTTCTTTACTTCTCTTATTTCTTATTGTTTTTCATTAACTATTCATAATTCAATACCATTTTACATAGGCACTCCATTATACTAATTCAATATATTTACTCACAAAAATCAATTTTACTATTTACATAACTTACATTTATCTCATTTACAATTTCGTCCACTAGTGACATCACTTAAAACATTATACACTTAATTAAAATCACTAATATCAATTGATCGTATTTTCATTCATCATTTTTTTTACTCTTAAAATTTTCAAGAATATTATCAAGATTACTAATGGTTAGCAATTTCTTTTTTTAACATTAGTTAACTTTTTCATCACAATCACATACCAAATCTTATCAATCGTTCACTCTCTATTTTTAACTTATATAAATCATTGTAGACTTAAGAGAACTCATAAGATATGCAGAATATTAACAGTGATGCACCAAAGTGCACAATCACAGTATCGCACCGAAGTACTCGTACTGAAGAGCACAATCACAATATCACACTGAAGTGCTAGTCATATTTTACTAATTCTCATTTGTCTTTAATTTATTTCACTTCTTTTACTTACAATGACTAAAACAACTCAAATCTAGTTTTTTTTTTTACAATTTTAACCCTTATCGGCAAATAATTCAATATACTTACAACTTTACTTCTATTTTTTCTTTTCTTTTAAATTAGTCCCCGTGCTAAAGTTTAGACTTAAGATCGGATATACGAGTCTGCCACCTTGAGTTGTTCGACAATGATGGCTATCAGAATAAGTCCATGACCCTCTGGGAATTTGGGAGTTTTATATCTCTGACTTAAAAACTCTATGGCATGCAACTATATCTGAACTCAGTCTAACTTAGTTAATGGGGTAAAAACTTATTTTCATAATCCATTTCATTTCCACTTTCACATCATTCTTATTTTCAATTTTCTTTCAAGTTAATCCTCGTGCTAAAATTTAGACTTAAGTTTGGATACGCGAATCCGCCACCTCGAGTTGTTCAGCAACAATAGATATCAGAGTAAGTCCATTACCCTTTGGGAATTAGGACTGCCCACGACCCTTTGGGAATTGGGTTAATATTATCTGACAATTTGGTCCTCCTCCCTCGACCCTCTGAAAATTGGGGAGTTCTAAATCTTTGATGCAAAGATTCTATGGCATGCTAATTATATCCGACTTAGTCTAACTTAGTTAACAGGAAACGTATCAAATTTTCATAATCAATCTAATTTTCTGTCTTATATCAATTTCATTTCTATTCTCATTTCAATCTCAATTCATATTCAAATCATATACTGCATATAAAAAAAATTATGCTTTCAAAACATTTGCTTGTTCATCGTTAGAAATCATAATATTTCAAATCTCAAATTATAACCAAGATTTTGCTAATTTAATCATTTGAAAGCATATATTTCATCTCAAAACATAATTGTATAAATATTAATTAAATCATTGAAAATCATCCAAAACTCTTGAAAATAAGACTAATATAACTAGTCATAGTAAAATAAATATTCAAAAGCATTACGTAATGAAAACAAGTTATTAACACAAAGATTTAATTTTCATTATTTCATTACTTCAATTTCATTCTCTTTCATGTATCAAGTAAATTTTTTTCTTTATATTTTATTTCACATATCAAGTTTCTATACATTTTACTTCTCTTATTTCAATCACATAGTTTTCAAAATTTACAATTTAGTCTTATCTTCTCGCATAATTTTCAAAATTTGCAATTTAGTCCTATCTTCTCGTCTCTTCATCTCATGTCATATTTGTTTATTACCTTCACTTCTTCATTGCTTTCTCAAGTCCAAACTCTATTCTTTTTCTCATATCTATATTTCATACAAATAATGCTAAAATCATTATTTAGTTAAAAAATTAAGTCCCAATTCACTATCTTTTCTAATTTCAAATGCACATTTCATTATTTTATATATATATATTTAATATGACATGTATTTTCTAGGCTCACTTTTAACCTGAGAATCGAAAATAGTAGGCTCTAATACCACTAAATGTAACACCCCCATACCTGATTTGGTCGCCGAGTTAAAGCATCAAGATGTCACATTCATTGCTGAAGCAATTATTGAAAATTTCAGATTAATGTATCATATTATTTAATTAATATAGATCATTAACTCATTTTAGTAATAATTGAATTTACGATAGAACTAATTATGAGTTAAAGGAGCTCATTAAAACATTCATAATTGATCAAAGGCCAAATTGTATAGTTCATAAAAAATTTGAACTGTCGTAGCGACGTTGAGGTTTCCACGTCCCCAACATCGCGACATGGCAAACTTGTCATCGTGATGTCGTCTCCATTTTCTTACAAGTTCCACATTTTATTTTTATTTATTTATTTATATCATTACCTGAACCGTATTCAGATGTCATAACCGCTGCTTCATTTTACATATCATCTGCTTATATCTATTTCTAATATCAAATCCTCATAAAAACATGATATTCAGTCAAAGATAACACAGTTTATAAAATTAACACAAATATTAAAGTTTTACAAATAAGACAATTGGAGGACTTGCATTTTTAAAGTAGTTTACCCACTTTATGTATATTTCATATTTATTTTTAAATTGTGCCAATCAATTTAATTCTTCATAAAATTTTAACAAGAATTCAATATCACATCAATTAACAATTATTCACTTATTATTTTATCAATTCGTTTAAACATATTCATATTTATTAATCATTCCATCACTTACAACCATTTCGAAACATTTCAAATTCATCTATTATATATATTCATATATTTTTTCATTCTCCTCCTCTCCATTCCACATCCTTTATGTATATATTTATTAGAATTTGTAACTTGTAATATATAACATGCTTATATGTAACATTGTCTATAATTTCACTATTTACTTATATGTTCATATCAAAGCTATCCACTTGAGTCATAGTCACTAAATTATTTATATCTTGAGCTACAGAATTCGAAATTAAGATCCGCCCGATGTTTTTGAAACTAGACTCAAATATCTTTTTACTATGAAAATTTCAGAATTTATAATTTAGCCAATCAATATAGTAAATTATTCAAATTTGCCCCTGTTCTGTTGCTTAATAGCTTTGACCTTTTTTTACTAAAAATTATCTCTTAGCACGGGGTTTGGATGATTTTTTTTTGTTTCTATTGAAAATAAACTCATTAATAATTTAAAAATATAAATTTAAACTCACAATCATTTTTTACAATTTTTTATAATTTTTCAAATTCAGAACAAGGGAACCCGAATCCACTCCGACCTTGTTTCATGAAATTTAATATCTCTCAAACTATAAAATTCCGTTTTTTCACTGTTTCTTCTATATGAAACTAGACTCTATAAACTTTAATTCCATGTTTAATTCAATTTCTAACTAAATTTCTATAATTTTAAGTGAATTTTCAAAGTTAAGTCACTGCTATTGTCCAAACTGTTTTAATGAAAATATTTTCTTTTCCAAGATTCTTTGCACTATCTTTCATTCAATCACACATAATTGCCATACTTTTGATTACTATACAATTTAGTCACTTATGTTTTATGTGTAGATTACATATTCATTTCTTAATCTTAATATTTTTCACCATACAAATCACATTCTCTCTTACCAATTTAGTGTTTTAAGTGACTATTCTTCATCAAATACTTTCTATTTCTAGTATTTAGATTAAATACATGTTTCATACATCTTACTCAAAACATCTTTAACTTAATCTATTGAAATACAAGTAGATTTAGTATGAAACTTATCTCCTTTGTCAAGAATTTCTTCATTTCTTCTTCATTTCCATGCATTTCTCATCTTCCCCACTTTCCTTCCTTTTTCTTCTCATTTTCTCCACTTTCATCTACTATTTTCTTACTTCTAAATTGATGAACATATTCTCTAGAATCTCTGCTTCATCTTCTCTCTTTAATATTTAAGGAAATTTTCAAAAATTTTTGATAAAAATGTAGGTTTTCATGGCAAAGGGCTAAATTGTAAAGAAAAGAAAACTTCCTTTCTCACCCTTTCACTCATGTTGAAGGATGATAAATTTCCTTCATCTTTCCTTTCTTTTTATATTACCATTTTCTAAATAAAATAATAATAAATATCTAAGTAAAATATTAATAAAATAATATTTAACTAATTAATTAAAAAAATTACCAAAATATCATCAACATTATCATTACATTCTAGAATTCTCCCTCTTGCTAATTGATCAATTTACCCTGTATGATCTTTCAAAATTTCATCTTTTGAATCATCAATTAATTTGGTAAAATTGCGATTTGGTCCCTCACAATTCTTTACCTATTCAATTTGGTCATTGCATGCCAATTCCATATCTTAGCAAGTTGAATTATTTTCACTTTTGGCCCTTCAACTTTCTCATTTTTACACTTTGATCCCCTAAATTTTGAATATTTACACTTAAGACAAAAACTTTTCACATATTTATGATTTAGTCCCTTCCCTAATACATCATGTCATGCTTCTTAACTTAACTCTCTTTTGATATTTTGCAACTTTCATTTTCTTTGATCTTATACCTTATTTCGCTAAGATTTTATCTCATATTATTTACGACCAAGGAGTTTATGAGGATGTTACAAAAGCAACTTTAGTAGTACTTTTCAGTTTGAAGGTCATGCAGTCTAGGGATAAGGGAAAATGTACCTCTTCCTACTAGATGATTTGTGACTATATCAATCAATTGAATTTTGTGTTTATAGTTTTCGAAAGGGTTAAATATACATTTTTTTCCATGAACTTGGTTTCAAGGTTCAAATTGGTAGCTAAGGTTTTTTTTTTTCAATTAAGCACCTAAACTTGGTCTCAAGGTTCAATTTGGTACCTAAACTTTTTTCGGTTCAATTAGTTATATGAACTTGGCTTTTTGGTTCAATTTAGTACTAAACTTGGCTTCATAATTTAAATTGGTTCAAATAAGTCATTTACCGAAGCCAAGTTCAAGTACCAATTCGAACCAAGAGGCTAAGTTCAGGTACCTAATTGGACCAAAATAAACTTTAGATACCAAATTAAACATTAAAACCAAGTTTAAGTACTTACTTGGATAAAAAATGACTTAGGTACCAATTTGAACCTTGAAACTAAATTCAGGTACTGAAATATATATTTACCCGTTTAGAAATATTATACTTTCAAGTGCAAGGTTTGTGAGTCAACAAAGTACCCAAAGCAATATTAAGAAGAGGTTTTTTACTTTAGGTTGCATGAATCAATTGAGTTAATTTTTGGGTTTGCGTTTTAGAAGTGTTATATTGTCTTGTTTGCAGTTTTAGTAGTGTTATACCATATTGGTATTACCTTGAAGTGCTTAAGGTTTTGTCAATTTAAGAAAGTACCCAATTTAATGTGAAAAAGAAAAGTTTAAATTGTTTTTATGGAGCTAGAGTCATGGTAGAGATTGCTTGACATCTTTCCATATGCAGGATAAAGCATTACAAGAGCAGAACAATGTCCTTGCAAAGAAGGTAAAACAGTTAAATTCAATATCAATAAATTTTAATCCAATGAATCTGTTTCTGAAATTATACATCTTCTTTATTGTGTAATGAGTACCAAAAAATGTTGTTTGAGCCAAAAATAGGTAAAGGAAAAGGAGAAGGAAATGGCCCATCAGCCACAACAAAACAATTGCCAAGATTCATCCTCAATGCTTCCACAACCACTGCAGTCCTTGAACACCAGGTTTCTCTTTTCTCTCTCTTTGTTCAAATGGAAAGTTGATGGTATTTGGATTCGGGTGCGAGTGTTAGATTGAAACATGGGTTTTTTTCTTTTAATCTTTTAACATATCTAGAGGATTTTCGAATAATCTTATCTCCATACTGTATCTCTACGAATCAAAGGTAGATACTTAAAAAAAGGGATAATCATTTTAAAACATGGTCCAGTGACACAAATGAAGCAAGGAGCAATGGAAGAGAAGAGGGTAATCCTAGTCCAGCACAACACCGCAACTCCAATGTGCTATTGCCACCGTGGATGATTCCTCGTATTGAGTAATTAAAACAAGTAAAAGTCTCTTCTCTAATTAGTATGCTATTTAATGCATTTACATATAAAATATGTATATATGTGTTTATATATGCATGCAACAAACTGATGTGTGACCTGCATCTATGTGTAATCCCAGTGATGTAATTATTAAGGAGGGTTTTGTTGATACGAAATTATAATATAATGTAAAATATGAATTTAACTACGAAACCATATTATCAGTTCAGCAGGAAAGATGTATTTTTATCTTTATTAAATGCTATCCTTTTGAAATTACATTTCCAATTTAGAGAATAATTTAATGTTTATGTGGTATTTGCATTCCAATGCAACGAGGAAGGTATTTATCTATTTATGCCATGTTTGCATTGTGTTATGTCATACTTTCATATTTTTCTTGCCTAAAAACTTATATAAATTTATGTATTTTTTTTGGTTGGAGAAGTAGCATCTCTTGAAATAAAATCTTTGTGCCAATACAATGGAGAAAACGAGTTGAAATTACTGAAGAGAGAATTAGATGATAATTTTGATCATGCCTTTTCTCCTTCGGATGAGAAATTAGGAGGTTTGGTCATCATATGGAATAGGAATTACTTCAGAGCAAAGTTGAAGTTAGTGTCGAGTAAGTATATTCTGATTAAAATCAATTTTGGCTAGAGGAAAATTTTGAAGTGTGATACTTAGCGATAATGCCCTTTGTGCAATGGAAGATCAATAGATGTTGTGGGAGATCTTGAAATTAAAATATTTAGTTTTTGGGAATTGGTGTGTAGGGGTATTTTTATACTATGATTAGTGGGGTATTTGAATTTAAGATATCTAGAAAATTAAATTACTTCTCTAACTTTTAAATAGGAGGGTAAATATGTATTAATGTGCTCAAGCCATCATCAATAAATGAGGGTGAATTTTTTAATTCAAGTGGCATGGGAGAGACAATAAGAAAAGTTGCTTGGATCATTTTTTAATAGAAATGAGAGAGCTCTGTTTGTAGGGGTTGATGATGTAGATTTCGGACCACATTCTGTTATTGTTTGTAGGGATTGACCATTTTTCTAATAATTTTATTTGTCAATCTAGAATATAAGAGATTGATTCATGTGTGGAGTTTAATAAATTGTGGATTGAAGGCTTGTTTGATGTAGAGGAGATTAAGGAGACAGTTTGGAATTAAGATTATGCAAAAGCCCTTGGAGTTGGCCTTGATGGTTTTAAAAGGTGACGGAGTTTGTTTTTGTTGGCAAAATTCTTTAAGACAAGAAATGTGGAAAAAAGGGATTAATTCTGAAATGATGTCAGTGGTGCTTCGGTCTTTTGCAAATGATACATGAAGTTAGATTTCTTATAACATCCGAGCTTATTCATTCTATGGAGTCCAAGTGAAAAGAATGCTGGGCTGTATGACTATGTATGTGTTAAGATGTTTCGAGATTTTCTCTTGGTTGAAAAATAATTTCTCTAAATCTAAGATGTTTGGTTTTGGTTGTGAAGAAGAGGTTGGCTATGGGATTATAGCTTGCCTTTTAAATATATTTTGGTTCTAATTTGAGGATATTAGGAGTCGAAAAAAATTTAGGAAAAAAACTCTCTATGGAAAGGAATATCGCTGTTGTTTGTAAGAAGAGTTATCTTCTTTTGGGTTCCTAAGAGAGTTGTTAAGAAAATCAACGACATCTGACATTCTTTCTTATAAAGTGGGTGAAATGGGAAAAAGAAAGATTGTGAAAGAGTGTTAGAGGCGATTGTGTTTACCTAGGAAGTTTTCGGGATTGGGAGCAATCAACTTGAAGTTTAAAATATGTGTAACACTCTAAACCCGACTCAATCGTCAGATCTAAGTGTTGAGATGTTACATTCGTTGTGTAACACCCCTAACTTGTATCCATTGTCGGAATAAGGTTATGGAGCATTATTGGACTTATTAATTAAACAACCATACCATTCTCATATCCCAATAAACATCATTCCAATAAAATCATATAGTTTCTAATACCAGCCTTCAAGGCCTAAAACAAACATTAGAAGTGGTTCGAGACTAAACTGAGAACTCAAGAAAATTTTGGGAAAACATGAAAAATTTTTAAAGTACAAGGGACACATGCCCATGTGGCCTGGCCATGTGAGAGACACGCCTGTGTTACAGGCCGTGTGGACGTTCGAAATGGGATCACATGACTGTGTCCCAGCCTGTGTCCTACCCCGTGTAACTTACTGACTTAGATCACATGACCAACTACACGTCCTTGTGACTAGCTTGTGTACCTTTCGAAATGGCCTTATACTCCCATATGCTATGCTGTGTGAAAACTAGAGGATATACTGACTTATGCCACACGGTCAAGTCACACGCCCGTGTGCTAGGCTGTGTAAAGCTACTGACATGGTTTCTAAATTAAGTACCAGGGGACGCACGGTCGTGTCAGCTAGCCGTGTGTCACACACGACTGAGACACATCCGTGTGGACAAAAATAGACTTTGTTTCAAGCCACATTTCTCACCCAAATTGTTATCAACCTAGGTTCAACAATGCACATACAAGCAATGCTTAAATAAACACTTATAACCAACTAATTTCAAGCTTATATCATGTACTATCAATACAACAACCACAATGCTCATAAGTGTCACAATTAACCATTCAAAAACATACCAATGTGCCTCCAAAGCATACCTAAATGATCAAACTCACCTATTAGACTTTGTGCCTAAATCAACATGCATATCACATTTTCAAATTCAATCATTTTGTACTCAAAATACCAATTCAAAACAAAGCATTCACATAGCAACTATAAACCAAATATCAAAGGCCATTTACACATATTTACATAACCAAGTTTACCAAAATAAGCCAAATCACATGGCTAAACAGATAACCAAAACATACACCATTTATAAGCCAAATCAATTGGCTATATCCGAGCAAGTTTTGAAATCACTATAAAATATGGAAAAGTAAACAAAATAAGTTATTAAGCTTAGTAAGCTCGTATGACTAATAAGTATAACTTACCATTTATTCACAATTTAAGTAATATAAACATAATATACTACAATTTTATTTAATCACAAGTCTAGCATATATTTATTTACATAGCTAATCATGTAACTCTCATATTTCATGAAAATAATGCTTATATGATTTATGTACATACCTGAACTACGTATCAATCTCTTATCCTTTCATATCATCAATATACCTGTTGAACCATTTGGAATATCAGATACTCAGGAATCTTGCACACTAAGTGCCAATACGTAGTCGAAACCATCTTAATCTCATATCTTATATAAATGCTCACACTCAAGCTATCATTGGGTCTGTTCACATAAGTTGATGGTTAAGATATAGCTACACGGTGTTGCTTAGACAAGCTGACCAGTAACCGCAACACATACCGAAAAACTCAGCCACCGGTAGAACATATGGACCAATACCCAAAACACATTAACCCCTAATGACATGTCATTTGTATCCTATTTATTCCTAAGGTTCAACCAGGATTTATACATGGCCGATAACTCATTAAGAATTTTCATGGTGTCGTATCATCACAATTGTAATACCTCAAACCCGGCCTAGACGTTATGGTTGAATCTGGTGATGTCATAAGGAATGATTTTGAAAACCGTGTTGTCTTGGTAGACCATCAATATTTAAAATTTGCTAAACCACAAATTAGTCAATTTCTTTACCAAAACTTATTATAATGGATGCCTTAATTGTTATAGTTTTGAAAACACCTTTGTATGCATAAAAAAATCGTTGTTTTAATAAGACAATTTTACCCAAGCAATCAAATTAACAAGTAACCCAAAATAATAATAAAAAACGAAACAGTCTAGAGAGTCCTAAAAATTACAAACTTTCAAATATATCTCCAAAAATTAAAATAAACCATAAATTTTAAGTTTAACAGTTATACGGTTGAGTGGTCACTGTTGAGTCTCTGCTGTACTAATCTGTCTAAGTCTGTGGATTACTTGAATAGAAACAGACAAACAAAGGTGAGTTTACGTAAACTCAGTATGTAACCCAACAAAAATAGACATGCAATACAAATAGAATCATATGCACAGGCAGATACAAATACAGATTTTGGTTCAGGCCCATTTTAGATACAGTAAACAGAATCAGATAATCAAAATCTTATTTCCATCCTCTACACATCATTTTTGACCATCCTAACACACCATTTGGGGTTAAAAGTACCCACCTATCCCTACATACCATATTGTGCCGTTACAACACATTAGATACAGTGCAGTCAAACTGCCAGATATTAGGTGATGATCGCCGTACAGAACACTTCATCTACAGATAAATCCCACCCCAAAACAGATGCAGATAACATATACAAAATTACAAAATAAACATGTTTAACATACTTAGGTACAGGTAATAGATATGCTTACACAGTATAGTCAGACATACATATAGTATCCTACTCAAATTAGTCTATCGGAATTCTATTGCATACAGAGTAGGGTTTATTTAGCCCTTACCGACCCTACAGTAGACTTACGGTTGATCGAAGTGACCCGTACGACCCTAGGAAAATTATAGATATATGGGCCCCCATGCTCGTGTGGGCCTATACGCATATGTGGCCCATATGGCCGAGCCTAAGAATTCACATGTCCATGTGTTATGCTCGTGTAGGCCTACGCGCCCAAATTGGCCTAGCCTGTGTCTTACACCGCCACACACAAGCCACCACACGACCATGTCTTACATATGACTATGCCTTCGATGACCAAATGGTCGTGTCTTGCACACGACCATCCTTACGGGTGACCATACGACTGTGTGGCGTCGACAGTGTAGTTTTTTGGCTTTTGTTGAATCCTCGTTTTCTACGTTTCAGGTATACACTTGGTATCGTTTTGATGCAAAAATACTCCCGAGCCTTTTAAAGTCTAAAAATATAATACCAAAAACGATTGAGCGGATTGACTAACGAATTCGATAACAAGGAATTAACACGAAACTAACTTACTGTCGACGAATGAAAATAACCAATACGAACTAAATTGTTGTGGCAAAATCCAAAGCTTCACGATCTTCTCCTACATAACACACACTCACTAAGATTATTTTCCCAAACCATAATATTAACACCCATTCAAAAGAACGAAAGGTACAAGATGAATCTATAGCTTACTAAGATAAATGATGCACAAACGCAACACCGAGCCCCAAGGATAAAAACAAACGATTGGTTGAACAAAAAAGGAAGAAAGCAAGCGAAAAGGAAAAGGAAAAAAGAGGAAGCAGAAACCTCAAAGAGTTTGGATAAGAGAGAAAATGAAATTTGAAAAATAAAAAAAATGAAAAATAAAATACTTCGATAACCCCTCAAATCCCAACTCCCCGCTATCCCACTACATCTCAACCACCTCAGAATTCTAACTTCATTGAAATACTTACTTATAACCGAGCCAAAAATAACATCCACGCTCGTGCGGAGATTCTAACTCAAGACTTCCAACACACCAACTCCTTACCACTCAAACCAACAGACTCATTCTGATATGATTTTACAGACAATTTAATATAAGCCTACTAAACAAAGATAATGCTTAATTCTAAAATATGACAAAAATTGGTAGAAGTGGGACTTAAACCCAAAGCCTCATATACACACCAAGAACACTTAGCCATTAAAGCAAATACATATTTGTGTCAGTTTTTACAGAAACAGAGATACATTATTCAGGGCATCAGAACTTTCCCTCTAAAAGAAATTTTGACCCTGATATTTACCTGATTAGAATAGATGAGGATATTGTTGTCGCATAGAGTCTTTAAGTCCCCACGTGGCCTCTTCGGTACCATGATTCCGCCACAGAACCTTCACTAAAGGGATGGACTTCGTTCTCAGAACCTTAATGTCACGATCTAGAATCTGAACCAGCTTCTCAAAGGTCAAGTTCGGCCTAACCTCGATCTCCTTAACAGAAACAACATGAGAAGGATTAGACTGGCATCGCCTCAATATCAGGACGTGAAACACATCGTGGATATGGTCCAACTCTAGAGGTAGCTACAACTGAAATACGACTGATCTCACACGCTTCAAAATTTGATACGGCCCTATGAACCTAAGGCTCAACTTGCCATTACGATCGGATCTCAGAATCTTCTTCTATGGATAAGTCTTAAGAAACACGAAGTCCCCCATAGATACTCAATATTTCTCTTCTTCAGATCCACATAAGACTTCTGCCTATCAAATGCTGCCTTCAAACGATCCCGAATCAGTCTAACCTTATTCTCAGTCTCAGAAACCAAGGACCCAAAACCTGACGCTCACCGAACTCAGTCCAACATAGCGGAGTGCGACATTTACACCCATACAAAGCCTTGTAACGTGCCATTTGGATGCTAGCCTGGAAACTGTTATTGTAGGCGAACTCAGCTAGCGGCAGATAATCCTTCCAACTACCTTGTAAATCTATTACACAACTTCGAAACATATCCTCCAATATTTGAATCACACTATCAGATTGACCATCGGTTTAAGGATGAAACGCGGTATTGAAGTCTAATCTCAAACCTAGAACCTCAGACAATTTCTTTTAGAACCGAAAAGTGAAGCGAGGATCTTTATCAGAGATAATTGACACCGAAGCCCATGCAATCTTACAATCTCAGTGATATAAAGCTTCGCTAGCTTCTATAGAAAAAAGTCTGTCCGAACCGGAATAAAGTGAGCAAACTTGGTCAAATGATCCTCGATGACCCAAACAGAATCCTTCTTAGTCGGTGTAAAGGGCAACCCACTAACGAAGTCCATCGTCATTTGTTCCTACTTCTACTAAGGAATCTTAACAGGTTGGAGCAAACCCAAAGGTAACTGGTGCTCAGCCTTAACTTGTTGGCACGTCAGACAATAAGTAACAAAATTTGTAACCTCTTGCTTCAAACCTGACTACTAGTACAGTTCTGGAGATCCTAGTACATTTTATTACCACTGAGATACATAGTATAAGGGATACTATGCGTTTCCCTCAGAACTGAATGTCTAAATCTGAATCATTTGGCACACAGACTCAACTTCGAAAACACAGAACACCATCATTATTTAACCCAAAATCTGAAGTACTACCATTCTCAACCTAAGAAACTGCAAATTTAGAAACTCATCCCTTAACTACTTATCTCGAATCTAATCAACCCAAGTCAGCTTAACTTATAACTCGGCTAATAGACTCCCATAATCAAATAGGCTAAGATGAGCGAACATCAACTTCGAATCAGTCACCGTTCTACGACTTAGAGTATCGGCCACCACATTGGCTTTGCCAAGATGATACTATATGGTGCAGTCATAATCTTTAAGCAGCTTAATCCATTACCGCTGCCTACGATTTAACTCCTTCTGAGTAAAGTGATACTTAAGGTTCTTGTGATCGGTGTATATAATACACCTCACCATACAGATAATGCCTCTAGATTTTCAATGCAAATATTACCGTAGTCAATTCTAGATCATGCATCAGATAAGTCCCCTTGTGTATCTTAAGCTCCTGGGATGCATAAGCCACCACTTTACCCTCTTGCATCAGCACACATCCTAAATCGACGTGTGACGTATCATTATACATCACAAACTTTTTACCAGATTCAGGCTGTGTCAGAATAGGAGCCTGAGTCAGAACAGACCTGAGCTTCTCAAAGCTCATTTGCTGCGTATCGGTCCAAATAAAAGGAACTCCTTTGCGTAAAAACTTAGTCAAATGAGCTGCAATCAGAGAGAACCCTTCAATAAAGAGCCAATAATAACCCACCAGGCCAAAAAAACTGCAGATTTCAAACACATTCTTAGGCTGTTTCCAATCAAGCACAACTTTGATCTTTTGAGGATCAACTCGAATCCCTTTAGCAGAAGCCGCATGCCCTAGAAAAGTTACTTCTCGCAACTAGAATTCACACTTGTTTAACTTCGCGTAAAGTTATTTTTCTCAGAGTTGAGCATGATGAATATATTAGAGTAGTGCTTCAGGTACTCTGAGAAAAACAACTTTACGCTGGGATTGATCCAGATAAAACAGAATATCATCGATAAAGACCATGACGAATTGATCCAGATAAGGCTGAAATGCTCGATTCATTGGATCCATAAATGCGGCTGGAGCATTCGTGAAACCAAAAAGCATAATTAGGAACTCGTAATGTCCATAACAAGTCCTAAATGCAGTCTTATGAACATCAGCTTTCTTAACCCTCAACTGATGATACCCTGATCAAAAATCAATCTCAGAAAACACTAAAGCCCCTTGGAACTGATCAAACAGGTCGTCGATCCTCAGAAGCGGATACTTATTCTTTACGGTCAACTTATTTAGCGGTCGATAATCGATGCACATCCTCATGGTCCCATCATTCTTTTTCAAATCAGAACTGGTGCTCCCCACAGAGACACACTAGGACAGATGGAACCATGGTTCAAAAGCTCTTGCATTTTGCCTTAAGCTCGTAAGCTCTTTTGGTGCCATAGTGATGTGATGTGAATCGTGATAAGTTTTATAATTTATGAATGTCCATTTTTAAAAACTAACTATTATCACGACAAAGACAAGTGCACCTTATCGAACAGTAGTATAGCTTATGGGAAGACCGGGATGTTGAACCCAAAGGAACTAAAAGTACTAGTTTTAACTTTCTTTTTATTATTTAACCTAAAAATAAAGGGGTTTGTTTTATCTAAACTAATTACTAAACTAAGAATGCACAGAAAGTAAATTGGGGAAATAATTTTTGGGAAAACTGAATGACTTGGACAATAACTAAGGGAAAAATCCACCTATACTTCACTGGTTATTGACTCTGAATTAGATGATTTATTCACTTGACTTGATCTATAGAAATCCCTAAGTTATATTATTATCTCTTTCGAGACTAATAACATCTAACCCTAGGTTGATTAATTGAAATATCTTTCTAATTAAAACCCCTAATGTTGCATTAACTCGATCTATGGATTCCCTTATTAGGTTTCACCCTAATCTGGTAAAATTATGTCACCCTATCTCTAGGCGTGCAATCAACTCCGCTTAATTATGTTAGATCTACTATTAGAAAAGGACTTTTGCTCATCTGAATAAGCACATCAATACTTGAATCAATATCCTGGAATATTAAAGCGAGAATTAAGAACTCATAGTTAAGAACAAGTCAAATATTTATCATATAATTCAGATAATAATAACTAGATCCGTCTTAGGTTTCATTCCTCTTAGGTATTTAGGGGGTTTAATTCATATTTATGAAAGAAAACATCTCAAAAGAATAATGATAACAAAACATAAAGAAAACCCAAGAACTCTTGAAGGGAATTAAAGGGAGATCTTCAGTCTTGAAGCTGAATCCGGCTTCTGAGATGGACCAATCAGCTTTCTTCGAGTAATTCCTTGTCTCCTACTCTGTGTGCCTTGTTGGTACCTCTTAGGGTGTTTATATAGGCTTTAGAATGCTTCTAAACCCTCAAGAGTGGCCTATTCCGAATAGGACTAGACTTGGACTCGATAGGGATATGCCCGTATGACACGCTCAAGTACGATTGCTTCAAATTGTGTTTGAGTCTGTTGAATGGGCACGAGCGTGTGAACTACTCGTGTGAGGAAGTCCAGGCCGTGTTGATTTCCCATGTTGACCCATTTTCTCCGTTTTTGTCTCATTTTTCACTCTTTTTACTCTCATATGCTCTCCTAAGTATAAAACATGAAATTGAAGGATTATGAGCATCGAATTCACCAATTCTAAGGATAATTCATCCAAAATTATGTTAAGCATGGGATAAAAATATGTATAAATTACGGTTTATCAAATACCCCCAGACTTAAGCGTTTGCTTGCCCTCAAGAAAAATCCTCAACTCACAATTAAAATAAATTCTTCTCAACTTATAATTCTCATCAATAGTATCTCAAAATAATTCATAAGTACTCATACATTGAAAATTCAACTCGAAGAACATCAAAGATTCAAACATTCCAAGTTGAGCATTTTATCATGAAAACCTAGGTGTCTCCCCTCATTTAAGTAATCACCTTTGATTCAAAATGTCACAGAGTTTCAGTCGTCACTAAAGATTCACTCAAATCATTCGAGGTGTTTAAGGGCAAGAAATTTAGCACTCAACAGTCAAAATGAAAAGTTATTACCATAGGCTTGCGTGAAAATAAAATCTCCACCACTATATATTGATATGGTACATCAATCAAAAGGTCTTTAGAGGGTTGTAACGTGGCTTTGGTTAGGCGATGTGGTTGCAAGCTGAAAAAGAGTGTTAGAATCGAAATTGAATTGAAAAATTACCTAACTAGAAAAATACTACAACTTGATAAATTACATTTCTAATTAGAAAATCCTAGAATTGAACTTTTCTTCATAGGATAAGGAATTTAAATACTTAAGCTCAAAAACAAAGAATTACTACTAATATGTATGTATGTTGTTTTTTTTAAGAACAAGTCAAATATTTAGAATTTTGCTATTTATTACAACGAAAAATAAAACATAGCTAAACAATTAATTCAAATCAAATCTCGACAAAAAATAGGGATGAAATTAGGGGATTTCAACAATAATGGGTTATGGGGTAATATTGAGGGTAAATCAATGAATGGCTTGTTAGGCCCAAAGGGGTTCACTAAAGGGTTAATTATGAGGGTAGCCTTTTATAGAGTAAGTGGGTTAAACCCAAGTGTCTTTATCATCTTAACATATCAAATCAATGGTGTGATCTTCACATGCATAATCAAGCAAGTTCTAGAATAACAATTCGATATTGACACACTCAAAGCAACAATAAAAGTGAGCATGAAAGAAATAATATATGCTCTAAAGGCTAAAAATCTCACGAAAATTGTGGCTTTTTGATGTTTAACCTGTGAATTTCAACTCAAGATAATATCTAAACTTGGGGAAACAACCTAAAAATTTTTAATTATCAAGAATCAACTTTTCATGCTTGATTCCTTAATTTCTTTAAAGTTTAAACAGTTAATGCATAAATGCCTATGTTTTAATTCAAGACATATTAATAAAAATCATAAATTAATCAAAATTCATTCTAATAATGATATGAGTGATTCACGTGAGAATAAGACTAAATTCAGGGATTTTTTTTCTGATAATGATATAAATAACCTCTCAACACTTAAAATGTACATTGTCCTCAATGTACAAAGATAGTATTACTGAACAATATAGATATAAGAGAGGGAAAGAAGTGAAACTTCCTGAATTTGCGGATGAATTCCTTGAATTGGAGTTATGGAGAATAGTCGGCCAAGGCAATGGTGAGAGTGGAGGAGGATGCTCTGGTGGGGGTAGAGGTTCATTAGTCCATAAGTCCTGCGCCAAAAGAATATTATATCTGGTAATAGCTAGGTCGTGGTTGCGTAGGACATGGCAGTCGTGGAGAACCTTTTCAGTAGAGTTGCAATTTCCTAAGTAATAGTGAGCTTTGGAGCTCTTTATAACTGCGATAAAATCACTAACTATTTAGGAAATATAAAGAAGCATAATTACTCGTAAAGAAATAGTTGAAAACATAAATTATCTAATATTAATTATAAAACCTAAAATGGAATAGTATTAAATGGAAGTAAAATAAAAAGTATTTTAAAGATATAAATAAAGATAAAAGTAAAAATAGAAATAATAAATAAAAAGTCTTTAAAAATCTTCATCGCCAGATGGTTCGCTAGGTGGGGGTGGCGATGAGATATGAAGGTATATGAAGGTGCTGACAAATCTGATGTAATGTCGTATCAATGTGATCAAAGTTCTAAACACATTGTTGCTCGAATCGAGTAAAGCGCTCAGAGATGTCTGAGAATAAAGCCGCCGCATGAACTAGACGATGAATAGATGGTGGCTGAGAGGCTGGATCCTCGCGAGGCGGAGGGAAATCATCAGTAATATCCTCTGGGTCTTCCTGCTCGACTGACTGAGTGAGGCAGTACTGGGGAGAATCAAATCCACGTCGTCACTTGATCATTCTCATATGCAGTATACTCTGGATGCCTTGTGGGGACATTTGACCGATGAGAGTGAGGGAGGATGCTTGGGCTGTCGTGTTGAGGAGACCAAAGTACTGTGCCAGGCGAGTCACATAAGGGCCGATGGATATGATGGCGAATGACGAGGGCGATGAAATAAGCAAGGTCGAAGACGTGTCCATTCGCCATGCTTCATAAGAAATAAGTTTTGTGAGTGTTGACTACACTGGTGCTCTTTCACCGTCCTGTCAGGATGTGGGCTAGGATGGTGTGTAGGTATCGCAGGGATGGGGTGAGAGCCGATGCCTTGGAGCGACTAGGGTCATAGGTGGCTGAAGCAGGAATGAGAGCCTTCCAACAGTTGGAGGGAGACAAGTGGATGTGGCGATGGAGGGTGTCAAAATCATCGTTGTTTATGAACTCGTCCGTATAGAGCTCCAAAGTGACGCCGAACTCAAGTACGCTCAACTGGCGGACTAAACCACTGAGACGGAACTGGACCGTTTCGAGATCATCGAACTCTGTCATAACTGCTTAGAGGTGGAAGATCGAATAGAGTTCGAGTGTGAGCAGGAGGTACGTCAGCTCGATGATTTCAAAGAAGAGCCCCCTCGGGTCAGCAGTCAAGAGGGCCCGAATCGTGTCAGCCAATTGGATTTGTTCAAGTGCTGCCCAATCAATGCAGTGACTCACACTTAGGGGTCGGGTCCGTAGTATCTAAAAAAGTTCTTCTTGTTGTCCCGAGGGAAACTAGATGAATGGATGCTTAATTTTCGTGGTAGAACCCGACGATGATGCTACTCCTTTTCTCTTATTCGAGGCGGGGACGACATGTTTCTTTTCACGTGGATTTGACATGGTATCTGCAATGGTAAGACGAAGTTATAGAAATAGCCTCCAAGAATAGCATGGAAAGGTATGTAAGCATGTTAAAAGTAAAGAAGAATACTTCATGGGCATCATAGGCAAAAGTAACTAAATCCTAATGGAAAGATGTATGAAGTCATTAGTAACAATAAGAATATAAGAATGGTGCTAAATGGAATACCTAATGAATGAATGCATGTGGGATTGATAATATGTAATATAGTGTGCGTAAGCATAAAATCCATAGAAACAAGAGAAAAATAGATGAATGTAGGATAATGTATCGACTAAAATTGCAAATTTCTAACAAAGAGCATAAGCATTACTATCATTAGAACCATGAATATTAAGCAAAATAGTCAAATAACACAATAAAAAATCATAAAATTAGTAAAATAATTGAAGAGAATAAAGAGAAAAGAGTGATCAAATGCAATAGCTTGGTAGAGAGAGGAGCTTGGGTCGTCGATCGTGGTGCTGTGGTCGGTGCACGGGCATGGTAGGGAGGGTGTGTGAAAGGATTCCGGCGGCTAGGGTTTGATATTTAGGAAATGAGATGATGAATCGTGAGGGGTTTTCTATAGATTTTGGGGCACATGGTTGTGGGACATGTCCGTGTACCCTTATTTCAGCCCGTATGTTTCGCGATTTACAAATTTGGGTACATTTGAAATTTAGCCCACTCTTGTGTTCTTTGAGCTTGCTGGTGCACACAGCCATGTTGCACGGCCGTGTTCTACTTTGTTCGCTTCTCCCACGCCCGTGTATGTATGTCCACGCCCTTGTTGTTTTGTCAGTCCTAACACGGGTAGTGAGCACGGGCATATCGCACGCCCGTATTATTTTGACAGATTCACCCACGGTCATGTCGCACGGTCGTGGCAACTTATCGACTTCCGTGTTGGAAAAAAATTACCCTATTTTCAGACGATCGTATCGCACGGTCGTGTTGCCTTTCGTGGTATGGGCACGGTCTATGGCACAGCCGTGTTCTTGGCCGTGTGGTTCTTGAAAACCTGTGTTAAGTGACTCAGTTAGTGAATTAAATGTTAAAAACTAAAATTTGAAGAAGTTAACACCGTTAGTGCTCGGGTTGCCTCTCGAGAAGCACTTATTTATAGTCTAAGCTCGATTTACTTCTCTGTTGCGTGGTCATGGTGGTGCGAGGAGTTTACACTCCATATCCCTGCTGTCAATTTTATCAAAATAAGGTTTTAGACGAGTATTATTTACCTTGAACGTACCGAATTTGGGATGAATTACCTTAATTGTGCCGTATGGGAAAATGTTAAGTACCGTACGAGGGATTTCTCTATTAGGTTCAGAGGTGGCAATCCGAGGGTCTGCTACATCTAATAGTACTTTGTCTCCAACCTTGAGTTGATTTGGTGAAATATTGAGTTTGTCATGGCGTGGTTTTGGTTTATTGTGTGATTTCGATTTCTGGGTCCTCTATTCATCTAGTTCCTCGACTTGTAACCTTCGTTCTTTATAGATGGGTCTTTTGTCGTTACTCAAACATGGCTCAAGTGTGTTCTTTAAACGTGTTTCCTGCAAAGAAGGTTTCACCACATGATCAGCATTAGTAGTACGATTTATACAATCACCCTTGATAATTGATGTGTTACTTGAATTACAAGCTTGAAGAGTGATTGTTTCCTCACCCACACAAAGTGCGAGTTCACCTGTACCAACATCAATTATAGTTTTAGTAGTTGCTAAAAAGTGCCTTCCTAAAATTAAAGGCACGTCACTATCCTTTTCTATGTCTAGAACAACAAAATCAACTGAGAATATGAATTTGTCAATTTTAACGAGTACATCTTCAATAATACCCCTAGGAAATATGATTATTTTGTTTGATAACTGAATGCTCATCCTAGTTTGTTTGGGTTTCCCAAGACCTAGTTGTTTAAACATTTTATAAGGCATTAAATTGATACTAGCCCCTAAATCAGCCAAAGCATTATTAACATCTAAACTACTAATAAAACAAGGAATCGTAAAACTCTCTGGATCTTTTAATTTGTTGGCCAGCTTATTCTGTAGTATGGCTGAGCAAACTATATTTAATTCCACATACGACGCCTCATCTAACTTCCGCTTATTTGTTAAAAGCTTCTTTAAGAATTTGACCGCGTTTGGCATCTGCGAAAGAGATTCAATAAACGGTAAGTTAATATATAATTTGTTTAATAATTTAAGGAATTTACCGAATTGTTCGTCTGTACAGTCTTTCCTTATCGCATTGGGGTATGACACACGAGGTTTGTACTCTTTACTTACCGATTTTTGCTCACTGTAGTCTACCTCATTCTTATCTTTACTTACCACAATTCCTTGCCTTGGTTCTGGTTCAGGTTTAACTAACCCTTCCTAGTCTTGAATGGTAATCGCATTGAGCTGTTCCCTTGGGTTAGATTCAGTGTTCCTTGGCAGGCTACCTTGTGGTCGTTCAGAAATTAATTTAACGAGCTGTCCTATCTGAGTTTTGAGCCATTGGATCGACACTTGTTGATTCTTAACGGCTGTTTCAGTATTCTGAAAGTGAGTTTTTGACACCGAGATAAACTTTGTTAGCATCTCCTCAAGGTTCAGCTTCTTTTCCTGTTGGTAAAGTGGTTGTTGAAAACCCAGAGGATGTTGTGGCCTTTGATTCCCTTGACTACCCCACGAGAAGTTGGGATGGTTCCTCCAACCTGCATTATGTGTTACTATATAGGTTATTTTGAGATCTAAAATTATTATTACCCATATATTGAACTTGTTCCTTTTCGATCCTAGGGTTGAAGGGTTGATATTCTATGTATGCTCCTCCTCTATTTGAATCACACCTCATCACTGGATGTACCTGAGTAGAGCCACACAAACCGTCAATCTTTTTATTTAAGAGTTCTACCTGGTTAGATAGCATATAACCGCATCGAGGTTGAAAACACCGGCTGCTTTCGTCGGTTTTTTCCTCATAACTTGCCACTGATAGTTATTCAGTGACATCTCCTCAATAAATTCGTAAGCCGCTTCAGGTGTTTTGTTATTCAAAGTTCTACCGGCAGCTGCGTCGATGAGTTGCCTCGTTGAGGGGTTCACACCATTGTAAAACGTCTGAACCTGTAGCCAAAGTGGTAACCCATGGTGAGGGCACCTTCTCAAAAGGTCCTTGTATCTCTCTTATGCATCATAGAATGTTTCTAGATCTATCTGCACAAAAGAAGAGATGTCATTCCTCAACTTAGTCGTTTTAGCCAGAGAAAAGTATTTAAGTAAAAACTTTTCGGTTATTTGTTCCCAAGTAGTGATCGACCCTCGTGGTAATGAGTTCAACCACTGTTTAGCTTTGTTCCTCAATGAAAAGAAAAACAACCGAAGGCGAATCGCATAATAAAAAAGGCCATTGATTTCAAAAGTGTCGCAGAACTTCAGAAAATTCGCCAAGTGATTCTTTGGATCTCATTCTGCAAACCATCAAACTGAACAAACTATTGTATCATTTGAATTGTGTTGGGTCTTAGTTCAAAATTATTTGTAGCAATAGCAGGTCTAACTATACTTGACTCAGTTCTTGTTAAATTAGGTTTAGCATAATGATATATAGTGCGTGGAGTAGGATTCTGATTTACTGGATCGTAGCAATCGTAGGAAGTAGCAAATTTTCCTGATTTTCAGCCATCTCTTCGGTTATGGTGTGAATGTCATCCTCTTACTCTTCTTCTGTGTATCTTAGGCTTCGCCTTATTTCTTTTCAGTTTCTGCGAGTTGTGCGATTGATTTCACTATAAAAAAGTAATGGTCCCGACGGGTTTCTTCTAATCATACACTATAAAAACCTGCTAGAAGAGAATAAACAAAAAATTAGAAAAGAATAGAAAAATTTAAATTGCAATAAAGGTAAAATGGCTAAAGTAATAAAAATCGAATGTTCCTAATTTATGAATGTCCGTTTTTGAAAACTAACTATTATCACGACAAAGACAAGCACATCTTATCAAACAATAGTATAGCTTATGGCAACACTGGGATGTCGAAGCCAAAAGAACTAAAAATACTAATATTAACTTTCTTTTTATTATCTAACCTAAAAATAAAGGGGTTTGTTTTATCTAAACTAATTACTAAACGAAGAATGCACAGAAAGTAAATTGGGAAAATAACTTTTGGGAAAACTGAATGACTTGGACAATACCTAAGGGAAAAATCCACCTACACTTCACTTGTTATTGACTTGACTTGATCCGTAGAAATCCCTAAGTTATATTATTATCTCTCTCGAGACAACAACATCTAATCTTAAGTTGATTAATTGAAATATCTTTCTAATTAAAACCCTTAGTGTTGCATTAACTCAATCTATGGATTCCTTTATTAGGTTTCACCCTAATCCGGCAAAATTATTTCACTCTATCTCTAGGTGTGCAATCAACTCCGCTTAATTATATTAGATATACTCTTAGACAGGGACTTTTGCTCCTCTGAATAAGCACATCAATACTTGAATCAATATCCTGAAATATTAAAGCAAGAATTAAGAACTCATAATTAAGAACAAGTCAAATATTTATCATATAATTCAGATAATAATAACAAGATCCGTCTTAGGTTTCGTTCCCCTTAGGTATTTTGGGGGTTTAGTTCATATTTATGAAAGAAAACATCTCAAAATAATAATGATAACAAAACGTAAAGAAAACCCAAGAACACTTGAAGGAAATTGAAGGGAGATCTTCAATCTTGAAGGTGAATCCGGCTTCTGAGATGGATAATCGGCTTTCTTCGAGTAATTCCTTACCTCCTACTCTGTGTGTCTTTTTGGTACCTTCTGGGGTGTTTATATGGGCTTTAGAATGCTTCTAAACCCTCAAGAGTGGCCTATTTCGAATAGGATTAGACTGGGGCTCGACAGGGACACGCTTGTGTGACACGCCCGTGTGTGATTTCTTCAAACCGTGTTCAAGTCTGTTGAATGGACATTGGCGTATGAACTACCCGTGTGAGGAAGTCCAGGCTGTGTTGATTTCCCATGTTGACCAATTTTCTCCGTTTCTGGCCCATTTTTCGCTCTTTTTACTCTCCTATGCTCTCCTAAGTATAAAACATTAAATCAAAGGATTAGGAGCATCGAATTCACCAATTCTAAGGATAATTCATCCAAAATTATGCTAAGCATGGGATAAAAATAGATAAATTACGGTTTATCAAATGCGATCGGGAGCAATGGACCCCAGAGCTGTACCCGAAAGAAGCTCAATCCCAATCTCAACCTCTCAATTTAGAGGTAAACCCGATAACTTTTCAGGAAAAACATCTGGAAGGTTCCTTATTGTTCTGATATCCCCAATAGAAGAACCTCCAAAATCAAAAACCCTGACGTAAGCCAAGTACGCCTCACACCCTTTTCGAACCAGTTTTTCAGCCAAAAGAGCGAAGATCACATTGGACAAATAATCTCGATGCTCAACAATCACCACTACCTCCAAATCATCCTCGGTTCTTAGAACGACCCTCTTAATTGCGCAGTCCAAACTAACTCAGTGCTCCATTAAATTTGCTAGAAAAAGTCTTTTGCACGTCTAATAGAACATCATTATAGAGTTTACTAACCTGAACAGACTGCCTCAATTTACTCAGTATAGTAACTCACTAGATATACTTTCCACAGGAACCCCCAAGTTTTCAGATACAGTACTAGTTACATGGGAATGTGTGGAACCAATGTCTATCAGAGCAGTATAAGGTACATTAGAAATTAAGAATGTACCGGTGATGACGTCCGGAGCATCTCTGCCTTCTTGGCGTCGAGCAACATAAACAAGTGCAGGCTGCCTCACTTGTCTGATTAGCACCTCTGCCTGATGCTCTCTGTCCATGACCCAAACCATTACAACCCCTAGCTACACCACAGCCTCTAGGTGGCTGTTGAACTGCCCTCGAAGGCTGCATAGAACCTGGAGCTGAAGCTTGCATCTGATCTGCCCGCTATGGACAGTCTCTAGTAAGGTGTTCTAATGACCCACACCTCAGACAAGCCCCAATCCTCTTCTAACACTCGCCCGGATGACGCCTACCATAGTCACTACATGGCTAAATCCAGTAGGAGAAGCAAGGACCCCTAATCTAATCGACCCATCAGATCTGACCTTTTTCTTAGGCCTTTGCACAGAACTAGAGGGCTCTGAATCCCTCTTATTATTGCATATCTTTTTGTTCCTATTTTGGCGCTCTACGCGCTTAACATATTCGGCGATCTTTGCCTTCTCAACCAGGACAGCAAACATTCGCTCCCTCTGTGGAGCAATAGTACCCTCAAACTATCTCTTAAAGCGTCCTCAAATCGAACACATGTTTCATACTCAGATGCTGCCGTGCCTCCAGCATAGCAACTCAATCTCAAAAATTCAACCTCATACTCAGTCAAAGATCTATCGTCTTGCGTGAGATTCATGAACACACGCCTACGAGCATTAATATAGCTCGTCCCCACGTACTTACTCTAGAAGGTGGTCTTAAAGAATACCCAAGTCAGACGATCAGGTTGAGTACCCTTCTCAACTGTTAACCACCACTGGTACGCTTCGTCGCAAATTAGGGAGACTGCACCATTAAATTTTTGCTCGGGAGTATAGTACAAATCGTTCATAATCCTCTCAGTGGCCTCCAATCAGTACTCGGCCATACTAGGGGCGACTCTAGTGACATCCCTAAACAACTCAGCACCATTAGACCAGAGTTGTTCAATTACCAACCCTCAGCTCTCAGCTCTAGAGTGGGTCCAGTGACTCTCTCCAAGATTCTCAGCATGGTTTGGGATAGTGCGTCGTCCCTAGCCTAGCGACTCTGAGACCCAGTCTCAGTAGCAAGCGATACTGGTGCCTTACTCGCATCCAAGTTTGGCATACTACCCAGAGAGGAAGACTCAGCTCGAGCCCCCTACGGCCTCTACCACGGCCTCTCATACCACGTTCACGAGTTTCACGAGTGCTTATAGTGTATTTCAAATTTTATCTATATTACAGAGTTTTATGCATCCGTTCCAGTTATTTATTAATAGATATTTTATGCATATCAGTCTCTAACTATTTCAGTTAGTTTAAAAAAGTACTAAGTAAAGTGTTTTCAGAACATTTCTATTTGAGTACAAGATCAGCGCTAGAGACTTAGTGTACCACATACTTTCGCAATAATCCAAATAATTTAAAATCAATTCTTTTTGAAACATAATTTTGGAACCCCAAATTCATAGTCGAGTTTTGTAATCTGGCTCTGATATCACTAAATGTAATACCTCAAACCCGACCTAGACGTATGGTCAAATTTAGTGATGTCACAAGGAGTGAGTTTTGAAAATCGTGTTGTCTTAGTAGACCATCAATATTTAAAATTTACTAAACCACAAATTAGTCAGTTTCTTTACCAAAACTTATTACAGTGGAAGACTTAAGCATTATAGTTTTGAAAACGCAGTCGTGTTTTTAGGAAAACCTTTGTTTGCATAAAAAAATTGTCATTTTAATAAGACAATTTTACCCAAGCAATCAAATTGACAAGCAATCTAAAATAACAGTTAAAAACCAAACAGTCCAGAGAGTCCCAAAAATTACAAACTCAAATAAATCTTCAAAAATTAAAATAAGCCATAAATGCTAAGATTAACAGTTATACGGTTGAGTGGTCATTGTTGAGTCTCTGTTGCACCGATTCGTCTAAGTCTGTGGATTACTTGAACAAAAATAGACAAACAAAGGTGAGTTTACGTAAAATCAGTATGTAACCCAATAGAAATAGACATGCAATACAAACAGAATCATATGCACAGTTAGATAGAAATACAGATTTTGGCTCAAGCCCATTTCAGATACAGTCAATAGAATCAGATAATCAAAATCCTATCTCCATCCTCTGCACACCATCTCCGACCATTCCAACACTTCATGTGGGGTTAAAAACAGCCACCTATCCCTACACACCCTATTATGCCTTTACGACACGTATAAGATATAATGCAGCCAAGCTGCTAGATAATATGCGATGATCACCGTTCTGAACACTTCATCCGCAGAAAAATCCCGCCCCAAAACAAATGCAGATAACAGATACAGAATTACAAAATAAACATGCTAAACATACTAAGATACAGGTAGCAGACATGCTTACACAGTACATTCAAACATACATATAGTATCCTACTCAAATCAGTCTATCGGAATTCCATCGCATGCAAAATAGGATTTATTTAGCACTTACCGATCCTATGTAGGCCCACAGTCGATCGAAGTGATCCATGTGACCCTAGGAAAAATTACAAAGGGCATGTGGGCCCACATGCCCGTGTGTCATACTCGTGTGGGCCTATACGCTCGTGTGGCCCACATGCTGAAATTGGCCTAGACCGTGTGGCCCATACGGCCACACTCAGGCCACCATATGGTCGTGTTTTGCATACGACCATGCCTTCGACGACCACACAGTCGTGTCTCACACACGACCATCCACACGGGTGACCACACGCTCGTGTAGAGTCTACAGTGCAATTTTTTAGCTTTTGCGGAGTCTTCGTTTTCTGCATTTTTGGTACACATCTGGTATTGTTTAGATGCAAAACTCTCCCGAGCCTTTCAAAGCCTGAAAACGGAATACCCAACAACGATTTAACGGATTGATTAACGAATTTGATAACAAGGAATTGACACGAAACTAACTTACCTCTGATTAGCAAAAATCACCAAACGAACTAAGCTGTTGTGGCAAAAATCCACAGCCTCACTATCTTCTTTTACATAGCATACACTCACTAAGATTATTTTCCCAAACCATAATACTAACACCCTTTCAAAAAAACCAAAGCCGCAAGATGAATCTACAACTTACCAAGATAAATGATGCACAAACGCAACACCGAGCCCCAAGAATAAAAGCGAATGATTGGTTGAACAAAAAAGGGAAGAAAGCAAACGAAAAAGAAAAGGCAGAAAGAGGAAGCATAAACCTCATAGAGTTTGGATGAGAGAGAAAATGAAATTTGAAAATAAAAAAAAAATAAAAAATAAAATATTTCGATAACCCCTCAAATCCCAACTCCCCACTATCCCACTACATCTCAACCACATCAGAAACCCAACTCCACCGAAATACTTGCCCATAATTGAGCCAAAAATAACATCTATACTCGCACAGAGATTTGAACTAAAAACTTCCAACATACCAACTCCTTACCACTCAAACTAGCAAGCTCATTCTAGTATGATTTTACAGACAATTTAATATAAGCCCACTGAACAAAGATAAGGCTTAATTCCAAAAATAACAAAAATTGACAAAAGTGAGACTTAAACCCATGACCTCATACACACACCCAGAACACTTAGCCACTAAAGCAAATACATATTTGTATCAATTTTTACAAAAAAAAGATACATTATTTAGGGCATCACAACAATTATATCGATTAAGCATTTAAATACATATAATTTAATGCTTATTAAACATACGAACTTACCTCGATTGCAAAAACGACGAAATATGATCAACTAGTTTAATACTTTATCATTCCCTATATCTAGATCTGTATGTTGCTTTCCTTGATCTATATAATCAAATTTAACTTATTTAAAATAAACTCTATTCAATTTAATCTAAAAATCATATTTTGGCAAAGTTACATTTTTACCCCTTAAATTTTAAATTCTTTACAATTTAGTCCCTAGCTCGGAAAAATGCAAATTCATACAATTTAATCCACACCCATGCTAGCTGCATTTCATACAAGCTATTAGAAGCCCACATATTTTATTAATTCACACATTTCACCACATAATTTTCACATTTTACAAATAAATCCTTATTTGACATTTTCAACCAAAATCACTTTACAAAACTTGTTTATCATCAACATCCATTCATTTTCTATCATCAAACATCAAAACACATACACATTCATAATGGTAAAACCCTAGTCTTTTAACAGTTTTGCAAATTAGTCCCAGTGCTAGCTAGATTAAGCTACAACGACTCCAAATACATAGAAATCAGTAAAAATTGAGTAAAAATGCACTTACATGCAAAGAGACTATGGCCGAACTTTCAAAAATACAATAATGGAGTATTTTTCTTCCTTATTTTCTGTGGTGTATCTCAGATGAGAAGATGATACCATCTTTTCGTTATTTTGATTTAATATTTAATTATGCAATTACCAAATTAACTTTTACTTATAACTTTAAAATTCACTTATTAAATGTCCATTTTTGTCGTCAAATAAACAAGGTCTATTTACCTCATAAATCCCTTGCTAAATTAATTTCATATTCATTTGATACTTTTAACTAATAGAACACAAGTTTTACGCCTTATGCGATTTAATCATTTTTATCAAATTAAGCATGCAAATGATAAAATTTCTTAACGAATTTTTTCTACAATCATACTATCATGCTGTAGACTTAAAAAAATAATAAAATAAATATTTTGACCTCAAATTTGTGGTCCCAAAATCACTGTTCCGATTTCACTAAAAATGGGCTGTTACACGTTGCCGAAGCATCTACAAACAATTACCATTCTATTTAACCTTTTGTTCGTGCTGTTAAGATTATTACACACTCATAACATGATTCATATCTTGCCTACTTGGGCTTTATATGATTCATTTTCATCTATAACACTTATCATTTAATGGCATATGAAACTTTACACTCTTACAATTTAGTCATTATTTTCATAAAAAATCAATATTCATTAAATTAACACTTTAATATCACTTAGAATTAAAATCACTACCATAACTACTTCACTAAAATTATTCATAAATACTTTATTACACATATCAAATTTTGGTCACTTTTCTTTCTAGTCTTCTTTGCATAAACTTCACCTTCTTTACTTTACAATCTTTTTTATTTAGTCCCTACTAGCATATATTTTCATTAATCATCATCCTCTTTTTTAGTATTCACTTTACTTCTATATATCATTACACTTGAATATGTTATTTTAAAATCTTAATACACTTAGTCACTTTTGTATATTTTACGATTTGGCCCTTTTCAATATAAAATTCAAGTATTACTAGAAATTTACTTAAATATCACTTTGTAATTATTTCACTAACACTCAACACTTAATTTAAGCTGTTTATCATAGTATTTTATTTCAAACTTAAACTTTTGTACACATTTCAATTGAGTCCCTATTTCCGTGAAATTTATTTTTTCACTACATAATCACTTTAAATCAATTTTCTTCCATGTAACACTTCACTTGAATAATTCTTTCTAACATTTTTAGTACTTGTTTTCATTTCTAAGTATCTTGCAATCTGGTTCTTAACATTAAGAAAATTCAATAATTATTGTAGTATCCTTCTAATTTCACATTTCACTCAAATTTACTATCACATAACACTTTAATCAAATAATTAATTATAATATCTTATTTCACAAATCAAATTTTTATGCACTTCACTTCTCTTGTTTCAATTATAAATTTCACAAAGTTCACAATTTAGTCCTTAGCATAATGAAAATTCATTATTTACTATAATCACACTTTAACAGTATTTTGTGATTAATTCACTATTATTTCACACTTCAATTTAGTTATCTATTATAAAATTTTATTTTATATATTAAAATGATTTTACACTTTATTTTCTAAATTACCACAAATTTTATAAAGTTTACATTTTAGTCCTTAGGTAACGAGAAATCCGAGGGTACTTACTTCTCTTCAATCTTTAACCACTTGTTTTTCTCTTTGCTTTGCCACTTGAATCACTTCCTCTATCTCTCTCTTCAATATTATGTCAAGAACATGAATCTTTTCATGAGAATTCTCTACTTTAACATCACTTCCTTACTTTTCTAGCAAGATTAAATTTAAAAACATGATGAAACCTTGAAATTCATACCTTGTTCTCTTAATTTGAAGTCTTAGCTTGGTTTTCTCTCTCTTCTAATTCTGTCTTTCTTGAATCCAAATTGATAGTCATGTTCACCATAGTCTTCTTATCGTTTTTCCCTCTTGGTGGCTATGAAAATTCTTTTGATTTTTAGGTGAAAATGGTAAATTTTGATGGAAATGACCAAATTGCAAAATAAAAAAAACTCTTTTATTCAAGAACGATGGACATGAGCTTGAAAGAAAGATGAATCAATGTCCATCTTTTCTTTTTGTTTTCTTAACCATTAATTAAATAATAAAATATCTTATATTAAAATAATTTCAACCAGTCAGGATCTAACACCAATATTCGTAATCATAATGATGTTTCATGATAGTATCCTAATTGATTAATGACTATTTTACCCTCTAACATTCTCTACAATTCCTTCCTTGAATCATCATTTAATTTGGTAAAATAACGATTTAGTCTATATTTCTTCACTTATTTAATTTAGTCCTTACTCACCAATTTTGTGTCACAAGAAATTTGGTTATTTTCACATTTGGTCCTTTAACTTTCTCATATTTACATTTCAACCCCTTAAATTTTGAATAATTATTCTTGAGTCCCCAAACTTTTCACATCTGTATGATTTAGTCCATGCCTTAAATTAATATATATCACGAATTATTAATTAAACTTCCCTTGGCATCCATCAACCTTCTCTTTTATCAATTATATTCCTTATTTTACTTTACCGAAGAAGTCATTATGCACAATTTTCATTTTATTCTACTTTTATAACATAATGATTTTAGGGTTGTTATAATATGCAATCTTGGCTACTGCCTAAGCCTAAGGGCAACATGGTTTCTTCTACGTTGAAAGGAATTGTGAGAAATTTGAAAAATCTAAGAATGGAAAATATATAGGTGTTGAGAATTTTCATCGGAAGGTGTGTGACAGTGATCGCGCCCCAACGTGCGTGCGTCGATGCTTAAAAATATACAATTAGATATGTAAATGTAAAGTGCGATATCTATTAGCGAACATGTCAAATTGTAATATAGTTTACGTTTACAATGAAACACCGGGAACTATTTTAAGGATCGTACCGAAAGGATAACTAAATTGGAGAAAATTATTACTAAATTAATTATCTGAAAATAATTACTAATCTTGTTGAGTTATGAATTAGTAGTGCAAATTCCAAATTGGTTGAAAATAAAACTAAATTAAATTGAAATTAAACCTAGGTTAAACTCTTAGAAATTCCTATTCCTAGTTTCAATTATGCAAACTACTCAACCTAGAATCGATTGAATCACTAATTAATAATTAAGCTGATAACTACCCTTAATTGAATTATTTACCACTTTTAACTAGGAATACCCTTTTGGTCTCTTCTTCGCTAAGAGTTACTACCTAAGATACCATTTTGGTCTCACCTAGGCATATTGATACGCTTTCGGTCTCATTGCTTAGCATAAGTCTACTAAAGGCTTACCTAACGGGATACCCTTTCAGTCTCACTTGTCTAGATATTTTACCCGGGTCGTCAATCATAGTATACTAAGTTCTTTAGCAAACTTGAATAGATACTCAATTTTAGATAGTTCTTTACTTAATTGATTAATCAATTAACCAATTGGTTCATGCGATATGTATATAAAAGCGCAAGGTTATTCTACATAAACATTCAATTAAAAAAAATTAATGAAAGAGATATTCTTTTCTGGATTGATGGTGACAAGTCTTTTAAGAATAATTTTCCTAGACTTCTCTAGTTTGCTAAAGATGAATAAGCAAATGTTGTTGCTTATGTGGTGAATAATGGCTTTAAGGAGACTTGTTGAAGGGATAGCTCTATAAAGGAGTTGCAGATAGGAGAACTGAATTTGCTTGAAGTTCTTAAGAGTCTCATTAAAGATGTCGAACTTGTAACACCTCGATACTTGACCCGATCGTCAGGTCCGAGCTACAGGCTGCTACATTCGTTGTCGGAGCAACTACGATAGTTTATAATCTATTTGATATTATTAAACATTCAAATATGGATAACACATGTGTATAATATGATCAATAATCATTTTCAAGTTTTACACGAGCTTATGAAAGCTCTTTTGCTAACTCGAGATCGAAATAGGATCAAATTGCAAAGGTTACAAAATTTTGGGTTGACATCATGACTTTGGGGGTTTCTTGTCGCTACATAACTTATTGACTAGGTCTCGTCGTGATGACAAAGGCTCGATCTTTTGACGTGACCATCTATTTTGAGAATGGCCAAAATGGTACCAATTTACATTACCTAAAAGTCTTTTCCATCAACACTAATTTCCATTTCAACCAAAAAACATACATTTCCAACATGTTCTATCAATCATATGATCATTTGTAATCCATAATTATTCAATTTCATATTTGACAACTATGCAACTTCAAAGCATTACCAATTGGACATATACTATTAAATATGAACACAAGTATTTCAACTACCCATATAGAACATCTATTTTCCAATTTCATCTATACAAACCAACCATTAACCATTTCTAGCTCATCAATCTAAGTCCTAAAATGACTTGATCAAGTATTAAGCAAAACCAACCCAACTTAGGTACATGCCATATAACGAACAAAAAGAAACTTTGCAAACATTGGTGAGTCGGGGATTTTTGATTGGATGCTGGAATCATTTCTCGAGACCTACGTACGGGAAAAACAAATTGTACCCTAAGCAATAGAGCTCAATGGTATTTCCATGATTCAATAAAATATAATGCCCGTTAAATCAATTACATACATTCAATTCAAATATCATTTTCACCCAACTAATATGCCATTCATATCAATTCTCAATCAATATGGCAATTAGCATATGTAATCAAAAGGACCAATTATACTATATGAATCAATTTATACATGTTTCAAGTAACCAATCTAAAAATTATACCATACTAAGCATAATTGATTTTCATCTTTCTATTCAATTCATAACATTCGGTCATATTAACATACTATTTCCGAATCATAAAAATACAAATCGAGTTTCCACGTCACTCGTTGTCAGCTTTCACCTTTCCTTTCCCTCTTGACGTCAACTTTAGATGTGAATAATAATTCAAAAAATTCCATCCAAATTACTGTCAAATACAAAGCCAAACATAATTTGTAATTTATTCAATTTAGTCCCTAAACCAGAGACAATCATAATTTTTTATTTAGAGCTTCGAATTAAAATCTAATTTCACACATATTCATTAGGGACCTCCTACTTTCTATTCCTACTGAAATTTCATAACATTTTTTCATTTTATTCGATCTAGTCCCTAATGTACGAAACTAACAATTAAGCTTTATAATTCAGTCATTTTCATAATCTAAGCTTAATTTCTATCAATTCACACCAATTTCATATATTTTTAAACAATGGAAACTTCCAAAAACTTTAATTATTTTACAAATGCGTAAATGAGCTACCTAAATTAAGCTCCCATAACCTAAAATCTATAAAAGTTACAAGAAAAGGACTTGAATTTCATACCTAAATCAATGGCCAAATGCTTGAAGGACTTTGAAGCTTTCTTAAGTTTTCTATTAATGGTGGACGGTAGAAGAAATGAGAAAGATGGTGAATTTTCTACTAACTTTCTCTTTTGTACTATAGTTAACAATTAATTAATCTTAATTAATTTAATTAAACTTTGTTTAATTAACTTTTAATCACAATTAGTGGAAGATGCCATCGTTATCATGTGTATTGTGATTTTTTTTGTATCCTCCATGTTTGTTTTAAAGTTCATGTTCAGGGTAAATGGTATCCTCTTGATAAGCTATAAAAGTAATATATTTTTAATCTCATTCTTGATGCGTTTTTGGATGATTTATTATGTACATTAGTGAGTTTGGTGCTCCTAATCCTTTAAATTCATGCCTCTATACTTAAGTGAGCATAGGGGAGCGAAAAGAGCGAAAAACAGGACAAAATCAGACAAAAAGAGTTATTTTCAGGATCTACGCGGCCTGGGCATTTCCACACGGGCTGGCCACACACCCTTATGCCAGCCTGTGTCGATTTCGCACCTTATTTTTCTTTTACGCGGAAAAACCCAATTTTTAGGGTTTTTTCGCATTTTAAAGTTTATAAATACATACTAGAAGAGGAACTAAAGGAGCATGCAGAGAAGAGCAAAGAAATTACTCGAAGAACACCGTCAGATTCAACTCAGAAGCAGATCTCCTTCAAGATTGAAGATCTCCATTCAATTTCCTTTGAAGTTTTATTGGGTTTCTTTATGTCTTGTTGTTATTCTAATTTTGAGATGTTTCCATCCCATATTATGAACTAAATTCCCTAGATACCTAAGGAAGATGAAACCTATGATGAATCTTATTATTTGATTTTCAATTTACATGATAAATACTTGATTTCTTGTTCTCAATTATGTATGCTTATTTCATATTTTGATATTTTTAGGATATTGATTTATGTTTAATGTGCTTATTTGAGTGGAGCAAAAGTTTCTGTTTAAGAGTAGATCTAGCATAATTGAGCAGAGTTGCATGGAAACCTAGAAATAGGATGTCATAAATCTATCGGATTAGAGTCAAATCTAATAGGGGAATCCATAGATCAAGTTAATGCAACAATAGGGTTTGTAATTAGAAAAAGATTTCAATCAATCAACTTAGAGTCAGTTGTTCTTACTCTCGAAAGAGATATTAACATAATTTAGGGATTTCTACGCATCAAGGCACAAGTGAATAAATCGTTTAAATCATATTCAGAATAATAGGTGAAGTCTAGGTGGATTCTTTCTTGGGTATTGTCTATCTCATTGGTTTAATTCGATTATTTTCCTAATTCATTCTCTGTTGCGTTCTTAGTAATTAGTTTAGTTAATTTTAGATTAAAAACAATCCCTTCAATTTATAGGCTAAATAATAGAAAAATGTAATTACTAGTACTTTTAGTCCTCGTGGATACGATATTCCCGACTTACCATAGCTATACTATTGTTCGATAGGTGCGCTTGCCTTTGTCGTAATTATAGTTAGTTTAGTGATCATCACCTCTCTCAACTAGGGATGGAAAAACTCGAACTGCCCAATGAATTTTGAACCAATCAGCTCTATATGGAGCATTTTTTTAAAAGTGGATGCAATGTAGGGCAGGGCGGATTTTTTCTTTTGGATAGTGGGATTGGAGCAATTATAGTAATTGCTTGCCTTGCCCTGACACTTTCCATTGTATGAAATCATCATTTTATCCTTATATATATAAACTATTAAAATGGTAAAAATGTAATAATGCAATATAAAAATCATATAATCTATTGATAAACTATAAAAGTAACATATTTTTAATCCCATTCTTGACACCTTTTTGGTTGATTTATTATGAAAATTAGTGGATTTGATGCTCCTAATCCTTTAAATTTATGTTTCTATACTTAGGTGAGCATAAGGAAGTGAAAGGAGCGAAAAATGGGCTAAAATTAAACAAAAAGAGCTATTTTTTGAAACCACATGACCTAGACATTTCCACACGAGCTGGGCACATGCCCGTGTGAGTCACTCAGGCTAGCCACACGCCCATGTGCCAACCCTTGTCAATATCGCTCCCTGTTTCCCGAACACGCTGAAAAATTCAATTTCTATGCTTTCTGAGCATTCTAAAGTCTATAAATACACACTAGAAGAGGACTTAAGAGAGCACGCAGAGAAGAACGAATAAAAGACTCAGAGAACGCCATCGGATTCATTTCAGAAGTGGAACTCCTTCAAGATTGAAGATCTCCATTCAATTTCTTTAGAAGTTTTATTGGGTTTCTTTATGTCTTGTTGTTTTCCTAACTTTGAGATGATGTTATTCCAAATTATGTACTAAATTCCCTATGTAATGCCCCTAATCCGAATCCATCACCGGAATAGAGTTACAGAGCATTACCGGAGTTACCGGTTCGTTTATCAGATATTTCATTAATTCGATATCTTTTCTTTTCCACGTTCAAGTCTCGTATTCAAGTCATCCGGATCTTATAAAGAAATTTGATCGTCGTTTTCATTTATTTCATGTTATAATACATTCAACTAATGCTCTAAACAAAATTATCATTTTACCCCTAAACTTTTAATTAATGACGATTTCATCCTTAGGTTAAAATAAAATAAAATTATTGCAATTTAATCCTTATTTCCAGCCGTTATTCTCACACAATTTGATAACAACCTATGAATTCTATAAAATGTCAGAATTTTCCATAATTTCAACACTTTTCAATTTAATCCTTAAAACATGTTTTTCCCTGATCCTGAGCTAAATTAATAATTTCATTCAATTTTGTAATTTAAATAATAAAATAATCCATTTCATACAAATTGGTCATTTCTAACATTTTTTTTACAAAATTACCCATAAAATTTTACTTTTATTCAATTTAGTCCATGAGCCTAAAACATACAAATTAGCCATGCTAGCTGAATATTCATACATATTTTCCTCCTCCTCCTCTCCATTCCACATCCTTAATTTATATAACATGCAACAAGTAACATTATCAATAATTTCACTATTTACTTATGTATATTCAAAACTGTCCATTTGCGTCATAGTCACTAAATTATTTATATATTAAGCTACAGAACTCAAAATTAAGATCCGCTAATTTTTCCTGAAACTAGACTTACTTATCTTATTACCATAAAATTTTCAGAATTTTTGGTTTAGCCAATAAGTACAGTTTATTCTTTAAAGTTGCCTCTGTTCTGCTGTCTGACAGTTCCGACCCTTCTTCACTAAGAATTAATTATCTCATCGTAAGAGATTCGGATGATGTTCCCGCTTATTTCTATTGAAAATAAACTCTTTAAGGATTTTAAAAATATAAATTTAATACCTTAATTATTTTTCTCCAATTTTTGATGATTTTCCAAAGTCAGAACAGGGGAACCCGAAATCATTCTGACATTGTCTCACAAAACTTATTATATCTCATGATTTACAATTCCATTGCTTACACCGTTTCTTCTATAAGAAACTAGACTCAATAAGCTTTAATTTCATATTTTATTCATCCTCTAATTAGATTTATATAATTTTTTGAGATTTTTCAAAGTTAGACTATTGCTGCTGTCCAAAACTGTTTTAGTGCAAAATGTTGATTTTCATTTTGCCCCAAATTTCACAGTTCATACAATTCAGTCCTTACTTAATTAACCCCTCAATTAAACTAATTTTCTCAATTAATACTTTTCCTAGACATTATAAGTTATTTCATAACTACTGAAATTCAGAATTTCCACATAAAACTCTAGCTTCAAACTCTTTTACAATTTAGGTCTCAAACATTCACTTTCTATTCAATTCTTTCAATAAAATCAGCATATAAACAATTTAAAGCTCTAATTCTATGTCAAATCATCATATACTTCCAGCACATATTCATAGAAACTTTCAATTTCTTTCATAGAATCAAGAACTAATGAATTCAACAAATGGACCTAGTTGTAAAAGTCACAAAAACACAAAAAATTCAAGAAATAATCAAGAATTGAACTTACTTGCAGTAAAAATATGAAAAACCAGCTTAAGGAACTCTTCCATGGTGTTTTTGCTGATGAGAATGCAGAAAAATAAAGAGAAATCTAGATAATTCCACTTTAGTCCTAGCTTTATTAAGTAAATTTTACAATTTTCCAATTTTGCCCTTAATTCCCCTTATTTTCTTGGTGATTTCATGCTCTTGCCGTCCAGCCCAAATATACATTGGGTCTATTTGCCTTTTAAACCCTCTTTCTTTTATCATTTAAGCTATTTAATCATTTCCCACAATTTTGCATTTGATACAATTTAGTCCTTTTTGTTCAATTAGCTATCAGTACTTTAAAATTTCTTGACGAAACTTTAATACTAACTTATTAACACTCCATAAATATTTATAAAAATATTTATGGCTCGATTTAAAATTCTCGAGGTCTCGATGCCTCGTTCTCAATTTTAATTATTTTAATATATATATATATATATATATATATCTATTTTTAGTACATTTCACTATTTCAAAATTTTTCCTAACTTCACATTTAACTTATACTCACTAAATTAATAATATTTCCTACTCATTTGTCGGATTTAGTGATCTCGAATCACTGTTCCGACACCACTAAAAATTAGGTTGTTACACCCTAGATACCTAAGGAAGATGAAACCTATATGAATCTTATTATGATTTCTGAATTACATGATAAATATTTGATTCTTGTTCTCAATTATGTATGTTTATTTAATGTTTTAATATTTTCAGGATATTAATCCATGCCTAATGTGCTTATTTCAGTGGAGCAAAAGTCCTTGTTTAAGAGTAGATCTAGCATAATTGAGTGGAGTTGCATGCAATCCTAGAAATAGGATGGCATAAATCCACCGGATTAGAGTCAAATCTAATAGGGTAATCCATAGATCGAGTTAATGCAACAATAGGGGTTTTAACTAGAAAGAAATTTCAATTAATCAACCTAGAGTCAGTTGTTCTTATTCTCGAAAGAGATATTAACATAATTTAGGGATTTCTACGGATCAAGGCGCAAGTGAATAAATCGTTTAATTCAGATTCTGAATAATAAGTGAAGTCTAGGTGGATTCTTTCCTGGGTATTGTCCATCTTATTGGTTTATTCGATTATTTTCTTAATTCATTCTTTGTTGCATTCTTAGTAATTAGTTTAGCTAATTTTAGATTACAAAAAATTCCTTCAATTTATCGGCTAGATAATAGAAAAATAGTAAGTACTAGTACTTTTAGTCCTCGTGGATACAATATTCCCAACTCACCATAGCTATACTATTATTCGATAGGTGCGCTTGCCTTTTGTCGTAATTTTAGTTAGTTTAGTGACCATCATCTATGTTTAAATATTTTTTTTAAAGAATTATGTTTAAATATTTGATTTTAAAAATATTGAAAATATTAAAAATAAGTAGCAAAAATTAAATTGAAGTAGAGTAGGATAGGGAATGAATGGATGCATCCAACATTTTTGGAAGTTGTAGTGGTTTTCAAGATCATGCTCCATAGTGGAGTAGGACGGGTGGTGGAGTAAAGTGTGCCAACTATGGAGCGGTGGTGATTTTAGCAATATGTGTGCCGCTTCTCGCTACATTATCATTCCTACTCTCGACAATGTTGTCTCTAAGGTTCGAACTTACTTTCTCTTATTGAGAATACAATGTGCATTACTGTTGCGCTTTAACACTTAGTATTTATATTGTGGTTTTGGCATGTAGCATTGCATCTTTTTGCATTTTCTCTTTTCATAAAATTATTCATTTTTGCTAAGAAAAAAAATAAAACAAACAGATGTAAAAAATAAAAACATACAGTTAATATAATAAAATTTAATTATTCATTTGCGTTGTATTTATAATTAAAAATATAAGATAAAATGCATAATAATAATTCTTTATACTACAATGAATCTTTCTACAAGCGCCAACTATATGCAAAAATACTCTTAAAAAAAATTAAGTTCTGACCTTCATACTGAATTCTGTTATATGTATTAATATATAGTTGATATTAGTAAATAAACTTAACCACCCTCTTAATTAATTCAGTTATATGGATGGATTTTGTGTCCCCAAATACAAGTGTGAAGTGCCTCCAATTGGTGAGCCACTTAGACAAAATCATATTTTTATAAGATGTACTGCTTTAATTAATCGGACAATGTTACAGTTGTACCAACCATTATATTTATTGATATTTTACTAAAGACATGCATGCATGTCACTTGGCAATTATTTTGCTTCTCTTGCCTTATGGATATAAATATTTCATTAAACAATATTATTAAGTCACTAGACATGGGACGTTCATGTATGTATATATATATATTGATCTTATATTTTTGTTTTTGGCTTCGGCTGGAATGAATTCGGCTTTGGACAGTTTTTTAACCCTTCCAATTAGTATTTAATAATAAAATATAAGCTTAAATTTGACAATTTTTTAATTTAGTATTTAACTCTTTTTTTTTAATTTAACACCTCAATTTGACAAATGTAATATAAGTTACTCCAGTATACTAATAAGATTATGGATGTAACCAATATATGCCTGATATATGGCATATGACATAGAAATTACATAGCTATTTTTGTTTTGTTGAGGCAAGTTTTCAAAACGGTAGCGGTAGTGGCTACTATGACTAGCACTTTGATTGACTCTATTTCTTTCCATGTTCGGAGTTAACAAATTTTAAAATAAAATCTTTGGGTTGAAAACGATGCTGATACTGGGGATGTATGAAAGTTTATCTACGAATATCAATCCATTCGAAGCAACTTATTTTGAAGATTAGACTGGATCATATTGAGATATCAAATCCTTTGAATTATGGAAGCTGGATTGAGACAAGTTTTGAAGGCATATTTCCAACAGTCGAATTTATCTTAGTCTTTATTATTATATTGAATTTTGTTATTTCAACTAATGTTATTAAGGGATTTGAGTGTAATTGGTCTAGTATGTTAGTAAGTCTTCAAACATGAATATAGTATTTCTTATTTAGGTTTGTGGCATGAGAAGCTTAGTCACTTTCATTACAAAGGACTTCAAAGATTGGTTCGATATGATGCTGTGAGGGGAATCCGAAAACTGAGTGATGTCATTCTTAAAGTCTGTAGTAGATGCTTGAAAGGAAAGAAACACAGGTAGATTCATCAACAATTTATGAATGAAATAAGACAAACCATTATGATGATTAGAAGAATTAGAAGTGACTATAGACGTGAGTTTGAGAATTAAGATTTTTCCAATTTCTATGATGAGGCAGGGATCAAACATGAATTTTCCACTTCCAAGACACCACAACAAAATGGATTTGCAGAAAGCCAGAATCGCACCATACATGAGATGACACGAGTGACGTTCAACGAGAGTTGCTCATTGGTTTTGGGTTGAGGATGTGAACATTGCGACCTATGTGATTAACAAGGTTCTTATCCGACCAAAGGCTCATATGACACCTTACGAGATGTGAAAAGGGAGAAAGCCAAATGTTAAGTATTTCCATGTGTTCGGAAGTACCTGCTACATCTTGAAGGATCGTGAATATCAGAGGAAGTTTGATTCAAAGACTGATGAAGGGTTCTTTTTGGGATATTCGAGTAATAGCAAGGCTTTTTGAGCTTATAATAAAAGAACTTAGAAGGTTATGAAATCTTTCAATGTTGTGGTGAATGATGACGGAGCTGGTGAAGAAAAAAAAAGATAAAGTTGTTGAAGAATCACTTGCAGTGCTAGTTGTAGTGGCCACCTGTTGAAGTGGCCACTACACATGGCATTGAGAATGTTCCTAATAAACATCATGTTGAAACACATGAAATTGAAGTTGCTGATATAATTGATGATCAAAATGAAGATGTTGAGCTACCTTAACCTCTTTCCAAGGTCAGAATGAATCATTCAGTTGATGACATCATTGGAGATATCAATGATGGGATTCAAACCAGAGGGAAGACCAAGGCAAAACTATTGAGATATGATGAGACTTTCCTTCTATACATCTCAGATATAACCTAAACATGTTGAAGATGACTTTGAGGATGCAGATTGATTCAAGCTATGTAGCAGAAGCTTTAACAGTTCGAAAGGAACAAAGTTTGACAACTTGTGCCAAGGCCTACTAATTGGAGCATCATTGGCACAAAGTGGATTTTCGAGAATAAACTGATGAAAATGAGAATATTACACGCAACAAAGCAAGATTTGGTGTCTAGCGATACACTAAAGTTGAAGGGATAGATTTCAATGAGATCTTTACACTTATTGCAAGACTTGAAGCCATCAGAATCAAAATGTTACTTGTTATAACCATTTATCTTAACATCAAATTGTACCATATGTTTATTAAGAATTCCGTTCTCAATGGTTTTTGAATGGGGAGGTTTATGTGGCTCAACCAAAAGGCTTTTGAAGGCCCAAACTGTTTAGACTATGTATACAAGCTGAGTAAGCTGAGTGAGGTTATTATACAAGAGTATGATAAGGCTTCAATTACTTTTTGTATTGACGTTAAAGATAGTGAATTTACTAACTGAGTTAGACTCTAAAAATGTAGGAAAACTAAATTATGTAAATAACCTTCGTGTGTTCATGTTTTTGTTGTTGTTGTCAAAGTACAACTTCAGTAAGCACTACAACTAGTACTTCCATTCATGTATTTTGTTGTTCTAGAAAATTTATCACTTGTCCGTTTCAATATATTTTTTAAATTACCTATTACTTTTATTTTAAATTGATATAACATATTTTATTTTAGGTCTAGAAAAACATTTATTTAGCACTTTCTCTGCTCTCTTAAAAAAATTCTCATTAAAATTTTTTAACTCAAAAGCTTCATTTCCTTCTCATTAAAATTCTCATTAAATGAATATAAGAAGTTAAAAATAATTAAAAATTTTAAAAAATAAAAACTTTCATGTATTTTTAGATGTATTCAGTTTACATTGAATTTTGTATTGTTTGGTTCGATTCAATTCAGGTTAGTGTTATCACCCAAACCACTCAATTCGATTTGGGTTCAATTGTTTCATATGAAACCTATTTTATCCAAATCAAATATAATAAAAAACAATATATGTTTAAAAGAATTGTCCTAATAGAATAATAAATTGACAATTTCAATATGTTATTTTATTTTATAAATATTAGTTTAAGTTTATTTCTATGTTTTAATAGCATAGAGTAGCAAGGTAGGTTATGCTTGATCTGAATTGAGCTTTAAAATATTTTTGGGTATGGAGGTAAGATCTTATCCAAATACCCCATCCCACTCTCACTAATTAATTTTATGTAACTTTTATAATGTTTTTCATAAATCATATAATTTGTTTTATCATGCATATCATAACTAAAATATGGGAAGGAATTTTATTTTATGTCGTATATTGGCTAAGTGGCAATCCTTATATACCAAAAACCATTTTTTTTTACAATAAAGAAATTGCTAACAATCAACATTGACATTCCACTTATTTGAGCTGAAACTTTGTTAATATAACATTTTCCTTGGTAATGCACATATATAGAGAAAAAAAGAGGTTTATTTTACGAATTTGAAAATGGATGGCGAGTGACTAATAAGTAAAAATTTGACATGTGCCACAAATAGCGAATATAGCAGTTGATGCTATGACTAAGGTGACAATCATTTTATTTTTTCGCTCACTTTTGATAGTGTAAAATATTGTGTTATGTGATGAATGCCAGAAAACTTGATCTTTTATTTCCTGATTGAGCTCAACTTCTTTTATAATTAAAAAAAGAACAGCTCATTTTAGACAAGAGACTAGAGATCACAATATCACAATCTCTTGCAAACGGGTGAAATAAATTAAATTAATAGTTGGCATTTACCCTTAATTTAAGGTCTTATAATCTCCTCGACAATTATATAAATCCAAAAAAATTCGCATATTATCTTCCTTCTTCATGTCTTGCACGTCCCAGGAAAATGCCCCCACCGTACTCATACTGCAGATTATTATATATGTTTATATATTTATTATAACACAGATCAGTTTTGCAACGAAAATTTAATTCAAAGAAAGGAGAACAATGGGTCGATCACATTCAAGATCCCCAACAATGAGTCTTGGCCTGTCAGTGGCTCGAGTTCGTGTCAACTCACCGTCTCTCAGGCGAAAATCAGCCTCTAATTTTATAGAAAACGATCAGGAAGTCGAGTTCTTAGGTAATAAATCAGAGGCTACCAACTTTATGATCAACATCGAGGCTTCCGGAACTGATTACGACGGTGGCGATGGCTGTGGCAATAAAGTCATGGTGGTGGTTGAGTCAACCCTGGAAGCTAAGGGAGCTCTTGACTGGGCATTATCTCACACTATTCAAACCGAGGACACCATTATTCTTCTGCATGTCGCCAAACCCAGAAAAAGAGGTCAGTCAGTCATTCATTCATATATATGTATATATATTCGTTATATTAGGTGCTTGACATTGAAGTTTTGATTTGCAGAGTCGTCTAAAAGGAAGCGAAATCCAAGAGTTGAGGAACTGCTTCACTCAATGAAAAATACGTGTCAAATGAAAAAGTCAGGGGTAAGAACTGCAACTTCGTGCTAAAAGTAATAGAGGTTTCTGATTTAAATTGCATTTTACTTTATTTATTAAAAAAAATAAATTAATTTCTATTTATTAAATTAAAAAGAAAATTAGTCATTTATGTTAAAAATTATCTATTTGTACAGTTAAAAATTAGCGTACATGACGAAATAATCAAACAACAACACGTGGTGTGTTACATGAACATTATACTAATGTACAAAGACAGATTTTTAACAGTAAAAATAGATGATATTTTTAATAGAAGAACCAATTTGCGTATAATGATTAATTTACCTATTTTTTAAGTAGAAAGAACAAAATATAATCTAACTCTTATTATAATGAATTCCGTGATATTTTTATTGCAACTTCATTTGTTTTTATTGATTATGGGGACAGCTAAGTTTAATGTTTTTAAAAGTATATGATATGGTTTTAATATATGGTGATGGTTTGAAATGACTGATTAATTGCAGGTCCAAGTTGAGGTGGCCAAAGTTGAAGGAAAGGGGAAAGGTTCAATAATAGTGGAGGCAGCCAAAGAACATCAAGTGTCGCTTTTGGTGTTGGGACAGAGGAAGAAATCAATAATCTGGCAGTTAATGAGGAGGTTGGTGGCAAAGAGAGGTGGCGCTAACGGCGGTGGGATTGTGGATTACTGTATTCAAAATGCTTCGTGCATGACAATCGCCGTGAGGAGGAAGAGCAACCAGCTTGGTGGCTACTTGATTACCACAAAGCGTCACAAAAATTTTTGGCTTTTAGCTTGAAAATATATTTAACCGTTGTATATTAACTTTTAATTAATTTGGTGTTATGAGTTAACTGTATATCAATTTAATTAGATAATAATTAAAATAATGATTATTTTACAAAGCAAATTATATTATTTTGAGAGTTTTTCCTTTACGTTTTTTAATATGTTCCATATAAAAAATAAAAAGATTAAAATCTACCATAGATCTCTACCCTCTTCATAAATTTGATATTCAATTCTTAAGCTTTTATTTTTAGGAATTTAGTAATTTTACTTTTCAATTTCAAAATTCAAATCCAATTATTACTATTATTAAAATTTTCTTTGTTAAATTTGTTGGGGCGACATTTTAAAATTAAAAAAAAAACACACACACATTTGGTAGCAATGTATGTAACAGCCCGATTTTAAGCCTAGTCGGAACAGTGGTTTCGGGACCCCAAATCCGATGAGAAAAATTTATTTTTATTATATTTTTATGATCTACAGGTTCACGGAATGATTTCGTGAAAATTTCATTCGAAAATTTCGACATTTGAGCGCTCAATTTAGTCAAAAGGACTAAATCGTAAAAAGTGCAAAACTTGAATTCTAGAAGCTAGAGGTGTCTAATTGCTATGAAATTTTAAATTGGAGTCCTTAAATGGTAATTAGACCATTGGTTAATTTGTTGGACAAAAATGGACATGAAATAGGTGAAATAGAATATTTTTAAGTTAGGAGTATTTTGGCCATTTAGTAATTAAAATGAATTAAAAACAATATTAAAAGCTAATTTTTGTCCATCTTCAAACCCATGGCCGAATTTCACAAGAGGTAACCACGTCTAGGGTTTTTCAAGCTTCCAAGCTCGATTGTAAGTCCATTCTAGCCCCATTTTTAATGATTTTCATATTTTTGAAATCCTCGTAACAAGATCTATCTATTTCTACCACTAATTTGAGATATAGTTAAAGTCTAGGGTTTTTACCCATGATGAATATGTGTGTATTTTGTGTTTAGTGGTAGAAAATGTATGTTTATGGTTAGAGAAACGACTTTTACTAGGTGATTTTCGGTGAAAATGCTTAAAAGGACTAATTTGTAAAAGTTATAAAATATGTCATAAAAGTGTGATTTAATGAAAAATTTGGATTTCTATAAGTATAAAAGAGGTTCGGATAGGCTTGGGAATCAAAGAAATTGAATAAATTTCATTTTTCAAGCTTAGGGGCAAAAATGTAAATATGTCAAACTATAGGGGAAAAAACGTAATTTTACCATAATATGATTTTTGGGTCACATTGAATGATGTGACTAATAAGTGAGCTAAATTTGATATTATAGATCAAGAAAAACGAGATTCGAGCCTAGAACGAGGGAAAAATAAGTATTTGACGGTTAGGTCCTTTTCACGTTTTTTGGTATCGAGGTAAGTTTGTATGTGAATAATGCAATGCTATATTTATTTTTTAAATTGCTTTAATATTATATGATTTATATGATTGATATTATAAGCAAGTTCAATAATGCCAAGATAACGAAGAAGTCCCGGTTGAACCTTAGGAATAGATAGGATACAAATGTCATGACATTAGGGTTATGTGTGATTTCATGTAAGACCACATTTGGGATATGGCATCGATATATGATTTCGTGTAAGACCATGTCTAGGACATGGCATCAATATGAGACATTGTGGAAGGCCATAGCTGGGCTATCGGCATCGATATGTGATGTCATATAAGACCATATCTGGGATATGGCATTGGCATCTTACTATGTATATGAGGTTTCCCAGGTATCCTTTAGTATTCCAACTGGTTCAACGGGTAATTCAAAGATTATGTCAAAAATATGAAAAGATATAATTGTGTTACGAGTTCGTACAGGTATGTACGTAAAGTTTATAAGCATTGGCTTCATGATATTATGAGTTCATGATCACTATGAAAGTGACCTTAAGTTAAACTTGTGAATAAGTATTTATGTTGATGATGTGTAAATTCATGGTAAATTCAGTTGAGAATCATGTGTTAGGCTTTTGAGCCATATCAAATTGAGAGATAAGATGTTTAGTTCACTTGATTTATGATTCATTGGATATGTGTAAAAATGAAATGATTTGTTAATGATTATTATGGTATGTTATATTGGAGAGGTTACGATCGTTTGGCAAATGTTAAGATGTATTAAATTATGCTTATAAATTGAAAGGGTTAAGCATTTTGATTGAGTAAGTTATGCCTATGAAGATTTAATGACGTTTATGTTGTGTTATGTTATGTTTGTTGTATGAAAAATGTATGACTATTGTTGCTTATTATTTGCATACGATCTTACTAAGCTTTGTTGCTTACTCCCCTTCCTTTCCCATATCTTATAGGGTTGTATGCTAGCTTGAGTTGGAGATCGACGGAGATGCTATCACACTATCAAGCTATCATGTTGGGTAAATGAAAGCAAACCCTTGAGTCTATGGCATGTATAGGGACTTAGTCATTTTGTGTATGTGCCATTATTATATGGCCAAATGTATTGGCTTGTAATGATTAAGGATTTGATTTGGTATGTAGCCACATAAGTTGGCTTATATTGGCTAATGAGTTTCAAGCATATTAATTACTCATATGCCTATGAAAATGTCATTGTGTGATGTGGTTTATAATGGTATGTTAATGAAATTAGACTAGATGATACATGTGGGAAGTTGTTATGTTGAAGGTGATTAGGTATATGTGGACTTAATAAAGTATGATGTTATGAGCATGTATATTAGGGTAAGGAAATGATATGTTTAAGTCTTTATTGTTGATGTATAGGTTAAATTGGCCAATGAATGGCATGTAAATATTCGATAATGACTAGCTATTGGAATGGCTAGTTATGGATATGCTTTGGTGTTTTGTATGTCTAAATGAAAGTTAACACAAAGAAACCATAAAAGAGTAAAATTAGCATTAAAATAGTTTTGGATAGCAGCAGTAGTATAACTTTGAAAAATCACCAAAAATTGTGAAAATCAAACTAGAGGTTGAATAAAAATTAAATTAAATCTCATTGAGTCTAGTTTTACATAGAAGAAATGGTGTAAGCAAAATAATTTCATTTTATGAGATATTTGAATTTTTTGGGGACAAGGTCAAAATGGTTTCGGGTTCCCCTGTTTCGAATTTGGAAAATCATTAAAATTTGAATAAAAATATTAAAGGGTTCAAATTTATATGTTAAATTCTTAATGAGTCTATTTTCAAAAGAAACAAATGGGAAAATCATCCGAATCTCATACTAAGAGATAATTAATTTTTATTGAAGAAAGGTCGAAACTGTTAAACAGCAGAACATGAATGAATTTGAAGAATTAACTGTACTTATTGGCTAAACCATAAATGCTAAAAATTTTATGGTAGGAAGATATTTGAGTCTAGTTTGGAAAAAATCAAGCGGATCTTAATTTAGAATTCTGTAGCTCAGGATATATATAATTTAGTGATTATGACTCAAGTGGATATTTTTATTATGAACAGTAAATAATTGTTTTGATATGTTTAAGCCTTGATTATGGTTGTGTTGGTAGCTTATAAGTGTGTGTGTTAGTGTGCAAATGAGGGTGGCAAATGTTTTGGTAAATAGCCATTTTCTTTGCCACATGGGCAGAGACACGGCCGTGTGTCTCAGCCGTGTGAGAGACACGGCCCCAGGACACGGGCGTGTGACCCCAAATTGTGTATGACGTCATATACAGAGAGTTACACAGGCTGAGGACATGGGCGTATCCAAGCCACAAGGGCGTGTAACCCCTGTTTTGATGAATTTTTTTTAAGTTTTCCAAAGTTTTCGTTTTAGTCCCGAACCACTTCCAATGCATATTTTGGGCCTCGTGGGCCCGTATAAGGGACGATATGCATATGTATGAATGGTTTTAAATTGAATGAAATTTTATGGTCTGGTTTTGTATGATTGGTTATGTTTAAGTCTGGTAATGCCTCGTACCCTGTTCCGGTGTCAAACACGGGTAAGGGGTGTTACAATGTAACTAAAAAAAATGTGGGAGAAGCCTCATGACATCCACAGAGATGGTCCATCGGGATAGTAAACACAAATTCTCTGGAAAGCCTTTGTGATGAATTCTTTGAAAAATTCGTATAGTGAATTTTGTAATGATCAAGTGGTGAGATGTTAGTTTGCCTTGCGTGAGATCTGGGTATGCTTGTGAGGTATCTTCTGATAGAATTTTCGACAGAGTAACCAACTATTGAATCCTCCTTAGTGATCTACCATGACAAGGAACTTGGGACATTCGGAATGTTGGTGATGAAAGTGTCCGCCAAACCTGGAATTTTCTTAGGTCCTACATTAATGTCATCTAGAATTTTATTGCATGTATTGAAATGTTGTGTTCTTCTAAGCAAGTATGATTGATTGGACTAACTTGAAGATACGATGTAACTGGTGTCCTAACAATCGATGAGTCCTGTAAAGGAATTTTCCAAGAGTAGTATCTGCTAGTATCATTCTGAGAAGCGTATTTAAATACAAACATCAAAGAAATCATGTAACGGGATTCGAAATATAGTGTAAAGTCTGAGATCTGCCAGTCAGGTGAAAGGAATATAAGTCAATTAAGTGCAAAGATTGACGTATAGTTATCTGTCAACTAAAAACAAAAAATGTATTTACTAATGTCTGAGAGGGAACTCAAACCCTTGATTGAAATAATCTATGTCTCCGTGAAAAGGTCAATATGAGTGAGACTCTCTAAATTCCTTGGAAACTTATATGTATGTTTTGGTTTGCAGGTCTGTGAGTTGTACCTAAACGCTAGGAGGGACCAAGCCAAGAATGTGCCATGATGGTAAACCTGGCTTAGTCCCTCAATTAAGTTAAAGACTTTTGTGTGTGGTGAATACTTTGGTATACTGTTAATATTAGGGTAAGCGAGACATTGGAGAAGGAAAATAATAACTTCCTTAATAGGATAAAAAATTTTGTACAAAAAGGAGTAAAGAAATTCAAATACAAGGAAGGCAGCAAAATCTTTAGTTTCCTTCTTCATCTGGCTGGTTTGATGGTTCGGTGGGGGTTTCTTTGGTTTGGGGGCGTTCTCCAAGGGCGTCTTTCAGATCCATCGAACCTTCTAAGTCCTTCTCTTCATCCTTTACTTTAGGCTTAGTGAGAATGAAGAATTTGGTTGATTGCTTCCATTCCCTTTGGGATTTTTCCTAGTTTTCTTGTAACACCCCTAATCCGTCTTCGTCGTCAGATTAGGGTTATGAATTATTACAAGTCAAAACAGGACAATTCACTTCATTTTAGAACAACTAAACAAATAATTTATAAACATATAACAAAAAAATCAATTTATGGTATAAATACACTTACGGGTCTTAAATCGAGCTTGTGGGGCCCAAAAAATAGTTTGAGAACAATTCAGGACTAATTTGAATCAAAAGAAAAAAATATGCAAAAATTCAAAAATTTTGGAAACAGAGGTCATACGGCCGTGGGGCCAGACCGTGTAACTAATACGGCCGTGGGGCTAGACCATGTAACTAACTGTGATAGTGTGAAAAATCCTACACCTAAAAATTAATAAGACACATGGCCATGTGGCCAAGCCATGTGGAATAGCTTAGGCCGTGTACACCTTAAAAAGCTTCTAAAATAAGACAAACTTTCATCCAACACTTAGGTTCCAAGCCAACGGAACCATTTCCGTACTTTAAAAACACATTTAAACAAGCCTAAAACATGTCAAAACAATCAACTTAAGTGTTTAACCAATGTGTCCTCATTGACACCACAATTCAATTATCAACCTTAATTCACTTGACACATCAACTAATTTGAATTCAAGTTCATAAGTTCCTATATAAAACTCTTGCCAAATTTATCATTTCTTCTTAATCATTCACATTCATTCATACCATGATTCAAACACTTAAATAAGGTTTATATCACATGACCAAAACAACTTTATATAAACATATTCACACCAAGATTAAATGCACATGCACAAGTAAGCTTATACCAAGCTTAAAACATAACATTTGTAATAAGTATCTAAACATATACAAAAACACCTATTACATGTCATATAACCCAAAATAAACATATCAAAATCTACCAAAATGTATCTAGATAGTGTGATCTTCAAGTTGATCCAATCGCCCGACTCCACAAAACGTTATCTACAAGGAACAAAAAAGAATACAAGTAATTTCACTAGAACTGAGGAAGTTCAACGGTTAAAACGATAAAGTTTACCGAATTAAATATAACAATTTTAATAATAAGATTAAAAGTCAGAGTCTTTTGTCAATCACAATCCACAACAGGTGAGTTTATATATAGACAAGTACGAAATCATTCACTATCAAGTCACAATGTTATCAGGAGATTCATGAATAATCGTTCAACAATTCAATAACAAGACATTTAACACAATAAACATTGCCCGATGAACGATATATGAATATGAGTACACAGTTATCCATTTGAAACACGCCAAATGCTCAAATGAGCCAATCCAACTGATAACACATCTCGGCACCAAATGTCTAGAGGCTAACATCCCTCCTATAACACGCCTCAGCACCAAGTGCCAAGACTGAAGACTTACATGCGCCCCCCAGTAACATGCTAGAAACACTGTAAATATAACACGATAGTCCGCAACAAATTCTGGACTTCGGTATATTCATTGAATAGGAAATAAACAAGAATTATCATCTCATCTCAAACCAATCCCGAATAGTGCACATTATAACTTATTAGCATGCCAACTGTACTCTATCGTACGTCATTCGGCTTAAGATTATTTTTTGTAAAACACATATCCAAGTAATTTATTATCTCAATTCATATTAATTTAACAATAAAACATTCATTTCAACATTCAATATTCAATACCTCATTCAATTTATATTAAAATAAACTGAACGAACTTACCAAAGCTAAACTGGAATAACGACAAAGATTCAGGAACTATTCAACTACTTTCCCTTTTCCTCAATTATCTACTTGTTCTTGATCTATAATATAGTTTATTTCAACTATTAACTTCAATTTCATATACTATTCAATGTAATACATATAACTTCCTATTTACAATTTTACACATTAGACCCTAAATATTTACATTTTATTCAATTTGGTCCTAAAGACCAAAATAAGCTTATTTCAGATAATTAAACTTTAAACTCGTTGAACCCAATTTTTAACCATTCTAAAATAGCCCTATAATTCTGAATTTATCAAAAAAAAAAACTTGTCTATTTTAATTTATCTTCAATTTAATCTCTAATCATGAAAATTACTAAAAATCACTTTACAAATTAGATCAAAATTATCATCAAGATTCAAGCTCAAGAACAGACATCAAGAATACTTCAAGAACATCAATGGTAATTTTTCTAAACTTTACAACTTCACAAATTAATCCCTAAACTAGTTAGATATTAATACAACGGTCACAAAAATATAAAAATTACAAGAAACGGGTAAGGATTGAGCTTACATGTATTCAAAAATAACAAACTAAACTCTCAAGCCTTATAGAAATGATGTTTCAGCCAACACTCAAGGAAAAATCAAGAAGATGACAACTCCTCCCTTATTTAGCTTTTATTTTATTAATATTATTTTATCCTTATTTTAATTAAAATTCCTTACGAAATTTACCTAATGCTATCCACTACCAATATTAAAGGTATATTTGCCATTATGCTTCCCCTCATTTAACTATTTAACCCTATTAACTAATTATACTCAATATTGATTAATTTTTACAACATTTATAATTTAATCATTTTTCTTTAATTAACTATCTAAACATTAAAATTACTAGACTAAAATTTAATACGATACTAATGACCTCGTAAATATTAAATAATTAATATTTATGGATTGACACGTTGGAATTTGTGATTCCAAAACTACTGTTCTGACACCATTGAAAAACAGGTTGTCACATTTCTCCTTCAGAATTATAAACATTAAAGTTCAGAGATTCTATGGAGACCTTTTGAAGACAATTAAAGTCCACCTAACTCAGATTTAAAGAGCTCATAGAAACTTGGGCATGGAGAACTAGATTAGACTTGAGTTTGGGCAAGGCCTCTGTCAGATTTTTCCTTGTGTCCTCCTAGTACTTTCTTTGAGCTTCCTTGTTTAGTACTGGGGAACCACGATGTAATCTTTGCATTCCCTTGTACATGCACTAGGTAGAAGATGTTCAATCTTGGATGGGCGAAAACTCAAGTAGGTACTCTATTTACAGTGGCTACAAGTGCCTTATGCTGTGGAATTTACATCATAATAATAACCCAAATACTATCTCGCCCACGGAAAATTCCTTTTACAAAGCTATGGCTATTATCTATGCCCCAAAAAGTAAAAATCACAGTGTGGAAATTCCACAAGAATTTTGTTCCTACATTTCATAATCTGTGCATAAAGAGGTTACTACTAATATGACATTCCCAAGATGCAATTCCTATCCGGAAGATGCAGCCCATGCCGTCCGTGATTGCCCTTCTATCAGCCTAGTTTAGGACCTGCTAGGTTTTCAAGTGACCGCAGCTCAAAACAACAATTCAATCACGAACTGGTTAAAAACAGAATTCAATAATAGGGGAATTATAACAATCCAAATTTCAACGCCATTGAAAATTTTAACTTTATGATCAAATTTATTCAATTAAGTTAATCAAAATTTTGAAAAGGATAATTGCGTGTTGGGCATGTAATGATATGGTCAAATTGTTAAGTGGAATTAGTTTAGTTAAGTTGCTAATTATAGTATAGGACTAAATCGTCAAATGGATTAAATAGAAGAAATTGAATGAACATAATTAAAAGGGGCTTAACATGTAATTTTATTAAGGACCTTAGAGTAATTAAACCCTTAATAATTTATACTAATAGTAAATGCAAATTATATATCATTTCCCACTATCTATTATTAAAGTTTAATAAAAATTGGATTAGTTAGTCAATTAAGTTTAACTAAGTTAAAAAGAAAAAGAAAATTATGTTAATTATGCTTATATATATATATGGGATAGTGGGATGAAAGAGAATGCCCATTTCTCTTCTTCCTCAATCAGTAGCAAAAACCAAAGAAAAGAAATCTTCTCTAAGCTTTACCCTTGTCGTTACTCCAAAGCATTGGTGAGTTTTCTTCTTAGAATTTCATTAGGATTTTGTTAAGGGGTAATAGATATTAAAGATCCATTAGTTAATTTAGTGAATTAGTAAGTTATTACATGAATTTCCATTGATGGAAGGCTTAAGAAAAATTAGGGTTAAAGACTCAAATTCATGCTAGTTTTAGTTAATATTATAGTTTAATGTATTAAAGTTGTAGTAAAAAAATAAACTAATATTGAATCAAGCTTAGACTATAAGGTTAAATTATGTGTAATTAAAGATTAACTTCTAAAAGATACAAATTGTGAGGATTGATAGTGAATAATGTAAAAGTTTCCTATATTAAATTTATGAAATCGGATTTAAAATCGATTGGGTAAATCGTAAGTTACAATCATTTTGGATATTAAGGCTTGTAGAGACTAAAATGAATAAAATACATACTTGGTAAATCGTAAGTTACAATCATTTTGGATATTAAGGCTTGTAGGGACTAAAATGAATAAAATACATTCATGTCTATAATTTTCTTATTGGTGTTTGAATTGTGTGATTAATTTATTTTCTATATTTGGATTTAATTTTATTGCTAAAAAAGACTTAAAATCATCTTGGTTAAAAGGAAAATCTAAAATCGTCAACGAATAGATACTCTAGTTTGTGCTTTCATAATTCGAGTTTATTAAATAATTATATGTATATGTTTGACTCATTAAATGGTTGAAAATGATATACTATCAATGTGATTGTATTTGAAAGGTATGTATATACTTGACTATATGATTTGCGATCATTTGGTAAATTGATAAGTATATGCTTGCTTGAAGATATATGATCTTTAATAATGAAATTTCCCAATTAACATTGTTGGATAAGGTCATAGTTGGCATGCTATAAGATTTGATTTGATTTGATAAGTAGAAAATTCAGTGCTATATGTGTATTGTTATAGTTCTCTAATTCCCTAAAGTTTGAGAACGTATCACCGGCTCAAATTCCCTAAGGGTACGAGCGTATTTTTGTAACAGCTCGATTTTGGGCCTAGTCAGAACAATGGTTTCGAAACCACTATTCTGAAACCGGAAAAATTAATTTAATATTATTTTATGTATGACGGCATGATTATAAAGGTGCATGAAAAATTTGGTGAATAAATTTTAGCGTTTGAGAGCTTAATTGCGAAAAATGACTAAATAGCTAAAGAGGCATAGGATAAAGAATTAGGCTTTAAAGGGTAAAAGTTCAATTTCACTTGATAGACATGCCAAATAGCTAGAGAGCCAAAATTTAAAGTCTTTAAAGGGCAAATAGACAGATCGCGTGATTCGTAACAAGTAATAAATATTTATAATGAAGATCAAGCCTAGACTAATTATTATCACGACGAAAAGGCAAGCGCACCTATCGAACAATAGTATAGTAATGGCAAGTCAAATATATCGTATCCAAGGGAACCAAAAGTACTAGTAATAACTATCTTTTTATTATTTAGCCTAGAAATAAAGAGGGGTTGCTTATTAAACTAATTAACTAAAATAATTAACTAATTAAACTAAAGTAAAGAGAAAATTTGGAAAAAGACTTGAAGGAAAGTAATTGATAAAGACGACACCCAAGGAGGAACCCACCCAGATTTCACTTGTTATCTGACTCTGAACCAGACGATTTATTCACTTGACTTGATCCGTGAGACTCCCTAACCTATATTAGTATCTCTTTCGAGACTAATAACGTCTAACCCTCAGTTGAATTAATTGAAATCTCTTTCTTAATTAAAACCCCTAGGAAAGCAGTAAATCGATCTATAGACTCCCATATTAGGTTTCACCCTAATTTGGAAAAATCTCGTAACCCTATTTCTAAGCGTTCGATCAACTCCGCTTAATTATGCCAAATCTACTCTTAGACAAGGACTTTTGCTCCTCTGCATCACATCAAATCATGAATTAATACCCGGAATATTAACTCAAGCATTAAGAACACATAATTAAGAACAAATCAATTATTTATCATACAGTTAAGATAATAATAACAAGATCCATCATAGGTTTCAACCCCCTTAGGTATCTAAGGGGTTTAGTTCATAATAAAATAAGAGTACATCTCAAAAGTATGAAAATAAAAAAACATAAAGAAAACTCTAAAACCCCTGAAGGAATTCTGAGAGAGATCTTCAGTTTTGGAGTAGCTCCGACTTTTGGGATGGATTGTCTGACTTCCTTCAAGTAATTCCCGGCGTGTGGTTCTGTACTCCAGAAAAGTTCTAGAGGAGAGGGGTCTTTCTAAGTCATACTTAGGTGTTTATATAGGCTTTGAATTGGCTTTCTTCCTCCCTAAGTATCATTTTCCGTGTAAAAAACAACTCCTTGAAAAAGGGACACGCCCGTGTGCTACGACCGTGTGACGTGTTTGCCAGGCCGTGTTCGATCCGTTAAATTGCACACGGCCGTGCGGGTCAATGGCCAGGCCGTGTGAATCGTGAAAGCCTTGGTCGACACCCTCGAAAGACACGGGCGTGTGAACAGCCCGTGTGGCAAGCCTTAGGCCGTGTCATCTTCTCAATTTGGTCTGTTTTGTCCATTTTTGGCCCCTTTTGACTCTTGGTGCTCTCCTGAGTACAGAAATGAAATAACCGGATTAAGAGCATAACAATCCACAAATCTAGTAATAAACATCCATAAATATGCCAAGTATTTAGGGTAAAAATATATATAATTTGGAGTTTATCAAATACCCCCGCACTTAAGCATTTGCTTGTCCTCAAGTAAAACAATCATTCACTGCTAGAATTTATTCCTTTCAATCACATAATCATTACTGATAATGTTACAAATTATTCCACAGAAAATCATACAGTGAGAATTCAACTATAGGGGCATTAAAAGCCTCAAACAATTTAAATCGAATATTTTGATAATAAAATCATAGGTAATCTCCTTCCTCTAAGTAATTAACTTTAGTCCTAAATATACAAGAGATGACATCCTCACTAAAGATTCACTCAAATCACTCAAAGTGTTTAAGGTTCAAGATTAAGCACTCGATTGTCAAACATGAGAAGTTATTACTATAGGCTTGTATGAAAATCAAATCTCCACCACTTGTAAATGATATGATACACAAATCAAAAGGTCCTTGCATGGTTGTAACGGGGTTTAGGTTACGGGTATAGATACAACTGAAGAGAAAAATGTTAGAATCGAGATAATTTCAATATATTACCCCACTATCAAAAACTTAATTGCTGAATCACAAATAAATATCTAGAACTATATTACATGAGCTCTCTTTTTTTTTCATGACAACTTTAACTTGCTGAGGATTACAATAATAATACTGAGTTTTTTTTAAGAACAAATCAAGTATATACAATATAGGAATCATACTTCATGATTCAGTAACAAAAAATGGTGAACATAATGAGGTAACAATATTAAATTTAATCTCGATAAAAAAAGAAAGGGTAAATTAAGTAAGAGTATTTCAACAATAATGGGTTAATGGGTTAATGATGAGAGTTAATCAATAAAAAAGGTTAGTAGGCTCAAAGGAGGTTCATTAAGGGTTTAATTATGTGGAAAGGCTTTTTTATGGAGTAAGTGAGTTAAATCTTAAGTGCCTGTATCATCTCATTATATCAAATCATACGTGTGATCTCGACATGTATAATCGAAGCAAGTTCTAGAATAACAGTTCAATGTTGACACACTCAAACCACAAAAGAAGTGAGCAAGAAAGAAAGCTATATGCTCAAAAGGCTCAAAAATCTCACCAAAAATTTGGTTTTTTGATGTCATTCCTGTATACTTAAGATTTCAAGATAATACCTCAATTTAGGAAAATAATCTAAAAAAATTTAATAGTTGTTTTAATAGTTGTTTTAATAATTCTTTTAATAGTTGCTAGAAAGGGCCTTCCTAAAATCAAAGGGGTGTTATTATCCTCCTCTATGTCTAGAACAACGAAATCAACGGGGAATATGAACTTATCTACTTTCACGAGTACATCTTCAATAATACCCCTAGGGAATCTTATAGTTTTATCTGCCAATTGAATCCTCATCCTAGTTTGTTTAGGCTTCCCAAGACCTAGTTGCTTAAACATTTTGTAAGGTGTGACGTTAATACTATCCCCTAAATCAGCTAATACATGACTTATATCTAAACTACCAATTAAGCAAGGAATTGTATCTTTCAATTTATGGGGTAGTTTATTCTGTAGAATAGCTGAGCAGACTGCGTTTAGCTTCACATGCGACGCTTCGTCCAACATCCGCTTATTTACTAAAAGATCTTTTAAAGATTTCATTACATTTGGCATCTGTGACAAAGCTTCAATAAACGATAATTTAATATGTAATTTTTTCAAAAGTTTAAGAAATTTACCGAATTGTTCGTCTAAGCAGTCTTTCCTTGCCGCGTTAGGGTATGGCACACGATGTTTATATTCGACAGTCACTGGTTTGTTTGTATTTTGATCTACCTCATTTCTCCTTTTGCTTACCACTGTTTCTTGCCTTGGTTCTGGTTCAGGCTCAACGACTCCTTCGTTATTTTGGATATTAATTGCGTTGAGCTGTTCCCTTGGGTTAGGTTCAGTGTTACTTGGCAAGCTACATTGTGGTCGTTCGGAGATTAGTTTGGATAGCTGGCCTATCTGAGTTTCAAGCCATTGGATCGATGCTTGTTGATTCCTAAGTGCTGTCTCGGTATTTTGGAAACGGATTTCTGACATTGATATGAATTTTCAGAGCATCTCCTCAAGGTTCGGTTTCTTCTCTTGTTGAAAAGGTGACAGTTGAAAACCCTGAGGATTTTGTGGCTTTTGATTTCCTTGACCACCCCAGGAGAAATTTGAGTGGTTCCTCCAACCTGCATTATAAATATTACTGTATAGGTTATTTTTGAGATCTAAAGTTATTGTTACCCATATAGTTGACTTGTTCCTCTTCGGTTGTGGGATTGAAGGACTGATATTCTGTATGCACACCTCTTCCACTTGAGTCACACCTCATTACTGGATGTACCTGCATAGAACCAAGTAAACCATCAATCTTTTTATTGAGAAGTTCTACCTGATTAAAGAGTATGGTGACTGAATCGACGTTATAAACGCCGGCTGTTTTCGTTGGCTTTGTTCTCATAACTTGCCACTGATAGTTATTCAGTGACATCTCATCTATAAACTCATAGGCATCTTCCGATGTTTTATTGTTGATGGTTCCGCCAATAGTTGCGTCAACCATTTGCCGAGTCGAAGGATTCAAACCATTGTGGAATGTTTGTACTTACAGCCAAAGTGGTAACCCATGGTGAGGACACCTTCTCAGTAAGTCCTTGTATCTCTCCCATGCATCGTAAAGTGTTTCTAAATCCATCTGCACAAAAGAAGAGATATCATTACGTAATTTAACCGTTTTAGCCGGCAAAAAATATTTTAGTAAAAATTTCTCGGTCATTTGTTCCCAAGTAGTAATTGACCCTCATGGTAACGAGTTCAACCACTGTTTAGCTTTATTCCTCAATAAAAAAAGAAATAACCGAAGATGAATGGCATCATCAAAAACGCCATTGATTTTAAATGTATCATAAAATTTCAAAAAATTTGCTAAGTGAGCATTGGGATCTTCATCTTGCAAACCATCAAACTGAACAAACTGCTGTATCATCTGAATGGTGTTAAGTTTTAATTCAAAAGTATTTGCAGCTACAGAAGGTCTAACTATGCTAGATTCCGTTCCTGTTAAAGAAGGTTTAGCATAATCATTCATAGTACGTGGAGCAGGATTTTGATTAGCCGCAATTGCAGGAGGTATCTGATTGCCTTGGTTTTCAGCCATCTCGTCGGTTGGAGGTTGAGTATCATTTTATTACTCGTTCCCTATGTATCTTAAGCTGCGACTTATTTCTCTTTGGTTTCTACGAACTGTACGATCGATTTCTTTGTCAAAAAGTAATGGTCCTGACGGGTTTCTTCTAGTCATAAACTATAAAAACCTGCGAAGAGAAAGAAAAAGTAAATTATTAAATAATAATAAAATTAAATTAAATTGCAAGAAAAATAAATGGCTAAAGTAATAAAGATTGAGCGTTCCTAATATCTTAGTTCCCCGGCAGCGGCGCCAAAAACTTGATCGCGTGATTCGAAACAAGTAATAAATATTTATAATGAAGATCAAACCTAGACTAACTATTATCATGACGAAAAGGCAAGCGCACCTATCGAACAATAGCACAGTAATGGCAAGACCGGGATATCGTACCCGAGAGAACCAAAAGTACTAGTAATAACTATCTTTTTATTATTTAACCTAGAAATACGGAGGGGTTGTTTATTAAACTAATTAACTAAAATAATTAACTAATTAAACTAAAGTAAAGAGAAAATTTAGAAAAAAACTTGAAGGAAAGTAATAGATAAAGACGATACCCAAGGAGGAACCCACCCAGATTTCACTTGTTATCTGACTCTGAACCAGACGATTTATTCACTTGACTTGATCCGTGAGACTCCCTAACCTATATTATTATCTCTTTCGAGCCTAATAATGTCTAACCCTCAGTTGAATTAATCGAAATCTCTTTATTAATTAAAACCCCTAGGGAAGCAGTAAATCGATCTATAGACTCTCATATTAAGTTTCACCCTAATCCAGCAAAATCTCGTAACCCTGTTTCTAGGCGTTCGATCAACTCCGCTTAATTATGCCAACTCTACTCTTAGACAAGGACTTTTTCTCCTCTGCATAAGCACATCAAATCATGAATTAATACCCGGAATATTAACTCAAGCATTAAGAACATATAATTAAGAACAAATCAAGTATTTATCATATAGTTCAGATAATAATAACAAGATCCATCATAGGTTTCAACCCCCTTAGGTATCTAAGGGGTTTAGTCCATAATAAAATAAGAATACATCTCAAAATTATGAAAATAACAAAACATAAAGAAAACTCTAAAACCTCTGAAGGAATTCTGAGAGAGATCTTCAGTCTTGGAATAGCTCCGGCTTTTGGGATGGATCGTCGACTTCCTTCAAGTAATTCTCGGCGTGTGGTTCTGTACTCCAGAAAAGTTCTGGAGGAGAGGGGCCCTTTCTAAGTCATACTTAGGGTGTTTATATAGGCTTTGGATTGACTTTCTTCCTCCCTAAGTATCCTTTTCCGTGAAAAATACAACTCCTTGAAAAAGGGATACGCTCGTGTGCCACGGTTGTGTGACATGTTTATCAAGCCGTGTTTGATTCGTTAAATTACACATGACCGTGCAGGTCAATGGTCAGGCCGTGTGAATCGTGAAAGCTTTGGTCGACACCTTCGAAAGACACAGGCGTGTGAGTAGCCCGTGTGGCAAGGCTTAGCCCGTGTCATCTTCTCGATTTGGTCCGTTTTGTCCTTTTTTGGCTCGTTTTTGTCTCCTTTTAACTCTTGGTACTCTCTTGAGTACAAAACATGAAATAATCAGATTAAGAGCACCACAATCCATAAATCTAGTAATAAACATCCATCAATATGCTAAGTATTTGGGGTAAAAATATGTATAATTTGATGTTTATCATAGACCCTTAAAATGCAGCATAGCCGGCCATAGGGACAAAGAATTAGGCTAGTCAATGTTAGGTAAAAATTTGGTAACTTGTTTAACTAAAAAGAAATAAAATAAACAAAAGATGATATCAATCATTTCACCTATTCTTCTTCACCAAAATTCTCAGCAAAAATAAGAATTTTGAAGCCTTGAAATTTCAGCCAAGCTAGCCTCTTGCAAGTAAGTCAACTTGAGGGTTATTCTTGATAATTTTTGTACTTTTGGGACCCCTAAAACTTAATCTAGCTATTGAGGGGACTATTTTATGAAATGATTGATAGTTTAGGGACTTACCATGAAAGGATTTGTATGTTTGCTGAGTTTTTATGGAAGAAAATGAGTCTTGGTTGTTAAGTGAACAACTTTTGTGACAGGATTTCTCATGAAAACCCCAATAAGACTATTTTGTAAAGTTTGTAAAATAGATAGTAATGTTGTGAAATATTGAAAATTTGGAGTAGTCATTAGAGAAATAAATGGTCGGTTAGGCTTGGCTAAAAAGGAAATTCGATAAAAATTAATTTTCAAGCCTAGGGGTAAAATCATAATTTATGCAAGTTTAAGGGCAAAATAGTCATTTTACCAAAGTATGAGTCTTAAGTTAAATTAAATGATTTGTGTATTAAGTAAGCTAATTTTCGACATTTTAGATCAAGAGAAATGTGATTCGGGCCTTGATCGAGGGAATAACAAAATTTACGAAGATTAGGTTCGTACCCATCCTTTTGTGCCGAGGTAAGTACATATGTAAATAATGTGTCATTGTAGCTTACTTTTAAATGCTTTATTTTTACCTTGTATCATAATCTATTAAATACCATGAAAGTATAAATAATGCGATATAAGAGTAACTTACATTATGAACAAGTGCGACAGCATCAGGTTAGATACGAGATCCCGTCGAACCTCGAAAATAGTATGGGATACAAAAGGCAAGTCATGAGAAATTGAGTAGTCTGAACTCATGAGTCAATTCTGAGTTCATGAGACAAGTGAAATATGTATTGTGGGTCCAGGTACTGACTTTGTGTGTAGACCCGTGAGTAGCTCAATGAGCGGGCATTACATGATAGAGCTATGGGGTCCGAGTACTAACTTGGTGAAAAGGCCCGTGAGTAGCTCAATTATGCAAGTATTACAAAGTACAAGGTAGCCTTAGCTACTTGTATAGTACTTAAGAGTAAACTATCCGTTTATTCATTGGTATTTCCGAGTGTTTAAAAGGGTAACTCGATGAATGGATTGGCGATACTTCCAATAAGGTATGTCAATAGAAAGAATGAACTTGAGTTATTTTTCGGGTAACTACAAATATGTATACTAAATTCTCGAACGAAGACCTTAGTATGTGATGAGATGTTGTAAGTATGCGTAAAAGAAGGAAAAGCAAGATAGTGAAGTTAAAATGATATATCATTTAAGTATGATAAGCCATTCTTTGACGAATGTGTTTCTAATTACACTTATTTGCATATATATACTTACCACGCTCCCACGCTTACCTTTTTTCTTTTCCATTTCCTTTTAGTGCTTCCAAAGTAGTTCGAGGTTCGTCGCCTACGTCAGAGAAACCAGTAACACTATCCTTGAAACACTTCGTATAACTAGTTTTCTCATTTTGATTATGACATGTATAGGAATCTTTAATTTTATTTTTGTGTCACATTGTTTTGAGGCCAACAGTGTTGGCTTGTTTTAGCATTTGACTCATTTTGTATAAGGCCATGAAAATGGCTAATATTGTAAGTCATTATATGAATGCAAGATAGTCTTTTGCAAATGTGATATTGTTGACATGGTTAAATTTTTGAAATGTATATAAGCCTTAGATATGGTTGTTGGTTGAGAACTCATATTAAATTAGACCTTGATATGTTGATTAGTATTAAAATTTGTTTCAGGGTGGCTTAAGGCTTGGTATATAGCCTTATATTGTCCACACGGGTAGACATACGGGCGTGTGTCTAGATCGTGTGTGACACACGGCCAACCCTATGGGCGTGTTGTCGAGTCGTGTATCCCCTGCACGTAAATTTTACAAGTCAGTATGCATGGTAGTAAACACACGGGTAGAGATACGGCTGTGTGTCTCAGCCGTGTGAAAGGCACGGTCTAACACACGGACTGTGCCTTGGCCGTGTGCCCAAAATTTGATGTTGACGTCAGAAACAAAATATCAAGGTTTTAGACACGGGCTAAGACACGGGTGTATCATGGTCGTGTGAGGGACACGGGTCATAGACCCGAGCGTGTGCCAGGCTATGTGAAAACTCCTGTAGGTTTGAATTTAGAATTAAATTCACACGGGCATGAGACCCGAGTGTGTCCCTAGGTGCTTAGGTCGTGTGTGCCACACAGGCCATCAGTACAACCATGTTCAAGTTCTACATGGGCGTGTTGCCCATCCACATGAGCATGTACCCTATTTCCAAGGTCATTTTCCTAGTGCTGATTAAATGACCCGAATTGGTCCCGAATGATTTCTTAAAGATGCTTTGGGCCTTATAGGCCCCTGATAAGAAGTTTTGGAAAAGTTTGAAAAAATTTTGAATTAAATCAAGTCTTGGTGACTCGTAAATGTTTGAATGAATGTATTTAAGTTTAGTAACCCATCGTATTCCATCCCGACGTAGGGCACAGGTGTGGGGTGTTACAATTCTAATGTAGTTGGTGAGATCAGTGCATTTATACCTGGTCAACACTTCAATACGTATACTAGTATGATGGTGGATTAATTTGAATATTTGTCCTTGAGTTTGATTCTGTTAATAGAGACTAAAATCTGAAATTATATGCCAAACATGTATTATTGAAATATGATAATAATGGTAATATGATCTATGAAATTGATATGGTAAAGATAAATGCAAATACCTTGAGAGTGCATCGGAGAAATGATAGGGAATGGCAAAAGAATATCGTATTCAAGTTATTCAACTAAAAAAAATAAAGAAAGATTGGGATCTGACATAAAAACAAAGAATAAAAAAACCAAAATGAGAAATTAAAAAACAATAAATAAAAATCCAAAACAATAAATGAATAAACAATTGAAAATAAAAAAACTAAAATTGAAAGATAAATTGAATAAATCAATGTACATGATAGATAAGTGTCCAATAAACCTTTAAGATATAAATCCCCTAGAAATTTAATTAATGACTCTAATAAACCCTTCAAAAAATAATCATTGGCAAACTAAAAGACGAAGAATGAATTTCCACAACTCTTTTAAGAAAATCAAGAAGAAAACTGCTTCTAAAAATCATAAGAAAATAGTCTTGCACAAAAGAAACTAACTCTTTTGCACAATGGTGTTGGCTTGTTTTAGCATTTGATTCATTTTGTTTAAGGCCATGAAAATGGCTAATATTGTAAGTCATTATATGAATGCAAGATAGTTTTTTATGAATGTAAAATTGTTGACATGGTTAAATTTTTGAAATGTACATAGGCCTTAGATATGGTTGTTGGTTGAGAACTCATATTAAATTAGACTTTGATATGTTGATTAGTATTAAAATTTGTTTCAGGGTGGCATAAGGCTTGGTACATAGCCTTATATTGTCCATACGAGTAGACACACGGGCGTGTGTCTAGACCGTGTGTGACACACAGCCAACCCTATGGGTGTGTTGTCGGGCCGTATGTCCCCTGCACGTAAATTTTACAAGTCAGTATGCATGGTAGTAAACACACGGGTAGAGATACGGCTGTATGTCTCAGCCGTGTAAAGGGCACGGTCTAGTACACAGGCGTCTGCCTTGGCCGTGTGCCCCAAATTAGATGCTGACGTCAAAAACAGAATATCAAGGTTTTTAGACACGAGCTAAGACACGGGCGTGTCATGACCGTGTGAGGGACACGGGTCATAGACCTGGGCGTGTGCCAGGCCATGTGAAAACTCCTGTAGGTTCGAATTTAGAATTTAATTCACACGGGCATGGGACACGAGTGTGTCCCTAGGTGCTTAGGCCGTGTGTGCCACACGGGCCATCAACACAACCATGTTCAAGTTCTACATGAGCGTGTTGTCCATCCACATGAGCGTGTGCTTTATTTCAAAGGTCATTTTCCTAGTATTGATTAAATGATCCGAATTGGTCCCGAATGATTTCCTAAAGATGCTTTGGGCATTATAAGCCCCTGATAAGAAGTTTTGGAAAAGTTAGAAAAAGTTTTGAATTAAATCAAGTCTTGGTGACACGTAAATGTTTGAATGAATGTGTTTAAGTTTAGTAACGCATCATATTCCGTCACGGCGTAGGGCACAGGTGTGGGGTGTTACAATTCTAGTGTAGTTGGTGAGATCAGTGCATTTATGCCTGGTCAACACTTCAATGCGTATACTAGTATGATGGTGGATTAATTTGAATATTTGTCCTTGAGTTTGATTCTGTTAATAGAGATTAAAATATGAAATTATATGCCAAACATATGTATTATTGAAATATGATAATAATGGCAATATGATCTATGAAATTGATATGGTAAAGATAAATGCAAATACCTTGAGAGTGCATCGGAGAAATGATAGGGAATGGCAAAAGAAGATCGTATTCAAGTTATTCAACTAAAAAAAAAGAAAGATTGGGATCTGACATAAAAACAAAGAATAAAAAAACCAAAATAAGAAATTAAAACACAATAAATAAAAATCCAAAACAATAAATAAATAAACAATTGAAAATAAAAAAACTAAAATTGAAAGATAAATTGAATAAATCAATGTACATGATAGATAAGTGTCCAATAAACTTTTAAGATATAAATCCCCTAGAAATTTAATTAATGACTCTAATAAACCCTTCAAAAAATAATCATTGGCAAACTAAAAGACGAAGAATAAATTCCCACAACTCCTTTAAGAAAATCAGGAAGAAAACTGCTTTTAAAAATCACAAGAAAATAATCTTGCACAAAAGTAACTAACTCTTAGGGTTGAAAAATTTTACTAATGAAAAACTATTGTGTTGTTAATGAAAAATAAAAAGACCTTTAAATAGGCTAGATAATTGCATCAAAATAAAACGAGTTTACCCTAATAATATAAAAAAATCAAAATGGTACATTTAAATTGGTGGAGGGTGGTGCATAGGGGACACCACCCTCATTTTCTGACACTTTACAGAAAAATATTATTTTATGTAGCGGAGGGTGTCAGATAGGCGGCGCACCCAGTATATTTCCCCCTCCCCTCAATTCTCTACCTGACTCGTATCAGTTTGGAAAATTTTTTTAGCAAAACAAGAGAGGGAGAATAGAATAAAGAAAATGTATTTTTTTATTGTTATTTTCAAATACAATAGTTTATGATAAGAAAAAAATTCTGTTAGTATTATATAGTTTGTTTAGTGTTATTTTTATGTTTTGTTTTAAAGTTATTTTCTTTATTGTGACTTGTTAGTAAGTTTTGTATTTAGATTATTGAGAATGTTATCTTGTAAAATTTTTTAATATATTTGATATTGTTAGAAATGACAAAAAATTTTGATATTGTTAGAAATACACTATTATCAATCATTAAATTTTTTACGTAAATATTTTTATGCTATTTGAAATTGTTTTGAGATTTTTTTGTTAATTTTTTAACAAATTGGGTATTGAAGATAGATAATCAGATTTTCGTATGCGTTTATTTTGATGAAATCATCTTAACAACAACTGTTAGATGTATACTTAAAGCACGGCAACAAATAGCAATGAAATTCAATAGAAATGTCTTGTTGGATGATATGGATGGAAGGATTAACGCAAAAATTGTTAGACGTTGTGGGAGAAGGATCTCAAAACTTTTTTACAAGTTTTCAGTTTCGACAGATCCCATCAAATTCACCAAAATAGCACTTGAAGACGACGAAGACGTAGAGACAATGATCGCTCTTTACTGTGGGAATCGGAATGACAAATGCACCGATTCACTTATTTTCTAAGTTAGCCGATATGGAGCAAAATGAAAATCTCACTGCATACGGTGAAGAACATGGGGCTCAAGAACCATACATGGTGGCTCTAATATCGTACATTAATAGTGAATCGATTATACTCGGAATCGATATCAATCTTAATGTTACACCCGATATTAATGTGGTTGGTGATGATGGATACGATAGTAGTGATCCTTCTGATCAAGAGGTCAATAGTGATCCCGAAGTGGACGATATCTCCGATGATATTGATGACAAAGACGTGAATGTTGATGGAAACATTAATGCGTCTTCAGTCGAGAACTAGATTCGACGTATTGTGATACAATTATCTTGGGCCATACATGTCGCTCATAGACTCTGACGCGGGCCACGTAGCCAAGTTTTCGAGTATCCTGAAATACTTTCTACTCATCAGTTGGCCTTAAATTTCGATTCTGATGAGTTATTTGTAGGTCAGATATTCGAAAGGAAGAATGTGTATTTGCTATTAAGCGATATAGTATGAATATATCAGTGGACTGCAAAATTCCAGTATCTAAATCGACATATATTGGGGAGTGTTGGAAGTCGGCGGAAGGCTGCAATTGGCGGGTACAAACTGTATTTATTCAAAATTCGCAGATATGAGAGGTACGAAAATTTGTTGGGCCTCACACATACACATCAACACGTATGACAGAAGATCATGAAAAACTTGATTCCAAAACTATCTGTACATGTATCATACCAATGGTGAAGGACATGCCGACCATTAAAGTTTTCGTACTGATTACTAAAATGCAGGCACGATTTCAGTATCGAGTATCATACCGAAAGGCATGGACAGATAAGCAGATTACAATAGAACAATTGTACGGGAATTTCAATGCGTCGTATAACGAGCTACAGGGATGAATAGCCGCTACGTGAGAGTACGTACCGGGGACTCTCATTGAGTTACAGACACGACCTTATTATGGCCCAAATGACCAACTACAATCGGGAAAAACAATTTTTCATCGGATGTTCTGAACGTTTAATCCATGTGTGCGTGCATTTCTCCACTTCAAGCCGTTTGTGCAAGTGGATGAGACCTAACTATATGAAAAATATACACAAATCCTAATTCTTGTAGTTACTTAAGATGGCAATAAGAACGTGCTCCCTATAGCATTTGTCATCGTAGATAATGAGAACATGGAATTGTGGAAATTCCTCATTACCAACCTGCGGAGATATATTATTAGCAACGATAATATTTGCATCATCTCCGATAAAGGGAAATGATTAATTACCACCATTAGGAGTTCCGGTGTGCCATGAAGATTCGTTTACTGCATCCAGCACATCGCGACTAACTTCCATCAAGATTATAAGAATACAGACTGAAAGAAATAAGTTGTGAAAATGAGTAAATGATAACTTTATCTTTAAGATAAGTTTTAATGTTTTAGTGCAATACTGTAGCTTATCTTTTCTTAATACATATACAGCGCAAAAGCTAAAGCCATATATTTTCAGCCAAAGAATGACTCCACTTGAAAGTGACATAGAGGGTTAAACGAACACATCTTTCTGACAGTGTTTGAGTATCATCGAGCTGTGGTAATGGGCTTAAAATTTTGACGAAAACTTTCGTTATAGTCAGATGACCTCAAACTTGGTAGAGGGGATCAACGCTGCGTTGTTGAAAACACGACATCTTCAAATTTCATTTGTCTTCTCAACTACATTGTACAAGTTGGCTACGTTGATGCCAAAAATGGGTTAGCAACAAGTCAACCAGATAGAAGTGGGACACGTGTTTGTTAAAAATGTCAGGGATACAATGGTTGCAAACCGTCGGATAGCGAGGTCGATGAATATAGAAATATATTCACGGCATCTTGAAACATTTCGAGTTACAGAGACCATCGATCCTCGACCCGGTATACTACATAAGTCATACAAAGTTGATCTCCGGAACAGACGGTCGATTGTAAGAGGTTTCAAACACTTTATTATCCATGTGCACATTTCGTTGTAACGAGCGCTAAAGTCTCGCTCAATATTGAATAATTTGTCGATGATGTGTACACATTCGCGCGCATGTTGCGTCTGAGAAAATGAGTTTTCCGTCCTACCTAAACTGTCTACGTGAGAAGTGCCTCCAATAACTTTCGTGTTTGTCCTAGACAAAGAATTGCGTAAAAATCCGAGAGATCGTCTGCAATCATCCAGAATCCGTAATGAAATGGACATTAGGGAGAAATTCGACGATAAGCGTTGTGGATTATGCAGATTAGCTGGTCATAATCGGAGCAAATGGCCGCAACGGAACTATCATGTTGGACAATTGTCATGATCGGGTAGGAATTAAGCTTATGTAATTTATATAAAAATATATATTACAAAATTCATTCCAATTAAATTATGTTTGTAATTATTTAATTTATATAACAAAATTTATATTACAAAGTTTGTTTCAATTGGATTATAGTTGTAATGTATTTAATTTATATAACCTAATTTATATTACAAAATTTGTTCTAATTAGATTATGGTTATAATGTATTTAATTTATATAACATAATTTGTATTACAAAACTAAGTTTGTTACAGGTTTTAGTATTTTAATGTTGTAATGTTACAATTAATTTAATTTATGACTACAAATTTTGTTCCAATTTTTAAAGTTCCAATTAATTTAATTAAATATATACAAATATTGTCTTTTTCTTTATTTATATTTTTTTAGAATAAAAAGTACAAATTTTTTAATATCAAAACTGTAAGAAACCCATTAAATTAATTGTTTGATGGTGTGGTCCTAGAGGTATATTTCTGCGGGGTCAACGTTTACGTTCTAGGTGATTGCGGCGATCAACATCCTCTTCAGTTGCAGGATGGGGTGTGCAAAACATGAATGAAAAATCATTTACCCTGAACGTCATCGATGAACTTGAGCCGGGAGGAGTGCCATACTGCGGTAGATACGACCTAAAGATATCAAACCCGGAATGGTATTTGTCTTGACGAGCCTAAAAAATAGTAATTAACTAGCAAATCTGAAAGATAAAAACTATCAGCCGAAAGTGTATACAATCGTTCAAACTGTCTCCAACTGCGGCTCAAGATCTTGCTCTGGCTCGCCCTCTATATCGATCACTAGCTCGTATGCTCCAGGTTACTGCATGTGCGGGAGACTACAGTCAACTACCCACGGAGTAAATATGGCTATCCCGTAGTAGAGTACTATTGCATGTACTCTAACGACTGTTGTAAGTCGGAAGAAATATCCATCTAATGTCTCCGCGCCATTGGATTATCCTACACTGCAATATATTTTCGGTGCACAATCCCTTAATTATTTCCATGTTTTCTTCTCTTGGTCATCAAGTGAATCTTCCCCACTCGCATTGGCGGATTTGGGATATATTGGATGCAACCAAATTGCTAGAGTACTCGATCCTCGTTATACCACTCGATTGTCTGAAAATTGATAATGCACCACATGTGAAAGAATATGGGCAGACGAAGGTATAACAGCCGTAATTTTTTATCTTCGATACGTCATCCAAATAAATTGCAAAATTAATAAAATGGTTAAAATTTAACATGGTTCGAGTATGATATACAAAGTAATTACATGCCACGAATATTGAAATAACTTACCCCTTCCCCGGCATGTTCAGTCATCAGACAATATATCGGGACAATGTATGACCTTCCGATGCTCAGATAAAAACTCTATCTGCAAAAACAAATAAATATAGTATAGTTAGAATAATATCATTATAAAAACAATTGTCAATTAAAAACAAGTTAAATTTTATCACTTGTGCACTAGTGGAAATACGTAAGGTTGGTGTTTAACGCATGCCAAGAATGACATCCAATAAATAGCCCATAACTGCAGCAATACAAAACATACGCCTATACTTACGGCATTAGGCTTTATTGTCTGACAAAGCTCACGATATAACATAACCAGAACTGCAGAACCCCAACTATATTAGTAAAGATTCTGCAAATCAGCTAATAAGGGTAAATCCATCAAATGAACCCTATTGTTCGCATCGGGTATCAATACAATACACCCTCTATAATATGCATAATGTATGCTCGAGTTGCGCATATCAACTTATTCTCAGTGGCATTAATTGATAAATGATTAAAATTAGCTTTCAGCCATGAAAATTTCAAACCCGTAAAATTAGACTCATCATCGACAGACGAGACTCCTAGTAGGGCAACCGGCTCAGATATTGTACTTATGCCCGTTACGGCACTCCCGTCGATTGAGAACCCAAGTGGCAATGCAACATCCTCTAAAGTGACAGTGCACTCTCCACACAACAAATAGAAAGTGTAGGTCTCCAGGTGCCAATGCTCGACCATTGCAGATATTAAATCGTACCCCAAATCAAATGTCTAAGTTAATGCTGCTGATTCAAATCTTTCTAACTCCCAAGTATGGCATCAATCGTGCATTCGAAGAATATCTTAAACCATTTGCCTGACCCTTTAATGCGTGATATGGACCCTAACAGTGATAAATTACATAAAATAGTTATAATAACATAATATATTTTCATGAATTACGTAGATCTTTTTATCAAGGGACACATGATTAATAAATAGCAATATATTATCATATTATTCACCGTGTTTGATATGTGATCATCGTTTTTAATCAATGGAGCCATTGCGATACTTGCAATTTCAAAACAAATTTTGTTTATTAATTTCAAAGTTTGATGGACTTTAAATATTTTTCAAAATACCTAAATTTTATATTTTACTTTTAATTACAAAAATATACAGGTGAAGGGGGTGTCAGAGGCGGTACCACTTTGCAATAATGGCACGACTACATGCTGACTTAGTAATTAAAAGCAAAATATAAAATTTAAGTATTTTGAAAAATATTTAAAATATATCAAACATTGAAATTAATAACCGAAATTTATTTTGAAATTGCAGGTATCGCAATGGCTCCATTGATTAAAAATGGTCACATATCAAACACAGTTAATAATATAGTAATATATTATTATTTGTTATCATTGGTTCCCTTAAAAAAAGATCTACGTAATTTATAAAAATAAATTATGTAATTATAACTATTTTCTGTAATTTATCACTGTTAGAGTCCCTACCGCGCATTAAAGGGTCGGGTGAATTGTTTAGGATATTCTTTAGATGCACGACTGATGTCATACTTGGAGTTAGCTGGATTCAAGTTAGCAGCATTAATCCAGAAATTTGATTTGAGGTACGATTTAATATCCTCATTGGTTGTGTTGGCGCCCGGGAACCTACACTTTTCATTTGCCGTGTAGGGAGTGTACTGTCACTCTAGAGGATATTGCATTGCAACTTGAACTCCCAATCGACGGGAATACCGTAATGGGCGTAAGTGCAACTGTTGGGTCAGTTGCCCTTTGTTATAGCCTACTAAGAGTCTCGCCTGTTAATGATGAGTCTAATTTTACAGGTTTGAAATTTTCATTGTTTAAAACTAATTTAAAACATTTAATCAGTTAATGCCACTGCGCATGAGTTGATGTGCGCAGCTCGAGCATACATTATGCATATTATAAGAAGTGTATTGATGCCCGATGCGAAAAATAACAGGGTTCATTTAATGTATTTACCCCTATTAGCTGATTTACAAAATGTTCACTTGTATAGTTGGGATTCTGCAGTTCTGACTATGTTGTATCGTGAACTTTGTCAGATGACAAAGCCTGATGCCATAGACATAGGCGGACGCCTTGTATTGCTGCAGTCATGGGCTCTTTATTGGATGTCATTCTTGGCATAGGTTATGCACCAACCATACGTATTTCCACTAGTGCACAGGTGATAAAATTTAACTTGTTATTAATTGACAATTTCTTTATAATGATACTATTCTAACGATACTGTATTTACTTGAAATTTGTTTTCGTAGATTGAGTTTTTATCCGGGTATCAAGGTCATACATTGTCCCGATATATCGTCTGATGATTGAATATGCCGGAAAAGGGGTAAGCTATTTCAATTTTCGTGACATGTAATTATTTTGTTATTTTACACAAGCTGTGTTAAATTTTAACTTATTATTAATAGTGCAGTTTATTTGAATGTCGTATCGAAGACAAGAAATTGAAATTGTTATACCTTCGTCTACCCATATTCATTCACATGTGGTGCATTAACGCACGAATTATCAATTTTCAAAAAGTCGAGTGAAATAACGAGTATTCCGACAATTTGGTTGCATCTAGTATATCCCGGATCCGTCAATGCAAGTAGAGAAAACTCACTTGATCACCAAGAGAAGAAAACATGAAAATAATTGAAGGGTTGTGCACTAGAAATATATAGCAGTGTGGGTTAATTGGATGTCGCGGAAACCTCAAATAGATATTTCTTTCAATTTGGAACCATTGTTAAAATACATAAAATGATACTTTACTACGGGAAAGTTATTTACTTGGGAGCAGTTGACTATAGTCTCCCGCTCATGCAGCGACCTAGGCCATACGAGCTAATGGCTGATATAAAGGTCAAGCCCTACCCAGAGCAAGATCCCTAACCACAGCCAGAGGCTGAGTCCGAGTGATCGCATACACATTCGACTAATAGTTCTTAACATCCAAATTTACTGGTCAATGAATATTTCCCGAGCTCAACAGGACACGGGTATCATTCCGAATTTGATATCTTTGGGTCATATCCACCTTAGTACAGTATTCCTCTCAGCTCGTATCCATCGCAGTACAACATTTCTCCCGGCCCGAATCCACCACAGTACTCTACTACTCCTGAGTCGTATCCACCGTAGTTTGACAATCCTCCCGGCTTAAGTTCATCAATGGTGTTCGGGGCATATGATTTTTCTTTCATGTTTCGCACACCCCCTCCTACGACTGAAGAGGATGTTGATCACCGTAATCACCCACAACGTAAACGTCGACCCCCGCAAAAATATACCCCTAAGACCACACCATCAAATAATTACTTTGAAGGGTTTCTTACGATTTTGATATTATAAAGTTTGTACTTTTTATTCTAAAAATATATAAATCATGAAAAAGACCCTATTTTTATATATTTAATTAGATTAATTAGAACTTTAAAAATTAGAACAAAATTTGTGGTCATAAATTAGATTAATTGCAGCATTACAACATTAAAATACTAAAACTTATAATAAACTTAGTTTTGTAATATAAATTATGTTATATAAATTAAATACATTACAGCCATAATCTAATTGGAACAAACTTTTTAATATAAATTATGTTAAAAAAATTAAATAAATTACAACCATAATCTAATTGGATTAAACTTTGTAATATAAATTTTGTTATATAAATTAAATATATTACAATCATAACCTAATTGGAACATACTTTATAATATAATTTTTTTTTATATAAATTACATAAGCTCAATTCCTACCCAATCGTGATGATTGTCCAAAATGATAGTTTTATTGTGGCCATTTATTCTGATTATAACCAGCTAATCTACATAATCCATAACACTTACCGTCAGATTTCTCCTTCATATCCGTTTCATTACGGATTTTGAATGATTGCGAATGACCTCTCGAATTCCTACGCAACCCTCTATTTAGGACAAAATTTAAAATCATTAGAGATACCTCCCACTTAAACAGGTCAGATAAGACGAGAAATTCATTTTCCCAGACATGAAATGTGCGCTCGAGTATGCACATTATCGATAAATTGTTCAACATTTAGACTTTAGCACACGCTGCCACAAAATGTGCATGTGAATAATGATGTGTTTGAAACCTCCTGCAATCCCACCGTCTGTTCCGAAGATCAACTCCATAAGACATCGGTGGCATACCGTATTGAGAACTGATGGTTTCTATAACTCAAAACGTTTCAAAACGTTATGAATATATTTCTACATTCATCAACCTTGCCATCCAACGGTTTGCAACCATTACATCCCGGACATCTTCAATAAACACATGTCCCGCCTCCATCTGTTTAACTTGTTGCTGACCTATTCTTAGCATCAAAATAGTCAATCTATAGAATGTAGCTGAGAAGATAGATAAAATCAAAAAATATATTATTTCAACAACACAGTGTTGATCTCATCCACTAAGTTTTTTGTCATTTGACCATAATAAAAGCCTTCGTCAAAACTTTAAGCCTATTTCCACAGTTTCATGGTACCCAACCACAATCGAAAAGATACACTCGTTTGAATCTCCATGTGACTCTTGAGTCGAGTTATTCTTTGACAGAAAATATGACTCTAGCTCATGTGCTTTTTATGTATTAAGAAAAGATAAGTTACAATATTACACTAAAACATTAAAACTTATATTGAAAAGAAAGATTATCCTTTACCCATTCTCATAACTTGTCTCTTCCAGTCTACATTCTTATAATCTCAATTGAAGTTAGCCACGATTTGTTGGATGCAGTAAACGGATCTCCATGGCACACCAGAATGCCTAATAGCGACAATTAATCATTTTTTTATCGAAGATAATACAAATATTATCGTTGCTAATAACATATACCCCCAGGTTGGTAAGGAAGAATTCTCGCTATTCTATACTCCTTATCTACGATGACATGCTATTAAGAGTACGTTCTTGTTGTCGTCTTAAGCAACCGTAAGAAATTAAATCTGTGTATATTTTACATATAGTCAGGTCTTATCAATTTGCACAAACGACTTGTAGTGGGAAAATACAAGCACATATGGATTAAATGTCCAGAACATTCGAGAAAATTTTTTTCTCGATTATTGGTTATTCGGGCCATAATAAGGTCGTATCTGTAACTAAATAATAGTCATCAGTATATACTTCCGTGTAGCGACTATCCATCCATGTAACTTGTTATATGACGCATCAAAATTCCCGTACAATTACTTTATTGTCATCTGTTTAGCCATCCACGCCTTTTGGTATGACACTTAATACTGGAATCATGTTTACATTTCGACAATAAGTATCAAAACTTTAATGGTCGGCATATCCTTCACCATTAGCATGATACACGCATAGATAGTTTTGAAATTAATTTTTTAATGATCATCTATCATACGTGTTGATATGTATGTATAAAGCCCAACAAATTTATCTCTACATTTGCGAATTTTGAATAAATACAGCTTATACCCAATAATTGCAGCCTTCCGCCGACTTCCAACACTCCTCAATATATGATAGTTTAGACACTGCGACGTTGTAGTCCACTGATATATTCATGTTATACCGCTTAATAACAAATACGCACTTTTTCTTACTTTTGAATCTCTGGCCTACAAATAACTCCATAGGATCAAAATTTACAGCCAACAAGTGAGCAAGAAGTATTTTAAGGTACTTCAGGAACTCGGCTACGTACGCTGCGTGAGGATCTATAAGCGACGTGTGGCCCAAGATTAGTGTTTCACAATACTCAAATCTGGTTCTCAACTGAAGACGCGTTAATATTTCCATCGTCATTCACGTCTTCGTCATCAATATCATCAGAAACATCGTCTACTTCGAGATCACTATCACTGTTGACCTCTTGATTACAAGGATCACTACTATCGTATCCATTATCACCAATGATATCAATTTCGAGTGTAACATTAAGATCAATATCAATCCCGCATATAATCGATTCACTATCAACATACGATATTTGATAAATCGTAATATATGCATATTTTTACCCCATGCTTGGCATATTTATGGATAATTTTTTTCTTAATTTCACTGAATTCGATGTTTCTAATCTTTTAAATTCATGTTTTATACTTAAGCAAGCATTGAAAGGCGAAATGAGCAAAAAAGGGCCAAAAAAAGACAAGATAAGCCTAATTCAGCATGGCACACGGCCTAGGCACTTCCACACAGGTGATCTATATGCTTGTGTGTAACATACGGGTAGATCACACGCCTGTGTGTCATGACTGTGTCGATACAAAACTAAGTCAGAATTACACACGGCCTAAACACCTTCATACGGGCGTGACACACGGCCGTATCTCTGTCGAGCCCAAGTCTAATTCTACTCGAAAAAGACCAATTTGGGGCTAATTTAAGCATTCCAAAACCTATTTAAAAACCCTAGAAGAGGGTTAAAGGAAACATGCAGAGTTAAAAGGCAAAAAATACTGAAGGACAACTATCAGAATCACCTCAGAGGTAAGATCTTACATCAAGACTGAAGATTTCAATCCAATTTCCTAAAAGTTCTTTGAGTTTCTTTATACTTTGTTGTTTTCCAAACTTTAAGATATTTTTCATTATTATTATGAATTAAATTCCCTAAATACAACTGGTGCCGCCTATTTGACATGTAACGACCCAAATTTTAAGGTCATTAGAAAAGTGAGTTTTTGGGTCTTCAATTCTGAAAATTAAATTCATAAATATTTATTATTAATATTTACGAAGTTTAGTGAGAGGTTAATTAGATTTTAATTAAGTAAATTTAGCTTAATTAGGGTTAATTAAATATATGAACTAAATTAAATAAAGTGTGAAAGTTTAATTATAAACTATAAAAAAGTCAAATGGATTAAATTGGCAAATAAGCCTATATGACAAGTGTGTGGTAAGTATAAATACATATATAATATTTTAATTGGTACAAATATATGTATATATATGTATTTACTTATTATATAAGTAAATAATAATGTAAAGTAAAATATATTATATTATATAATTATAACATATTGATTAAATAAATAAAATAAAATAAATAAAACATAAAAAAAAGAAGGCACGATTAGCAGGGAAAGAAAGAAGGAAAAAGGGAAAGAAAAAGAAAAGGGAAAATTAGAATTTTAAGATTTCAAGCTTGATTGGTAAGTCAATTTAATCCCTTTTCTTGTAATTTTGGTGTTTATGAAATCCTAAAAATAAATACTATTTAAGTAATGTTAAAATTTAAAAAGTTATTAAATTTATAGATGTTGATTAAGTTTAATAAATGGAAGAAATATGGGTTTAATTGATAGGAATTCAAGTTAAAAGTGGTAAAAGGATTGAATTGTAAAAGAAAAATAAGTTTTGTAATAGTAGGGATTAAATTGTGTAAATTGTAGAATTGATGTTTTATATTGAATATTAAGAGTTGAAACTTGTTTAAAGTAAGTATAAAAGGAAATTTATAAAGTTATTTGAAGAAAAAGAATGTTATGGTGGTAGGACCTAATTAGAAATATAGTAAAAGTTACATGAAAATTAAAGAGTGTGTTATTAAATAACATATATTAATAATTTTAAATGTTAAATTTTATGTAACCAACGTAACACCGAAAACATTATCAAAAAAGGGAAAGGAGAAAGTGAACGAAAATATCGAATAAACCCGAGAATTTCAGTTTGTATTTCTATAAACTAAGCTTAATGATTTAATATAATGTAATTGTTATTTTTAATAGTTAAAATGTATAATAAATGATATGATAAAAAATTGTTACTACTTCTGTATTGAAATGAAACGATTTGAATACTCTATTAACAGTGTCGGGTTAATCAAATACAATTGGCATGCCATAGGATTAAAAGTGTTTAGGGATATTCCAACTGTATTAATGAGACACTATATATGTCGACTACTGCGACTATTCCGGATTCGTTCCGAAGAGGTACTTCGAACCTGATTATGACTGTTACTGTTACCTTACGATGTCTTCCAATTTCGGTCGATGAAACACTGTATATTATTCCCGGTGTGTGGGTTGAATCCACGTATCCGTTTAAATCCGAGTGATGTTAATAAGGGTAAATGAAAGTACTGAAGACTGTCTGATATCGATTAAGTGACTGTGATTAATTTACGAATGTTTAAGTTATCAAAAGACATGAAATATAAATATATATGAATTGCTTAACTACAGGGAAGAGGTGTAAAATGAATGTAAGAGATAAACTACTGTACTGAGCACTGAAAGATACTGTTATTACTGTATGATCTTATTGAATACGATTTTATTAATAAGTGTTACTGTAATTTAAGGATAATTGAATGGTAATTTTTAAAGTTCCTATTGTTAAAATTTATAGTTATGTTTAAATGTATGTTAAGTATTGGTTTATAAAAATACCATTGAGTGTATACTCAGTGTACGATTTATTTTTCGTACGCAGGTTTAGGTACGAAAGAAAGATGAAGACTTAGCATCCAAGCCAATCCCGAACTCAAAGTGGAGAAGTACCTTTTTTTTGGTAAATTGGCAAGATTTTATTTTGTAAATGATAAGAATGAGTATGAAAGATGTTGAAACATGGTATGAAATATACATATTTTGGAACTTACATGAGTTTAACTAGTATGAAAATGTAGTATAATTTCGAAATGAGTTGTGATACATAATCCTTAAGAGGTATTGAAGTGAATGAATGAATATTTGCTAAGTTTGAATGGCATAATGAATGATATTTAATTTAAGAACTATTAGTAAATGCTTGACGTGAATTAAATGTGTTTAACATATGAAAATAGCTTAAAAATAGACAAAAATCATGTTTTCACACGGCCAAGTAAATGCTTGAGCGTGAATTAAATGTGTTTAACATGTGAAAATAGCTTAAAAATGGACAAAAATCATGTTTTCACACGGCCAAGTCACATGGGCGTGTGCTCAGGCCGTGTGACTCTCTGTTTATGTCACACCGACTATTCCCACGATCGTGTGAGCAAGTAAAATCTATCACAGCCTGGCCCCACGGTCATGGGAACCCCACGGGCTGGCCACACGGCCATGTCCCAAGTCACACAGGCGCGTATCCCTATCTTCAAGATAAAATTTCCAAAGTTACCGGTTTAATTCTGAATTACTTCTAAAGCATGTATTGGACCCCGCAGACTCATATTAAAGACTTTATAGTGTAATTTAAGAAGTTTCAATTTAAAATAAAAATTTATGACTCAATTTTGCATAAATGCTAGTGTATAAGTATAGTAAAACCTCATAACCCTATTCCGGTGATGATATGAATTTAGGGAGTGTTAGATGACACTCTCCACTGGTGCCGCCTACCGGACACCCTCCACTGATGCTACCTATCTGACACCCTCCAGTACATAAAATAATTTTTTTTCTGTAAAGTATCAAAAAATAAGGTGGTGCCACCTATGCACCACCTATGCACCACCTTCCACCAATTTAAATGAACCATTTTGGTAATTAATCTTAACATACCATTTTGGTTTTATATATATATTATTAAGGTAAGAAACCCCCTATATAATCTAAATAAAAAGTAGTTTTAAACTATTATTGACTAAGAAATATAAAACTTCTAAATAACTTAAAATACTCTAAAAAAATATTCTAAAATTCAGAATAAATAAATAATTAAATAACAAAACCTAATAAATAAAATATTATGCTCATATATAATAAAAATTAAATCTAAAAATCAAACCGAATATAATTTAAACTCAAATTAAAGCTCGAAACTCATAATTTTTCATAATAATCCCGTCCAAAAATTATATTCACGTAGTCTTTATTAAAACGGTCATAACTTGAACTTCCAAATTTGAAATCAAGTGATTCAAAGTGCATTTTAAAGATAAGAAATAGATATTTGAATGTTATGAAAACATTTCAACCCCTAAATGTTTGGATCCCATCTAAAAAACCATCACAAGTCGACTGATTTTCTAAACTAAAAAGTTAACAACTTCGATTAATGAAATTTAATAAATTTCTCATACATATGTCATGAAATGTGACTTGTAAGCAAGCAAAAATGTGAATATGAACATGCTCGAATAAAAAAATGATAATGAATCATCCAAAGGAATAATGATTTATAAGTATATACATATTAATGTTAATAATATTGAAATCGCTAATGAATAATATGTTTAATCTTGACACTTAGTTCGTTCAATTGATATAATGACATTTATATTTGAATTTGAATTATATTAGCAACATTGAGTATATATTACTCAGTGTACAATTATATTTGTTTCTATACACAGGTCTCAAACGAGAATCATAATAGATTCGAAGTCAGAAAGCATCCAACTCGGAAACCAACTACTTGCCTATTTTGGCATGTCACTATTACTTAAGTTAATATTTGGTATTTTTGATATTCTAACCTATAATATTTTAAGTGATGAGTTTCTTCTTTTGATTTAAAGATTATTATACATGTTCATAAGTATTTGTTCATAAGTATTTCGTTGCATGACTTGCTTGGCTAGACAAAGACGAAATGGATGCTAAGATTTGTTGGTGATTGAATGTGTTTTATATGTTGAATTGATGATTTTTCATTTATGTGAAGTTTAGGTATAATTTAGTATGGTTTGACTGCTTGAAATTGTGCATCTCAGGTCAATTTGTCATTAAGTTTCAAAACAATATGAGCATGCCTCGAGACCATTAGAACAAAACTTATCATTTCATAAGATCAATTGCTTAGTGTCTCGAGCTTTTCAAACTAGTCTCGAGATAGCCTCAATCAAGTTTCAAGACAAAGTGGCCTTTGTCTTGAGACAAGAGCACAATGAATCTAAATAAGTTTTGCCTTGTTCTGAGTCTCAAGACAAAAACCTCTTGTGTTAAGACACCCAAACATTGAAGCTAAAATAAGAAAACATGGAAAAATTATCTTGAGACCCAATCTTGAACCTTGAAGATTTTTATCTTAAATTATCTTGAGACCCAATCTTGAACCTTGAAGATTTTTATCTTAAGACATGAACTTGTTTATCTCGAGACTTGTTGACATAAAAGCAAAAATTCCAAAGTAAAAACGATGTCTGTCCCGATACATGAGGTTCCCCGTCTTAAGATAACAAATTAAAATTTGACACTTGGATTTGGATACTAACTCTAAAATTTATTTATAACCCTGTAACTAGATATAATTAATTCTTATGTGCTATGAATGCATGTGTATGATCATAACAAATAGATTAACTGTTATGAACGATAATTATGAATTTGACTTTGTAGATTTATGTTAATTTAATCGGAGTTGCTTTGATAATATAACGTGGTGAATCTGGTAACCGAGTTAGGTATACATAGTCACAGGAATGATGACTATGAAGTAATGGCAGTCAGCATTTGGGCGGCCTGATTTGCTGAAACAACTTCATGAACGAGGCAAAGACAACAAGAAGTGAGGATTAACGTACCTCTATTCAGGCGCATTTGTTAAGAGCTTAGAGAGTTATCAAGGTCCAAGGTTGCAGTCACCACTTCGAAACTGCCTTCAAGAGTGAACAGAACATATCAGGTACGGGTGTGGTGATTTGGAATCAGGAAGAGTTAGTAATGGGATCGTGTGCCTTAGTGATGAAGCATGTACCTACCCCTTTCGCGGCGGAAGCCCTCACTTGCATGCAAGCTTTGAAATTGTTTCTGGATTTTGGTTTTTACTCGATTGAGCTTGAAGGGGACTCCCTCTCTGTTCTTAAGAAGATGAAATCTACCAGACAGGATTTTTCTTTAATTAGTGCCCACATTGTTGATGGTAAAAGATTATTAGACCGATTTGCAGTTTGCCAGATTTTGTTTGAGGGTCAATCCGAAAATAAAGCGACACATTTGATGGAAAAAGAAGCTTTCCTAGGAGATGAAGCCACTTGGCTGGTTGAAGACGCTGCCCCAAATGAAGGCAGATAAGAGGTTTGTAGACCCGCCTTCAAACCACCAACTAGTCTTGGTCTCATGATCTTGGATTTGCAGCATCTGAATCTCTCTATCAACTTTCGTTTGTTTGGCTTGGAAGTGAGAACATTTTGATTCATTTTTTTTCTTATTTACTTTTGATTTGTTTCATAACAGCTAGCGTTGATGTGACTTTTCATTTGTACCACTTGCTTAGCCGAGTGGGTTTTGTCTGTTTTCTCTCTCCCAGATCTCTTTAATAAAAAAAACTATTTAATGCATATACTTAGTGGAGACGGAGTTTGTTTTTATTCTTTTTGGAATTATAAGAAAGGAAGAAAATCATAATAGCGACGCGATTATCGCGAATTTTCAATATTTAGGTTTTTTATTGAAATAAATTTTTAAAAGAATTATACACTAAAAGAAGTTGTCAGTTTAATTATTTATTAAAATAGGTTGTTTTTTTATTCACGCCTATTTGACATGCGTGATTTTTTATATTAAAATATTTATATTTTTTAAATAAAATATTAATTTTTTATTTTTATTAAAAATATTTAAATTTATATACATATAAAAATATAGTCAACGGGTTAAAATACGAGTAAAAAATACACGAGAATGGGTCGCGCCTATCAGATAGGCGCGACTAGCCGTGCCTAACAGGTAGGCGCAAATGGTACTATTCCCCGCAGTGCACAAACAACCCCCCGCGTGCCATTTGTTGATGCTACTACAGACTCATTTCATATTTTTTATATCAACTTGGATATAAATTTGTCTAAGTTTAATCATAACAGACTCTTTTCATAAATTTATATACTTTAAAATTATTTTTATAAAAAAATGATTGTAGAAATATTGAAGAATATAAATCAAGTATTAACATACCAACATTTAACAGCAACTTAAAAAAATTAAAAAATTGATAATAATACATTAATAGTATCAATTAAAAGCATTTCCCAAAACTCATAATTAAGAAATATTTTGAACAATGGGAGTAGAGTTTTGGTTGTGTGAAAAAATATGGGACATGGATATTTATATCTACAATAACAAGTAAATATGAATCTTCGAATTTCATTTAATGTACTATTGATTCTAAGTATAAATTAAGATATTAACAAATATTTTTATTAAAATTATTTAAATTTTTAATTAAAAAATTTAACACCCACAAATATTAATGTTGTGTTTAGTTTAGTATCTGGTGAATTTAAGATTGAGTTATAAATTATTTAACACCCACAAATATCAATGTTTCTAGTGTTTTGTATTTTTTAATGTAATTTTTATATAATATAATTTTATTTGATTTTTTTATTTTTAGTGACAAATTTCGCGGTATATATAAGGGAAAATTAAGCAATAGGCAAGCCCCACCATTTGCGCCTATGAGATAGACACATTTAGTCGCGCCTTTGAGATAGACGCAACCTGTATTCGTATCTATACACGGGTCATACTGATCCGAAAATAAAAAAATAATATTTTATTTAAAAAACAAAAATATATATATTAATATAAAAAAAGAGTCGCGCCTGTCAGATAGGCGCGAATGAAAAAAACGACCCATTTTGGTAAATAATCCAGCTGACAATAGAGGTGTTCATGGGTCGGGCTACCTGGCCCGGCCCGAAGGCCCACCCGAAATGTGGGAAGGTTTGGGCAAAAATATAGGCATGAAAGATGGGCTTGGACAAAAAAATAAGGTTCATTTAAAAAATGGGTCTAGCCTCGGGTAAGGTATTTTTAGCCCGGCCCGAATTTACTAAAGGACAAAAAAAGATCTGCATTTTTTTTATTTCTGAATGTTATTTTCTTGTTGTTTTCTCACTATTTTGCTATAATTTTACTATTATGTTGCTACTATTTTGTTGTTATTGTTTGGACATTGTATAAGACTTATTTTCTTGTTAATTTTGTTACTATTTTAAAGGCATTTGTTAATTTTTTATTATTTTAGAGGTATTTACTTGTTAAGTTGCATCTATCTTAGTGTTATTTAAGTCTACATATTTTTTAAAATTTATTTTTAATTTGTTGGAAAATATTTATTTTGATGTTTTTAGTATTTTTGTTGTATTATATATATTTAAAAATAATATAAAAATTAATATGAGCGGGCCGGGCCTTGGTTTTAGTATTTTTATTCGGGTTAGGCTTGAGCAAAATTTTAGCCCCATTTTTTGAGCCCGTCCAGGCCCGAGCCCAGTAAATGGGCATGATTTTTTAATTGAGCTTGACCCTAACCCGGCCCGGCCTATAAACACCTCTAGCTAACAACCTATTTTGGTATATAATTTTTAAAAAAAATTTATTTAAGTAAAAAACCATCAATATTTTCTTTTAACATATAATTCAGCATTATATTTATCATTTCAAATCTTGCTTGGTAAAACATAAAACTAAAAAAACAGAGAACAAAGAAAGATAGATTTGTGGATTGCTGAAAATACCAAAGAAAGAGAACCATTACAATTTAAATTTTCATTTAAACAACATTATCATTTTTATATTAAAATACATGATAATTTAATTAATTATAAAAACTAACATTTCAACCCAATCTTTTATTATTCTATACTGTACCCAACTAATTATTTCACCTCTTTAGTGTTTTCTTTTTCTTTTTCACCAAAAACAAACATAATCTCTTCCTCATCTTTATTGAGATACTTATAGTTAAATTTTATTCAAGTAACGCCTAAATTGCTATAGTCATGCAATTAAATATTATCCACAACACAACTAAAGGTTGTCACAAAATTTTAATAAAAATATCAACGTTATCTAAATCTTTTCTTTTTCATTACCGGGTATTATGTTCACATTGGTCACCTCCTAAAGAGAACTATGTTAAATTTAATACTGATGGTGTTGTGTTTTCTTCAAAGGCTTATGCTTCTATTGGAGATGTTCTTAAAGATGCTAATGGGTTGTGATTATGTGGTTTTTCAATGTCGATTGGAGAAGTTACAATATTTCAAGTTGAAGTAAGGGCGATACTTGAAGGACTTCACTTAGCTTGGAATAAGGGATTTCGGAAGTTGGAATTAGAGTGTGATAATGCTTTGTTGGTTGAGATTATTCTAGCTGGTGGCGCTGTGAATAGTAGTTGATGGAGTTTCAACTGATACAGAAAATGTTTATTCAGTCTTGAGAGGTTCGTGTCAAACATATCCTACGGGCGTAGAATATAATGGCGGATCTTTTGGCCAAAATTGAAGTTCCGGAGTTACTACAATTCCATCTGTTAGAGGAACCTTCGTATGTTGTTAGGGAGCTGCTTATGATGGATTATAATGCTTCCTTATTGAATTAGGGTGTTCATTTTATTTCGCTTATATTGTTTATTTTTACTAAAAAATAAAAAGTTAATTCATATACAAGTTATTTATTGATTTTGCTGATATCTCTACACTTAAAATTTCTTTCTTGATATTTTTGATAAATTTTTTTATTAAATGAAGGTTAATCACATGTTTTTTTATTGACATTTGTTTTTAGGCCTTGCTTCCATAAAAGATAAAAAAAATTAATGTTTTATTAAAATACTATTATCATTTTTCCATGTTTTTTATTAAAAAAATTGAACTCTAATTGTTGACACTGTTAATTTTTTTATTAAATTCGTTGAAACGACATTTTAATTTATTTTAAAAATTACTTGAAGTTAATAGATAATTTTAATATTGTTAACAACTCTTAAAAATTATATCATCATTTTAATCAAAATAAAGCATTTAAGCTAATCAATGACATTGTAAAAGTTAAGGCACCAAATTATGTCAAGAAGTTGAAGTATAAAATTAAATCTTAAATTTGAGCATAGTATAGGACCAAAATTGAAACTTGACTATTGTTATATAATCTATAGAAAAAATATGGTGTCATACCAGCCACCTTCAATCTTTTTTCTTTTCTAGTAGTTTATAAATAGTAGAAAAAAAAATCAGCTTTAACCTTTCAATTATAAATAACTTTTTTTTTATTCTTGAACATTTGTCAGAATATAAAGGATATGATAGTAAAATGATAAGATAACTAACACATATAAGTATGTAAATTATATGGACTAATTAAGACCTTTGTAAAAGGAAAGAACCAAATTATATAAATTAAAATATAAAGATTAATTACCAAATGTGAGTATAGTAGAAAAATCAAAACTGCAATTTTACCATTATCTTATAATGACTAAAAGAGGGGGAAAAATCATGTCATTAATTAGTCCAAATAATTAGCACGGTTAATAATTTTGATAGCTCATGTGGATTTTTTTAAAAAAAAAGACTTATTCCAAGCCATCATGCCAAAATACTTTTTTTTTAGAATAGTATTATGTTTAAAAAAATTCACATAAAAAATTTTGTCAAAGTAATCAACAATATTAGCTTTTTGGACTAAACATTATAAAAAGAATAGGACTAAATTATTGTAGAAATTAATGTATAAAGATTAAATCTTATTATTAAGCCTAGTAAAGGGACCAATAGTGATATTTGTCCAATTTTTTGTAAAATGGAAAAAAAATTAATAAAAGAAAAGAGAAGAGAAAGAATGAACGTATGTAAAGTAGAAGGACCAAAAGTGATATTTGATCAAAATTGTATAAAATGCAAAAAGAAAAAAAGAAGAAGAAAGGGAGCAACACGTGTCAAGTAGGACTATAGTTTCAATTAGATAAAAAAAACTTAACTAATAGGTTATTTAATATAGTGGTGAGATTGAGAGTTATGTATTGTGAAATTTAATTTAGTGATGATATGTTAACGATGTTTTGGTATTATTAGTGAAGGTTGAAGTTTTGAGACTTTAATATCATATATTCAATTCGTACTTGAAAAAATAGTAATAAATTGTAAATGTAAATACCCATCAACCTCATTAAATTAAAATGTAAATGTTGTTGGATTATATCATCTTTAGTATACATGGATTTTGTAGTGTAAATTTTTAAACATTTATATGGAAATTTTCATCTGCATAAAATTCCAATATGTTGATGATTTTAACTTGATATTACGTGCGCTTCTTCTCTTTAACCGGTCCTCTAGGTATCTTGTTAAGAACTCTAGAATCAAACCTTTTGTACATTTTGCTGGCCTTTCTGGTCATTTGGCTAGCATGATACTCAACTTCCTTCTCATACCTAGCATACAGATACGGCAACGTTTCCATGCATAGAGAGCCTTGATCCAATACAAAGAAAAAAAACAAATTACTATTAGCTTTATGGTATGTTAGTAAGGCACATGAGATGATAATTAAATCTTACCAACGAACAGGAGATCCAAGAAGTTGAAAATTGATCCTATCACTGATATTATGAACAGAGAAGTAAGTACCTGTAGATATATAAATTAATAAGAGGATAATTTGATAAGTAAATCAAATTTTAGTTGTCAAGATGATACCAAAAAGAAGTGTAGTGGGTCATTTCCACCAGCAATGTGAAGGAATTTTCGCAATAATTCATTCAACCTCCTATGGAAGGTGGAAACTGCTTCTCTGAAGGCATCTTCGTTGGATATCAACTCAGGGATCTTCGGAGGATTCCTAGAGAGATGAATGATATGATTCAAAAACGAGGAGGTTTTACTTGAAAACTATATATATACACACACACACACACACCATACCATCCAAAATATTCAGCAGTGATGCTCCGGATGAAGACGATAAGCATTGTGGTGATGCAGATGTGACAGAAGAGGGTGACGAAATTGTATTCAACCACCTCGAAAAGATACCATATCGCTGTTACTCCAAATAATAATGTGGCTGATAATTTTTGGTTCCTCCATAGTAACACATCCGCAACTGAAATTTTCATCAATTTCTTAATGTGCAGTAAAATCCAATATTTGGTTCACATTGACACTGCATATATCAGGAGCCATTTTGGAAATGACCCTTCATTTTCAACACCTATATCTATATATCGAACCCAAATCTAAAATCTAGAGAGAGAGAGAGAGAGAGAGAACCTTTTCCTCCTCCAAGAATAGCATGCACAGGCCTTCCACGTCCAAAGAAATTTATCCGTGGCGTGGTGGTCTCACCGTCGGAATCATAGGATTTGTTTATCGGCATGGTTTAATATACTTAGTTTTTGTTGTTGATGACAAAGATAATGTTCCAATCACCATTTTGCATTAATTGAACCAAACTTATATACTACAAATGGGCCCCCGGGGGGGGGGGTTCTAGGCTTGGAAAGAAAGTAAATCACAATAAAGAAGGAAGGAATGCCTAGTCCTCTTTAATTGTACCCTTATTATGTCAAACATCACGTGTGACAGCAATAAAGTTATAAGTAGCTTCTTTTTATAATTAATACTAACTTTTCTTTTTTCTTTTCTTTTTTTCATTTGCTTTACTTTGTGTCGTACCAAATATATGTAAATCTTGATTTGAAATGTTTGTCCACTTTTGATAATAGCAAAACTAACAACCTCTTAAACCAGTGTGGAAAGGATGACAGGTACGAACGGTACTTTCTCTTTTTCGTCGGGAACCAACAATGGTGGCAAAGCCATGAAAAAGGTATGGCTGCGGGAGGACGATCCGCTTGATGATCCAGGGGACACTATGGAGTCAAACCCGACCAGGGGGTCTAGGTCTTTCAAAGATCAGCTAATGGAAAATGGCCAAGAGTCGAAAGGGAATGGGATGGCTGTTGGCAAAGATGATATCGTACTCACTGAAGGTGATTTTACGATAAGTGAGATCGATGGAGTTCCTTCAATCAAGTTTTTTGACAGGGTCCATAAGCTATAAGAGTTGAGTACGGCGCTGACGGTGGTCGTCAAGTTGTTAGGGTGAAGGATTGGTCTTAATACCCTATACAACCGCATCTATGCCTTGGGGAAGCCAGAACAACCTATTCATCTCATGGATATCGATAATGATTATGTTAAGATCAATAATCACTGGGGATAAATTGTTTTTTTTTTAATTAAAGCAAAGATGACAAATAATAAAGATTCAAAGATTTACAATGGTTTAGTCTCAAACAGGTTACCTCCACTATCTTAACTTATCAGAACTAAGGATTTCTCAAATTTACTAAGTTTGAACATTTCATGTACAACGTTTAACATTTACAATCTCTATCTTTTCAATAAGCAAGATAAAGTTATTTCCCCTTAAAGTTTTTTACCCAACACCTTAAGTAAATCCTTACAAAAAATTAGAAATAAAGTTTGGAAAGGATTATCACCTCTAAAAAGTTGATATATAACAATTAAGCAATCTCATAAAATAATAAAACATTTGAAAGAATGAATATCAGGTAAACTCACAAGTATGTACAAAAGAAAATGAGAATAATAATGAGAATTGATTGGAATTAAGCTCTTGATCTTTGTATATTTGTTTCTTGGCTTCATATGAGTGTCCTGGAATAATATTTAGCTTCTTATTGAATTATGGACCTTTGGAGCAATTGGAGAGAGATTCTAGCTATTGGAGAGAGTTTTTAGCTGTTGAGAGCATTGATTTCACACATTTAATGTAGCCTAAAGCAGTATGTATGATCTATCAATTTGATACGTCAAATTACGCTTCTTAATACACTTGAGGAGTTGATTCTCAAGCAATTTAAGTGTCTTTTATATATTTTTATTAATTTTTAGTTTTGTTGTTAATAAATTATTTTTATTAGTTTTTAAGCAATTTTGAGACCCAATTTAGTCAATCGTGCCATGGGGAACCTAACAAGTTGATTGAGTGGTGTAGGAAGTCAATGGTGGCCCAAATGTGAAGAAAATATCACTCAGAAGGGGGGTATCGCCGTATCAAAGCTTGGAAGTCGTGATACCCCTAGCAGTGTTGAAATAAAGAGAATTGAAGCCAGCTACAATGATACAGAGTAATGGGTATTGCGATACTGAGACATCCTAGGACCACCCATTTCAGGATTATTGTGGTTACGTATCACGTTACCACTACGTGATAAGTGAAAAACCTTTAGGGGAAAATTTATGTCCAAACAAACTTAAGTCTATTTTTCATTTAAGGGCATAATGATCAATGTTAGGTTAAATGTTAATAGGCTATAAATACAACTTTATAAACCTTTTTCTTCACATTTGGTTGGTTGAACATCTCTATTTAGGTTTTTAGTTTTAGATTAGGTTTCCTTTCTTTCTTTCTTTTTCCATTTTTAGATTAGATTTTCTTTTTTTTTTCTTTTTAAAATAGATTTTCTTTTTGTTGTTTTCTTCTTATTTCTTATTAAAGACTCTTGTAAATAAAGATGGATGAAACTTTTGAGTTTCATTGGTTCCACATCTAAATGAACATTTCTTATCCTTATCTTTATATTGTGCTTATTAAATGTTCGATGAAATGTCTATTTTGGTGTTAAGCTTTATTATGTGCTAAATTGTTGGACGATTAATGTTTATTCTTGATTGATTGGTTGTTCAATTATATCGAAATGTTTAATACGTTACAATTGACACATTTAACAAAAAGCCAAGATAAACAAGACTGAAATAAGAGTTTATCCTTAGATAGTTCGATATAATTGTGCCGAGTTGTAACACCCCTAACCCTATACCGTCACTGGAATAGGGTTACGGAGCATTACCAGACATATCGAACAAATTACAAATAACTCACAAATAATTAATATACAAAGTATAAATTTAATCCTTAAGTCCCTATAATGGATCCTCGAGGTCCAAAACACGTATTAGAAGTGGATCGGGACTTATCCAGGTGCTCGGAGAATTTTAGTAAATTTTTAATTTTTTTTATTTAATCTTTCATTTACCAATTTAAATCATCACATATTATCCTTACAATCCAAAACCACATTAACTCAAAATACAACCTAGGTACATGCCACATATACCAAAATAAAATATACATCACCAAAGTTTCTGAGATCGGGATTGGTTCGGATGCTGGACCAGATTTTGACTCCTACTGACCTGCGTACAGAAAATAACCGTACGCTGAATATAGACATACTCTGTAACGCCCCTAACCCAAATCCGTCACCGGAATAGAGTTATAGAGCATTACCGGAGTTACCAATTTATTTATCAGATATTTCATTTCATGTTCTAATACATTCAATTGATGCTCTAAACAAAATTACCATTTTACCCCTAAACTTTTTAATTAATGACGATTTCATCCTTAGGCTAAAAAATAAAATTCTTGCAATTTAATCCTTATTTCCAGTCATTATTCTCAAACAAATTGATAACAACCCATGAATTCTATAAAATATCAGAATTTTCCATAATTTCAACAATTTTCAACTTAATCCTTAAAACATATTTTTCCCGATCTTGAGCTAAATTAATAATTTCATTCAATTTTGTAATTTTAAATAATAAAATAATTCATTTCATGCAAATTGGTCATTTCTAACATTTTTACAAAATTACCCATAAAGTTTTACTTTTATTCAATTTAGTCCCTGAGCCTAAAACATGCAAATTAGTCATGCTAGATGAGTATTCATACATATTTTCCTCCTCCTCCTCTCCGTTCCATAACCTTAATTTATATAACATGCTACAAATAACAATATCAATAATTTCACTATTTACTTATATGTATATTCAAAACTGTCCATTTGCGTCATAGTCACTAAATTATTTATATCTTGAGCTACAGAACTCGAAATTAAGATCTTATAATTTTTCATGAAATTATACTTACGTATATTCTTACCATAAAATTTTCAGAATTTTTGGTTTAGCCAATAAGTACAGTTTATTCTTTAAGGTCACCCTTATTCTGCTGTTTGACAATTCCGACCCTTCTTAACTAAAAATTAATTATCTCATTGTACAGAATTCAAATGATGTTCCCGTTTATTTCTCTTGAAACTAGACTCATTCAGAATTCTAATCATATAAAGTTAAGCCCCTAATTATTTTTATCCAATTTTTGATGATTTTCCAAAGTCAGAACAGAGGAACCCAAAATCATTCTGACCTTATCTCACAAAGTTTACTATATCTCACAATTTACAATTTCATTTCTTACACCGTTTCTTTTATAAGAAACTAGACTCAATAATATTTAATTTAATATTTTATTTAACCTCTAATTCGATTCCCACAATTTTTAGTGATTTTTCAAATTTAGACTATTCTACTGTCCAAAACTGTTTTAGTGCAAGGTATTATTTACCATGTTTATAACACCCTTATTTTCTTTCTCTACACTATTTTTCATTACTTTCTCTTATTTTCTCTTCACTAACATGACAAGAACATAAGACCATATATAAGAAAACTCTAAATCAACATCAATTCCATGCTTTTTCAACAATATTAAACTTAAAAATATATTGAAATCTTGATGTTCTTACCTTTTCTTATTGACTTCAATCTTTAACTTGATTTTTCTCTCTCCTCCAGCTTTTATTTCTTGAATCCAACTTGATATTCTTGCTCTCCATCATCTCGTTGCTATCTTTCTCTCTTGATGGCTATGGAAATTCTTTCAATTTTTAGGTGAAAATAATGAATTTTTGATGGAAGGACTAAATTGTAAAGAAAGAAAACTTCTTTTCTTCTTCCTCTCTCACGTTAGTTTGCATGGGAAAGAAAAGATAATGATTCTTCATCTTGCTTTCCTTATATATACTAAATAAAATAATAAAATATCATTTAAAAATTAATTTAAAGTATTAATAAACTAATATTTATTTATTTAATTTATTTAAAATATCTCCAACATCATCATTGTCTCTAGATTTCTCTCTCTTTCAATTGATCATTTTGCCCTTAGTGATCTTTTAAAATTCCATTCTTGAGTCATCACTTAATTTGGTAAAATTACAATTTAGTCCCTCATAATTCTTCACCTATTCAATTTGGTCTTAATTCATCAATTTTCCTTGGTTTCTAGATCATTCCACCCTTAAAATATTTTCACTATTAGTCCTTCAACTTTTCATATTTACACTTTAATCTCTCAAATTTTGAGTATTTACTCTGGGGCCACAAAACTTTTCTCACTTTTACAAATTAGTCCTTTCTTAAATCAATATGTCATAATATACTTCCCAGTAACATAACTCAATTTTTCCTCTTCTTGTCACTTTATTTCCTTATTTTACTATATTAAGGATAATATCTTATTGTAGAAATTTTCAGGGTGTTACATACTCAGTGGTATTACTATAATTCAAACTATAATAACAATAATGAAATATAAATATTAAACATATAACAATTGAATTTTCTCAAATATTAACTCGTTCTTAAACTTCCTTCGTTAATAATAGTAACACAATTTCAACTATTTATCAGTTTCAATCAAATATCATAGAATTCAATTTTCTTCACTACATCAACGTTTAGTTCATGCCTTCCATTTCCAATCTCAATTTCAATCCACAATTTAAATTTTTCATTTCATTTTTTCACCCTATTAACAGATCCGGACTTTGACAGATACACGGATCCAACCAAACACACCAGAATGGCACCCAGTGCCTCATCGGATGTTTCGAAGCAAAGTTGACACTCAGTGTCTCATCGGCCTAGCCGAAGTAAAGTGGTACCCAGTACCTCATCGAATCTTATCCGAAATACAATAGTGACACCCAGTGTCTCATCGACTCGAGGTCGAAGCATCCCTGAACACTTCCAATCCTATGGCATGCCAACTATATTCGACTTATCCCGACTAGTTAATAGGGTACTTAGTTCACTTTCTCTGTTTCAATCAATATTCACATCAATTCCAATCAATATTCATATCAATTCCATTTAAATCAAAATTTCACTTTCATTTAAAAAATCCAGTTTTAGAATCAAATACACTTTCCATTCACCAATCAAAATACAATTCAATACTAACACATATTTCTCCTTCAATTCAACTTCACTTTAAATCTCAATTTATCTTTCAATTCAACAATTCAATCATAATCCAATACTATTAACAACCATTTCAATTATCATTCAATTCCATAACAACACTTACCTCGTAATTTACTTACCAAATACATAATTTAATTTAACATTTAATAAATAAATAAATAATTTGAATTATAATAATACAAACCCGGATTTGTTCGATTACTCATCGACAACTTTTTCCTTTTTTTTCGGTACGATGCCTCGGGTTCTTTGCTAGCTACAAGAATAATAATAATTTTCACTATTAATTACAGCATTGAATTATAATAAATAATTGAATTTTATTCAATTCCTACTTATTCTCAATTTAATCCTAACTAAGTTTACTTACTTTTCTAACTTAATTCATACTTCTTTTCTACTTAATTTCTTGCCATATGAAACTCAACTATTCAATATTCATAATAAAACCGTAATTTAAAATTTCTTTCAATTTAATCCCTCTATCACAAAACATATAGCTTCTTTTACAAATTAATCCCTTTATCAATTCTAACTTGAAATTCATTCAATTAAATCCCTAATTCACTATTTTGTTCAACATGAACCATATTCAAAAACCTTAAAACTTCCAAAACCTCAACTTAATTTCATCAAAACTTTATTCCAAAGCTTCTAAAACATCAAATTTAAGAGAAAAAGGCTTAATTGACTTACCAAATTAAACTTCAAGCTTTAAAAACTTAGTTTCTCCTTTTCTTTTCTTTTTTTCTTTCCTTTCCCACTTTCGAATGGCTTCTCTGTTTCTTTCTATGTTTTACGTCCTTTCTTTCCTTTATTTGTTTCTTTTTCTTATTTACTTTATAATTATAACTTAATTTATATATTAACTACTTAATTTATAAATATCTATTTGATAGCAAATATATATGTTACAATTATACATTATCTCCACCCTACATTTGTCTTGATCTAATCTATTTCATAATATAATAATATAATATTAATAAATAATAATGATCTATTTACTTAAATAAAAAGTAATTAAATAAAAAATATTACAATTGTATGTACATGATTTATCACACTTGTATTTTACTATCACCTTACATTTGTCATCTTATTAATTTATTCATTAATTTAATAATACAATATTAATTAAATAATAATAAATATAATAAGTATCTATTTAATACACAAATACATATGTTACAAATATAGATTTATACATTGTTACATTTGTATATCATCATCACTATCCACTTGTCATGAATTTAATTTATTTATCATATAATTTTTTTAATATAATTAATAATCATAAAATAACTTTATACTTAAATTATGAGTAAATTATGTATTTAAATTACAATTGTACAAATATAATTTTTACACATGTATATTTTTATTACCATACATTTATATTTATTTAATTTGTTTCATAATATATAATTTATAATTATAATATAATCAATTAATAATAATATATAATCAATTATATCAAATGGCATATTTTCCATTTTGGTCCCCCTTTCTTTTTATTAATCTATAATTCAATTTTTGCCCCTTATTCAATTTAGTTCTTTTTCCTAATTACTCTTAATTAAGTTAAATTTACCTAATTAAAACCTAATTAGACACACTACTAGACTCATAGATATTTCTAATAATTATTTATAGGTTTGGTTTACTGAGACGGAGGCCCTATAATGTACTTTTTTTGATGCCCGTGAATTTTGGGTCATTACACGAGTAGTGAGACCGAGAGATAATCTATATGCCTAGGTGAGGCCGAGAAGTAATCTTAGGTGGCATCTTTTAGTCTATGATGAGATCGAGAGGAGATTCCTAACTAAGAGTGACAAACAATATAATCGATATAGGTTCATTAGTTTAATTAGCACTCAACTAATCAATTTATTATCGTGTAATCATTCATATTATCTAAAACATTAGGAAGAAAGTTTAGCTTAGTTAATTTAATTAATAGTTTAGTTTTAGTTTATAAACAATTTTAAATTTGAATTCGCACTAATAATTTTTTACTCAATTATATTAGTAATTGCTCATCTTGTAATTGACTTGATAAATACATTTATTCACTTGACAATTCTTTGGGTTCAACCCTTGGGAACACTTCGTGTTCCATCGGAACTATAAATATTACAACTGACACTATACACTCGCAGTCAAAACCGCACTTTTAAATTGCTTTATAAAATTATTTGTTTTTCTGCGCACAAGTGTGTACGGGTCAATGTCTCGAGACAAGAAGAAAAACTATATGACTGTTGGAGCCTAAGGTCTCAAGACACAATAGGCTGGTCTTAAGAAAAATTGTTATATGTCTCAAGACAATTGCTCAATTGTATTGTCTCGAGACAAGGCTGTCTTGAAGCAAACCATAGTTTCAATGTTTTGTTGTCTTAAGACAAAAGAAAAAGCTTTTGTCTTGAGACAGAGTTCCCCTATAGCTTATTTAGCTTCAATGTTGGTTGTTCTCGAGACAAATGAGCTTTTGTCTCGAGCCAGGGCACCCCTGAAGCAATTTTAACTTCGATGTTGGTATGTCTTGAGATAGGACTGGAAACTTTGAAAAATATGGCTTAGAAACATTTTAAAAGACTTGGGGGTACTAAAAGAAATTTGTAAAATTTTAAGCCATTTAGAAACTTTATTTTTTGAGTTTGTAACACATGAAGAATACTTGAGTGTGATTGAAATAATTTATGCAAATTGGATTAAGGGAAATTATAAATAATTTTGTTATATCAAATCATTAGTAAATCAAAGCTAACAATCTCCCCTTTTTTATATAACAAAATTTTTTAAAAAAATTTACTTTCTCCCTAAATCAGATGTTATTTTTAAGATATACTCCGTTTTATAGAACACTTTTTAAACACATTATTTTTGACAAAAATGTTTAAAATTTCATAATAAAAACATTTAGAAAAAAAATTGTAAATCAATATTCAAAGAATGAATACTAATTCCTTTTGAAATTGAAGATTATATTTTCCCATTGATTTTAAGTAATTGCGCAAATTTTATTATATTTCTCCCCCTTTTTGGTATATAAAAAAGATTGAGAAAAATTGTGTAATATACCAAGAGAGAAGCATTTGAAAATCAAAGCTGATGGGAAAAAAATAGAAACAAAAAAAACCACAAGAATAAAAAATGCAAAAATATGCGTAAACAATATATAGATTAATGAGAAAGCATCCTATAGATAAAGCATCAAACCATAGAAAATCATCCTTAACATCCCAAAAGAAACATAAACATCCTAAAAAAATATTTACCAACCAAAGCAAACATAAGCTAAACAAATCCAAAAAGAGCCATAAACACCCAAAATAAAATAAAAACACCTATCAAAGATCCGATGGTGGTTGAGGTGAAGGCAAAAATTGGGATAAGAGCATCGCTATTTGCTCTTCTAATTCGATAAAGTGGACGTCTACTTGACGTGACAACTCATTAAGCCAAGCATCTAAGTGCCCGATAAAGGTGTTGACATGATCGAAGACGCCATTTATATTAGAGAGAAGCGCGAGAGTGCGAGGACATAATGGCAGAACTATGGCTAGAGCATCTGCAGGACCGCCTTGGGCCTCAGAAGGTTGTGCCTCGGAGCATGCTCTTTGCCATGTGAGTGGTCGTGATCGCCTTATTCATGACTGTCACCTTGTGAATTTTAAACGTAGCAGTCAACCCCTTGCTTGACCTATTGGCCATCCTTGAACTCATAGCCACAAATAGAGAATGTCCCCTTGCCAATAGAACTTTTTTATAAAAATAACCTAAATAATTTAATTAATTATTAAAATGACCTATATTTTTAATTAAGTACAAGAATGACCTGAAATTTATAGTAAAAATTGGTGGAACCAAATGATTTGACGCCACTAACATGCCACGTCAGTAAGGAGCATAAAAAAATTAATTTTTTACTTGAGCCATGTAAAATGGCGTTACCTGTATAAATACCAGGAAAATATTAAAATTTCTAAAAATATGAAGGGACTTAAAAAAAATTAATTATTTTCTGGTGGAGTCAATTAATATGGCGCCACTAGATTTCTCTGCCTGCCATGTCAGTTTCCTTTTTTCTTTTTACTTTTTTTTTTTACTTTTTTTACTTTTTTTTTTATTTTTTGTCTTTTATGTTTATTTATGTTTATTTTATTTATTATTATTAACTTTAAAAAATTTAAAATATATATTTGAAATATTTTATTAATATATATTTTTGTAAATTTTAAATATATATTTAGAAATTACTTTTTTAAATTTTAAATATTATTTTTTAAATATTAAATATATTTTTTAATAATATAAAATATTTAAATATTTTAAACTTTAAAATTTGTTATTAGTTTTATAATATTTTAAATATTATATAATTTGTTTTATAATATTTTAATCAATAAAATTAGTTGATTAAATGAGTGAATAAAATCAGTTGATCAAAATCAATCAGTATGATTAGATACGCGAATTCTAAAGTGAATATGAAAATTGAAAATCAGGGGAGGTAATATTTTTAGCTAATGTATATTTAATTAGAACAAGAAAACTGAGGAGGTGGCCGGCGAGAACTGTCCAAACACATGTATCGATCCAAGTCCAAACTCATGGAAACTGACAAGTTCAATTTAAAATAAGCATTTCATTTCAACTACTTCTACCATGTTGATCAAACAAAACCCTTTTGGAACAGTAATCATCTGCAATGGTTATGGTGCCTGGCTCAAGTCCGCAAACCGATCCAAGTCTCTCAAAACAAAACCCCAGGAAATGTTGTCTCAATTCGCCCTTTCTTTTTTCAGTAAATCCCCTTTAAATTCCTCAAAACCCCATGAACCCCTCAAATTCCAGCTCCCCCTTTCCAATCTCTATGTCAAGAATTCAATGAAGGCCCCTGTTACTTCTTCTTCATCAAATTTTGGGTTCAAGGAATTGTTGGAAACTTTCACGGTGGAAGTTCAGAAAGCTGAGAACAAACCCCTAAATGTTCCTTTGGTTGCTCCTTTCACCATAGCCACTTCTAGGCTTGATAAAGTGGAGAACGTGGCAATCAGGATCGAGTTGAAAAATGGATGTGTTGGTTGGGGTGAGGCTCCAATTCTGCCTTTTGTTACTGCAGAGGATCAACCTACTGCTATGGCTAAAGCCAAGGAGGCCTGTGACATGCTCAAGAATTGTTCTTTCTTGACTCTTGAGGCAGGGCTGGGGGAGATTGGTGATCTTTTACCTGGCCATCAGTTTGCTTCAGTAAGTTTTTTTTTAGTCCTCTCTATGTTTTTGGTTGTTCTTTATATGTTCATTAGATTGTTCTTGCATCTGAAGGTTAGGGCCGGAATTGAGATGGCATTGATTGATGCAGTTGCTAAGAGCATTGGTCTACCTCTGTGGAGATTATTTGGTGGAGCTTCAAATACAATAATCACTGATATAACAGTTCAGTTTCTCTCCCTTCATTGTTTGTCTGTTTCTTCCATAATTGTTATTTTCTATCTGTCAGCTTCAGCCCTCTATATGTGCAGATTCCTATTGTTTCCCCGGCTGAAGCTGCTGCATTAGCTTCAAAGTATCACAAACAAGGATTCAAAAATTTGAAGCTTAAGGTAGGAAAGAACCTGAAAGCTGACATTGAAGTTTTACAAGCAATTCGTGCAGTTCACCCTGATTGTTCATTCATCTTGGATGCTAATGAGGGATATAAACCTGAGGAGGCTATTGAAGTTCTTGAAAAATTACATGGTAGAGAATGTATGATAGAAAATATAAGATTCTGCACAATGTGTATTACCTATTATGAACTATCTTAAGGCTTTATTGTTTTTCTTTTCACTACAGAAATGGGAGTGACTCCTGTTCTTTTTGAACAGCCAGTTCATAGAGATGATTGGGAAGGTCTTGGTCGTGTTACTCATTTTGCAAAAAGCAAATATGGGGTATCTGTTGCAGCGGACGAGAGCTGTCGGAGTTTAGCTGATCTTAAGAAATAGTGAAGGGAGAACTTGCGGATGTTGTTAACATTAAGCTTGCTAAAGTTGGAGTCCTTGGTGCTCTTGAAATTATTGATTTGGCTAGGGCATCGGGACTGGATCTCATGATTGGTGGTATGGTGGAAACCAGGTTGGCCATGGGCTTTGCTGGTCATCTTGCTGCTGGCCTTGGATGTTTCAAGTGAGTATCATCATCCTTGTTAAAGAAATGACAACCATAGCTCGCCAATGTTATATATCAGCTTCCTTGAATGTGACTAGCATTTTAATGTAATTTGTTTCAAGTTTTAACTTGAAGACATGGTGTGCAGATTTGTTGATTTGGATACTCCCCTTCTCTTGTCTGAAGATCCGGTTCTTGAAGGGTATGAAGGTATTATACTCTTGAAGCTGACAGTGTGTCTGGTTTGTCTGGTTTCTATGGTAATAAATTTGATATTTGACCATGTTTTATTTCTTGTCACTAGTTCATGGAGCTGTTTACAAATTCACAAATGCTAGAGGCCAGGGTAGTTTTCTTCATTGGGAAAATATTGAATGGTAGGCCCCTAGTTTACCTCCTAATTTGTTGTAGGATGTGCTGGAAACCCAGCAAGCTATAACTTATTGCTGACGTTAGCTTAGAGGTCATTGATGGCTCATTTTTGTTGATTGAAAGCCTACTGACCATTAAACTGGAAGTTAAATACTCAATCATCATGAAACTGGCAACCATTAAAGACAAGAACTTGAGTTTTGTTGGAGATAAACTATTTCTAACTCAAATATATTGTAGATATTTTAAACTTATCTTTAATTCAATTACATTCTTTGTTTAAAGCAAATTGATTATTATTATGTAAAAAAAAAAATTAGCAATAAAGAAAAAACTTGATGAAAATAAAATTAAAGGAAACAAAAAGGAAATATTGTAGAAGAGATGGTATTGAAAATAAACGTACCTTAATAGTTTGAAAAACACATACATTCTTTGTTGAATAATGGAACCAATGTTAAAATACCAATAAGCAAACTAATATTTGTTCAAACTTCAGTTTAAAAGTACTCTCATGAAGATGCTGTTTTGAATATACGTAAGTGTTGATTATTGAAGATGATGTTTTCTCTAATGAAATACTTACTTCTATCCATGACCCCCCAACCCTTAAATCAAAGGAAAAAATGTGCTTAAGTGCATTCAAACCTACACCCTCTTAGTTGTTCAATAACAGCGGTGTGCACTGAGCTAAAGCCTACTCTGAATAGAGATGGTTTTAAACAGTTGTGAGAAAGAGGTTTCAAGGAAAGAACCTTTTCACCAAAAAAAACCTCTAGAGAATTGAGTTTATTTCTTGTTCTGGCCTACTTTTGTTATTGTAGGGAGATATATACAATTTCATGAAAACAAATAATTGATCTCTGAGATAATGTTTTAGTGAGTAAAAACAAAGTATGTATAGTAACAATGTCATTTTGACTTGCAGAAGTTATATACATTTGGTTGGCTGGTGAATGTTGGAATTCTGAATCAGACTGGTCCGTTAAAGTGGCAAGGCAGACCCATCCTCCAGGTAAAAGTAGCGAATGTGTGCAGTTTAGATGCTTGTAAGTTGGAACTCGTTGGTTTTACGGAAGGATTTTATGTTGTGATTTACATGTGGTTAGATTGCCCACTTAATATGGAACTTTTAACTATTTTAGAATTCCCATTGTAAGGGAGGAGCTATTACTCTCTTAAGGGCTACTGGCTTTGCTCAAACTCTTCAACTTTTGGAAGCTTTGCCAAATCAACCCCACATAACATCCATATCCGCCTGTCTTGGACTCAATCTTACTACTCAGTTTTAAGAATCAGACCTGTGATCTAACCAGCCAGACTTCTAGTTATCAATTCAACCAGTTCCATCTGTTTTGATTAAATAATTCATTAAAAATTTCATAAAAATTTAAAAATATTAAAAAAATAAAAAAATTGGTTCAATCGATTCAATCGACTTTTTAGTCTAGTTCAACCGGTTTGTATTGGTTCGCAAAGTAACCGGTCTAACCCCTCTTATCAGACCAGTTTATCGACTAATTCTTACTTCTTAGTCCAACCGGTTAGTATAATCCGGTTCAAACAACGTTACCCAATTTAGGTGAATAGTTTATCCTCTACTCAACCTAACCACCAGAGTGTTGTTAAGGCACGCATTGCATAATGATTTATTTAGCCTTTTAATTTTATGAAACAAAAAATCATTTTAACTTTTAATTTAATTTTTCTGTCTCTTTTAACTTTTGCACTTGCATTATTTGTCAAATCACTAAAAATAGAAGGAAAAATTGACATAAGTTAACTTTGTTGACATCGAGAAATTAATTATTTTTTAAATTTTTTTTAAAAAAACGTTTTTTTTATAAATTTTTTAAAATAATTTTTATGTTTTTTTTTAATTTTAAAATTTTTAAAAAGTTAATTAATTGTTAACGTGGAATCAGTAAAGTTAATAAACATTAAGTTTTCAATTCATTTTGGGGTGATTTAACAAACAGTACAAGTTTTAAGGGTTAAAAAAGGCAAAAAAAAATTAAATGGAGAGATAAAATAAATTTTTGTTGAAGGGTTAGATAAATCATTATGCTAAGAAATAAATTGCCTGACTTAATTTCTCTTTAATTTATTTATTTTTTCATTATTTTCATTTTATATACCTTTACTAGCAAGATAAAGAGATAATATCAAACATATGAGCATTAACAAGAAGCATTGATCATGAAAAAATTTGAGCATTTAACTCATGACTAATGTACATATGGACGGTCACATAAGTTGTTATATCAATGTCGTTAAAATTTTAATAGGTCAGTTAATTTCTCCATCCAACAAAAATACAATTTGATTAAAGTTTGAAGGTTGAAGACTAAAGTGACAAAATGATTAAACATTAATGTTTAAAATTATCATTATACATTTGTGTAATTGGATGATGTTTTGTGTAAATACACAAAACCTTACGAAAGTTGTAATAATTTGTGTAATTGATAAATTACACAAGATATAAAAATATATAATAACATGTAATTGGAGTGCTCATTCTAAAAAGCCACCTTAAAATTTCTCATCATGAGGTCAGAGTCAAATAATGTACAAACTCTTCAATTTAACATGGTTTCACCTGTTCAAATCATTTGATGCATTTTCATTCTATGAATTCACCAAACAGAAAAGTTAAAAAGACAAAAACTGCGATTAAAGACAACACTAAACTTTAAAAAAGTGCGTAACACTCAACACCATCCCTCTCGATTTGTTCCAATACTCTGATAACCGAGCATTAAGGTTGAAGGCTGAAGTACAATGTGCTTTTCTTCTTCAAATGAGAACCCACGATCTGACTTCTTAGCGGCAGCTAAGGTTCAAGCTGAAGTGCCATATTGAAGGTGGTAATATCAGTCATAATTAAAGTACTTAGTTCTTGCATTTCAACAATCGGATCATCAAACATGAATAACCTTTTCAGCCACTGGCTGAAACAATTACTTAAAAACCCCATTGCCAAATTAGCTACAAAAGAATTTTTTTTTTAAAGTATATTTAGAATTCTAATGGTAAAATCAAGATCAATAGTTTTATCTTTTTATCTCATTTTTTAAATTTAAACAACTAAAAGGAAATATATTTAAACAAGTGAATAAAAAGATGATGAACAAGCATTGACATCACCTTGGGCGAGTCATTTGCTTCTTGCTGTATAATTTTATTTCCTTGCCTTGCCATTACAATATGAACATTTTCGATAAGGCTTCAAATATTAGTAAAAGTTTGTTCAAGTTGTCGGTTCATCTTTGTTTTTTCAACAAGGATATTAATTCAAAATTTCTTTTTTATTGAGTATCTTGCATCTCAGTATTCCTTGCTCAAACATTAGGATAATATGGTGGCTCAGAGCAACCATTACTTAAATCTTTGATTGAGTTGAGAGTCCCATACATATTAGTATTACATTGTTCCTTCTGTTTTTGAGAATGATTGCACCTATATAATAACCCGTCTCTACTTTTTGTTGTTGAAGTATGCTCGAAGACCATTTATGAGATTATTGTAATAGTATATTTATTTACTTATTTTTTTAATAAAAAATTATTAATAATTGTCTTTAGTTGAGTATTATCACGGAGACAACAATAATACATTGAGATTAATGTGTGGTTGATTGATGACAAGATATTGTCATGGATAGAGATATTAAGCCAACACATTAGTACATTTTAGCATAATAGTATATAGATTAACTCACCGTGAAAATGTTTGTTATATTATTATATAATAGTTACAATAGTTCTTATAATGAAAATGGTATATGTGATCACTTTGACACAATCAAATGTCGTCCATAATTGATTGTACTGTAAAGACTAATGTTTGGTATACTACAAAATATGTAATATTATATCGGTGCTATCACATTTGATTTGTTAAATTATATCTCAAATCAAACCTAAGTAGATATCACATAATTTGAAGATCTAATTCCTTTATTGACCTCACGAAGTGTACAAAGAATCTCAAACAATCCTCAATGACAGTGTGCTTGATTCGTCACACCGTGATAAATGAAAGTAGAACATTTGGAGAAAGGCCTCCAAAAAATTCATTTACAGGTATAGAAAGTAGGTCCAAACAATGAGTTGTCTTATAAATTTAGAAGGTTTGAAATTTGATTCCACCCCACAGTCCAAGGGCTCTTATCAGTCGGTAATGCAAAATTGAGCTCAAACATCTCCCTTGACATGTTACCACCTTCACTGAACCCTACAAGCTTTGCCACTATCTGAGCACTCTCCTCTATGTTTTTGACATCATGCGGATCTGTCCACAGCTTGTTTATGAATTGCATCTTCCTTTGCTTTCCTTCCAGGGGTACATCCCATTTACTGTACAATGCATCTCTCTCCTCCACACTCAATCGTGACGTCAACCTCTTTGCGAGGAATTCCCTTTCACGCTTCAGGGCTCTAATGCTGCAAGAAAACAGACAAATTCCATGAAGGGATAAGCTAACACAATCAACTGAAAGCAACAAGAGATGTGTGGTTATGAGAGAGAACCTTGATGACAAGGACACTGTGGGCTCATCTCCTACTAGAGCTGGGCTTGAATTTCCAAGTTCTGCAAAATGGTGCTGCATCCAATTTAAGCGCCTAAGCTCCACTTCCATGTATATTTGGTCGGCAGGATCTCCCCTGAATAACAAATAAAATTGTGTCCTATGGATGATGGAGACATAGCAGACGTCCCATAACTCAATGATCTGTTGCCTTTGTTCCTTGAAGGTTACATACCATGGAACTTGGGGTTCCTCTGGTTCAATTGCACTCTCATCAACCTCTAAATTGTATCCAGCCGCTTCATTAGCTTCCAGCTCAAGCACCTAAAAAACAAGTAAAAGAAAAACTAAATGAATTCCCTATAAATGAATAATAACAAAGAATGCAAGGCCCATCATAAAGAAAGGTCATTATTTTACCTGACAAACAAGTAGTTGCTTCTGGTATTGCAATTTAGCAACTCGCTCTTTCAGCTCAGTTACATATGCTCTTATGCTTCTTACATTCTCTTCAGCTGCATTCTGAAACATCTTCCGCATTTTCTTCATGTTAACTGAACTTTGACGTCTATATGGAGTGCTTTCCTTTGAAGAGACATCTCCAACCTGTTCACTCCTTGCAGGTGTTCCTTTCTCAGACTCTGGGAGTGTCTCCTTAGAGACAATGTCATCATCCTCTGGAGGTCTGTTTTCTTCATTATCAGGCTCCATAATTTGCTGAGAGGTTGATAGAGAGGAGCTTGGAGATTTTATAAAATTTTGCCGGTTTGCAACATTACTTGAAGTTAAAGGAAGCAAATTGTTCTTTATAGACTGATTCTTGGTTTTGGCGGCTGCTTCACCATTGGATTCTTGATTACTGCTTGGAAGAGACATTACCAATTTGTCTATTGACTTCTGAACATTCTCTAACTGCTCCTCAAGGTTAGCTATTGTGCTACCCTGTGAATGAAGTTTTGTTATCTCTTCCTTGAGGTTAGCACTGACACTTCTGTTAGGAGCTATAGCAGTTCCAACATCAACCTCCTTTTTAATAGACCTGACAGCACACATCTCCCTTATTTCTGCCTGCAGCTTGGCAATTGTCTCAGCTGCATCTTGATTACCTAGTCTATGATAAGCCACCTCTTTCTGGAGTACTTCCAAAGCTCGATTTGCTTCTTCTCCAAGCTGCTCTTGAAGGTGTTCAAGTTTACGAATTTCATGCATAAGTGTGAAAGGAGCAGTTGATGACTGCCTCATAGACTGCCTTAGCAATGTTTTCCTTGTTTTATCATTATGGTCTATTTCCTTCCTATCGAGTTTCAGTGACAACACATCAGAATAAGACAAACACTTCTTCATTGATGGACGTGGTAACTCAATTGGGTTTGAAGTCTGAATAGTTATATTAAACAAACAAGAAAAAGTTAGTTAAAAATATTCAAAAAGGAAGAGAGAAAGTAAAGAGAATAAGGAGATATAGAAGGGAACCTGTTGATCATCCTGAAGTTTTCTGCGTAACTCATCCACCTCAGATTGTGCAAGATCTCTTTGGCGCTTAAGTTCTTCAATTTCCATTTCCATCTATAAAGCAAAAACAGAAAACGTGATTATATATGGGTTCAGTTTCATTTGCAATATAAAACAATTCCAAATGAAACCAACTTGAATCGCTTATTACCTGTTGTATTTTTAAGTCTTTCTCCCTAGATAGATCAGGGGTTCGAAGCTCTGCTTCTAGCCTGGCTACTTCTTTCTGAAGATGTTTGACTAACTGTTTATCTGAAACAACCTTTCATGCAAAGAGAAAAATGTATTCATGTCAATTCACTTAAAAGTTCATGCATTTGGAAATCCATGTCAAATCTCATTAAGCAAGAAGGAAAAAGTAAGTACCATATTGACTTGCGCATTATTTGTCACTTCCTTTGCCCGGGTGGCAAAGAAGAGAGTATTACGAGATTGCTCAAAATGACTTAGTGCTGGACTCAAAGTACAAATGATGGCAGTACGTGCATTTCCACCAAGTGAATGCTGCAAAATACGAGTAAGCTTCGAGTCTCTATACGGTATATGACCACTTCTTTTTCCAACACTGCAAAGAGAAAAAAATTTCATTGACACAAGGGACAAATCAATCACGACTGCAAGACGAAATTGTTCCTTCAATCTAGAGAAGTTCTCTATTAGCATTAATAAACTAGACATTAGCAAAAAGTTCTAATGAGCACCTAGAGTCAAGTGTATCTTTAAGAAGTTGTAGTTCTGCACAAATTTTGACAATAAGATTAGCTTAAGAAGATGACAATTTGCAGATAATTTTGCATAAGTATTTATTTTACGGTTAAGTATAGAACAAGTAACATTTAGAGACATTAATGTAGTTTCCTTAGATTTTGGCAAAACAAAAGGGTAGTTCAGTCAGATGCAAGAAGGGTTAAAAGGTGGTTGTAGATGACAATCAAATATTACAATATGTAACTTTCTTTTTTTTCATTGTTCTTCTCACATGCATCATAAGAAGCCTCTATTGCAGAGTACACTTAAAAAGTTTTAGAACAGATGAAGGGACAAAAGTCAAGAAATATAATGAGAGAAGAACAAAAATTTGCTAAGATATATTCTGACCTGAGTTTTCTGATTACAGTTGTCAAAGTCATCAAACTAAGGTTAATATGACAACCTTCCTTCAGCCTTGCACCATCAGCATGAGTTTGTGAAGCTCTTTCACTGCCAGCTAGATCCACAAAGTTCTGCAAGTGTTGATTCAAACAGTTTGCCATCAGGAACAAGAATGTATATATCCTTTTTGGGTACTAAAACAAGTGTGGCTGCGAAGCAAATATTTACTCATTTTACTGGATAAAGTTGGGAAGGGATAAGATCATTCTTACCAGGCTTGCTACAAATGATCTCACACAATCAGAATTTTCACGCAGAGTACTTTGAATTGTCTGCAGTTTTATCCAAACAAATTTATGAGTTAGTTTCCTTGGGGCATTGAGTATATATTAAGGAACCAACAGAAACCATCATTCATACCAGCCTTATTATTTGGTGTGATCGTGAGCTAGTATCATTTAAGGCAGTTTCACCAACTTGCCTTTGAGCTACAGAATGGCAGTAAAACAATTAGCCTAGCATTTAGAAGAGAAGGGGAAAAGTTTGCTATCTCAAAGCGATTTTCTTTAGTTACCTTCACAAATGCTAATTAAATGTCTTAAATGCTGATCGTTGCTAACTGTTTCTTCCACCAACTTCTCAACCACAGTGCCTTTCTGCAGAAAGAGATTAAAACTAAAAATTATAGTAAAAGAAAGAGGATGGTGAAAGCATCAAGTGCTTCATTCATTTGAAAGACTAACTAAAGAGAGGCCATTACCTCTGGATCATCAAGAAGCTTGAGATTGCGGCCAGATTCTGAATTTAGCAGGTCCCTAACATTCTCATTGTAAATTTCTAATCCTGAAATTTTAATGGTAAAATCTCTCTCTGGTGTCTGCAACAATTTCAAATAAACAATAAATGAACTACGAAAAATCACAAGTCTCAACCATCTCAATGCAATGTTTTATGTTAATGCAACAAACTACTCATATAAATGTAAAGAAAATTACAGGTATCAAGAATAATTAGTTCAATCGAGGGAAACTAATCTCACATTCATTATATGGTGGTATATGTCATTAACAGCCTTCTCAGTTATTCCTCTCATCGTGTATGTCTTCCCACTGCTGGTTTGGCCATACGCAAATATAGTAGCTGTGCCAGAAATTACATAATTGAATTGTCTAATAAAGGGAATAAAGGGCTTATGGACAGGCTTCCCAAATGAAATAGTAGAAAAGAGCACAACTTAGTACCATTTATGCCTCCCAAAGCAGACAACGCAACAGTCTTCACTCCTTCGTACACAGTTTCATTTAAGCATGAAGGTCCAAAAACTTTATCTGAGAAAACAAAAAGAAAAATCTCAAAACTAATTTACCATGAAACATGAACCAACTAAACAAGTTCGTAGGTAAGTTACCAAATGTGAAAGGAGGAGGCTGAGCTGTGCGTTCTTGAGAAGGATGCTTAGAAACAATGGTGTAGTCATCTTTGCAATCCCATGCTACTTGATCTTTGGCCAGTTGCTCCCTTTTACTCAATGGTCTCAACCTTACAGTAACTACAATCTTCTCTTCCTTTGATTTTGGGCCTCCAGGAGTTGTTACTGGTGTCCTGTCTATCTTCCTGGCCGGGGTTCCTGGAGTTCTGACTGTCATTTTTTTCCCTTAATTCCTTCGTGCCTTTGGAAATTAGAAAGACAAAATGTAATGCCGTCAGAACCTCTCACCTCCCGAGCCGAAGGAAATCGACTGAAATTTTAACTGTGAAATGAATTAGTAGAAACAATTAGCATATTATGAACATATATATTTTATGTATACAAGGTCAACAATTTAAGAACATTTATGAAATTATGGACAAATCTAAATATAAACCTATAGAAAAACATATAAATTACTATTTAATCCAAATTCCAAAGATTAGATGTTAAAGAAGCTGAAGAAAAAAATTACTCCTGAAATTTATCAAGCCTTCATAGTTTATATAAATCAGTTGAAAAAAATTAAACAAAATAGGAAATAATACGAAAATTAAAGAAGTGGAAAAGCCGAATCTAACTTTTATTCATATTAAAATACTAGAAACAAAATCAACTAAATCCCAGAGGTAAAATTTGAATTTTCTCTAGCGAATTGGATTTTTTTTTTTAATCTCTAGGAATCACACATTTTCTAGCATAAAGTTTCCTTCAATTATCTGAAAATGAAGCATTTTCCGATATTTTGAACTTAATTCAGTACTGAATATCAAATTAAGTTCATAAAAGGAAAGTTCACTTCCCTCAATTATTTTCCATATTCAACTCAAATCTTACCAAAAAAAAAAAGAAAAAACAGAAAATTTGTTTCTAAAAAAGATCACAATCCAATACTTACTCAAATTTCTGGATCTAATCAAAAGATTATTTGAGACTTCCAACCAGATAAAGAAAAGTTGAAGAAGAAAAGAGAGAGAGAGAGATTAGGTTTGGAGAAGAGAGAACTTTAGAAAACTTTGTCTAATGGAAAAAATGAAAAGCCATTGAAGTGAGAGAGATGGGGGAGTGGCCAATAGATTTGAAATTTTAGAGCCTAACGGCTAGTTCATTTTCTCAACTATTTTTTTTAATTTATCGCGAGATACTCTTCTTTTTATCGTGTGAGAACTGAGAGAAACGGACCTGCTTTTCTTTCATTTCTAATCTTAATAAACGGTTTTTAAATTTAATACTTAACAATAATTATTCTGTTGACGTCATTGGAGTAAAAACTTATAAGGTAAATTGTATTCAAGGTTACTAAATTATTAATAAATTTATGTTTTGGTCACTTAATTTTAAAAAGTTACAAAATGGTTAGTAGACTATTTGAAAATTTTCATTTAAGTCACAAGGCTGTTAAAATCGTTATTGTCTGGCTTTCTTCGTTCGTACCACCTGGACCAATTAAAAGCTCTTCTTTCCATTATCTTTTATAGTTCAATTTTTTTTTTATGAAATAACTTTGAATCTCACGAATCTGTGAACCAAAATGCAAAGAACCTTTCTTTTCTGATATTCGACATTGACCGTCAAGTCGACTTGGATCTAAGGTACATTCTTCTACTTGTCAATGGGTATTGATCCACTATACATCAAATTGTCGCTTGGAACTCACTAGCCTAACTTAAAAAAATAATAATAATAACAGCCCAATGACTTAAATAAAAACTTTTGAATTATTCAGTAACTATTTTGTAATTTTTTGAAGTTAAGTGATCAAAACGTAAACTTACTAATAGTATAGTGACATAAATTTATTAATAGTTTAGTAATATTTGGTATAGTTTACTGAAACTTTTATAAGGTACACTGACGATTTTTTTGTTGTTGTTATTTATATTATTATTTAAACCCCTGATTGAATTGATATCACGAATCAATCAGGTATAAATCTAGGAAAGAAATTACAAAAATGACTTTTCGAATTTAAAATAAATTATGTTATTCTAAAGTACTTTAGTCTTTTTATTTTATTTTTTAATAAATAAATAGTTTGCATATGGTGGGACATGACATTTACATTCATAATATTTTAACTTTACCACTCAACAAAAACTTCATCTTGAAATGTTTTGTATATTTTTATTTTTTTTATACACAATTCATTACCTTCATCAATTGTATATATTGATAATGATATTGATTGAGTTAATGTCACAAGTTAATTTGGCACCAACCCGAGATTGGTGACAACATAATTATAAACAATTGTAGTGATTTAATATTCTTAATTTAATATATTTAGATGTTTAAATTTTATTTTACTCACAATTTAATCTTTTTTTTATTTTAATATCTTACATATTACATGTATTATTATTAATTAGTTTCAAAATTATACATTTTATTATTTATTGTATGCTAGTTTTAAACGCATTCCTATATTTTAAAAACGTAATTTCTACATGTATACGCATGAGATAAAAATTTTTAATTATTTTATAAAGACGCATAACATTATTTTAAATTTACCTATGAAATTATTTTACTCTACTAGTGGGTGAGCTCCACTAAAAAAATATTAATATTTTTAAGATTTATCAATATTTTAAAGATTTTATCAGAATATTTAAAGATTTATTAATATTTTTATTTGATAAAATATTTTTTTCTAAGTTGAACCTGATGGTAGAAATGCCCGAACAAAGTATAATGATAAAAATCTAATCTTGAATTTTTAGATTATCCTAAAGATTATTGCTACCCATAAATTTTGATTTTAACTCTAATTGAGGGTTTGCCAAATCTACATTCTCAAGTTAAGAACAAGAGTTTGGAAACAAAGTTAAAAATATATATCCACATTTTAACAAATTTAAATAACAGTATTTTTAATTTTAAAAAGGGAAAAATATTTGTAATACACTGCTAGTAGAGTTTTTAGATTTTACAAGTAGGGGCGGACAATGTATAAGTATTATATAGGAGTATGGTAAGATGTTAAAAATTAAATATTACAAAAAAAGAAACATGGGACAATTTTTTAAAATTACTTATAAAATAAAAAAGTACGCTATCAGTATACTAAATATTTACCTTTAAAAAAGGCATTATATTTTTTTCAATTGTATACTTATTTTGAAAATATAAAATAATATAAAGCTCAACTTGGAATTACTTTGGAGTGTGTTCTTTAAACATCTATTAGATTATGGCTAGAGGTGCTCATGGGTCGGGCCCAACTAAAATTTTAGGGTTTTAGGGTTTAAGGTTTAAGGTCGAGTGGTCCGGCTCATTAGCAGGTCTAATTACGGCACGCTGGGTGAATTTTTTATGTAACAGTTTTTTTTAAAATTGATATAATAATTTAATATGGTTTCGGTTTGAATTCCTTCATGTGCAAATTTTTTTTTACATTTTATATAAAAAGATAAAATTGGCCTAAAATTAATATTTATTACTTTGTAAAAAAAAATACTTTTGGTAAATTCTAAGTTGATCACGAACTATGGTTACTTTCTTACTCAAGGAAAAGCTAGTTAAAGTAATGGAAGAATAGCCTCGAACCACCAATCATTCCTTAGTTGTAAATTAACTATGAGAACAGCTTGACAATTAATCTTTGTCAGTTGAACAATCTTAAGAAAAACTCCTACGATTTAATTCCTTGATAACCTTATGAATGAGAAGAATCTAACTCTAATCAACAATCTTAATTGTACGGACCTTTTAAATTAAACCACTTAATCTTATGATGTTATCCAACTGCACACCCAATCAAACTAAAAAAATTTATTCTTCAGTAAAAATAATATGACAATTATGAATCAAATTATATTACTAACGACATACTATTCGAAACATCCAACAAGTGACCCTTTTTATAAAGACAACAAGAACAACATAATGAGACGGTCCTATTGTAACCGGAAAAAAAATAAATATCAAGGTGAAAGAGGAATAAAGTGTGGTTTAGAGTCTTACAATTCAAACATCAAGTTTTTCTAGACCTTTAACTAAAATAATTTTTTTTTACCATAAGCTAGAATATAATTTAGCTAGAAATAATCAAAGAACTGTGTTGAAAATTGGTAAACAAAACTAGAATTAAAAAAAATTTAAAATAAAAATAAATACATGAATGTTAAGTTGTCGAGACCTGCAAAAATAAAAATCTATTTGAAAATATAAAATTATTAAATAACAACAAGAAGAGTTGTATCTACATAGATCAGTAATAACTTTCTTTTTTAACAAAAACAAGTAAAGTAAATATGTTGGTTTTTTTTAAAAAAAATCAAAACTAAATTTAAATTAAAAACTTAGCAAAAAAGGCAATAGTTAAAAGTTGAGGAAAAATCAATAAAACAAAGCTCTAACCAAAGGTAAAATCTCCGTTTGATTCATAAATTCGATTATCGATGCAAAGATATCTTTAATGCCTTTACTAAATTAGTTCTAGTTGCTAACTCAACATTGAGCAGCCAATCTCTCCTTATTTATTCAGTAACCAATGTTAGAATAACAGTTAAAGAAGCTGTTAGTCAGCAGTTAAGGTTGTTAGCTAGTAGTTATTAGTTAACTAGCAGTTATAGCCTTCATGCATGTACTCTATATATGTGAATGTACAGCACTTAGAATAATGAAAAAATACAGTATGAAGTATTCTTAACACGGTATCAGAGGTCCCTGTCTTCCTGGGAACTGCTTTTTGATTTCCTGCGTGTCTTATGTCTTTTTTCAGCCCGTCTATTGAGCAGTCTGCTACACCGATGGCATCCAATTTTTCCGATGGAGTTGACAGTCGTTTCTTTTCTGCCAAGAAGATCAGTGTACTTCTTGATGATAACAACCACCTGCTATGGCATCAACAGGTTCTTTTAGCGATTAAGACGCATAAGCTTCAGCATTTTATTGATCCTGGTACTGTTCCTCCCCCTCAAACAATTCTTGATGACACAGGGGTATCAAACCCAAATTCTGAGTTTGATCGGTTTGAGCAGTAAGACAGTATGCTTGTATCTTAATTGCTGCCTTTAGTAAGTCCTTCTGTTCTCCCTCATCTCATTGGCCTCAATACGAGTGCTAAGATTTGAACAGCGGTTGTTAGTGTGTATGGCAGCAAAACCACATCCCAGTTGATGTTTTATAGACACGCATTACATTCGCAACGTAAAGCTGATCTCTCAATGCGAGACTTTTTGATGAAAGTCAAGGGTTACTGTGATCATCTTGTTGGCTGCGAAAAGGTCATTAGTGAACAAGAACATGTCACTACCATCCTCAATGGTTTGTTCACTGGATATGATTCTATCATTACAGTAATTACTGCCAGTCAGGTTCCTTATAGTGTCCAAGGTGTAGCCACGATGTTTCTTGATGTTGAAGCATGCCAGCAACTCATAACAATGGAAACTCCTAGCTCGACAAATATGGTTTCCCATTCTCCTGAGGTGCATGACAATAACAGTGTGTCTGTACCAGTTTATCAACCCACCTCAAACACTCGTAGTTGTGGGCGTGGTCGTTTTTTGGGCTCTCATGTTCAGTGTCAATTGTGCAGGAAATCCGATCACTTGGTTGATCGTTGCTATTACCGTCTTGATACCTCCTACAAGAGCACCAACTACAGACCTCCTTCCTCTCCTTAAGCAAATGTATGCATGTTAACAGTGGAACTTCTATCTCATTCTGGGTACCATCTCCTATGGCTGTTGCATCTCACAACTTGCCCCAGGGATGGTTTTCTCCACCAGTTAACATTCCTACCTGGACCAATCCAATTGCTGCTGGTCCAATACACCATGTTGGTCCACCTCAATCAGTACCGTCACATGCTCAGGCCCTTCTTGCTACAACTGAAACAATGGCTGATAATGCTTGGTACCCTGATTCAGGTGCAACTTATCATCTCACAAACTCTCTTGCTGCTCTAGATGAAAGTGGCTCCTATGCTGGCCTAGGTAAAGTATATGTTAGCAATGGCATGGCACTCAGTCTTCTTTTCGTACTCAGTCAGGAGCATTATTCATAAAATCATTATTGTTTGTGCCTGGAATAACCAAGAACCTTTTGTCAGTTTCAAAGTTTACAAAAGACAATAAGGTGATGTTTGAGTTTTTTCCTACACAGTGTCAGGTTCGAGATCTTTAAACCAGGGAAGTTCTCCTTCGAGGTTCTGTCCATGATTGCCTGTATAGACTTACTCTATCTGGCCCGTCTAAGACTGTTGTTCATTTAGCCTCAGCTCAATGTTTTACTGCTACTGCTACTGTGCCTCTGAGTCTATGGCACTCTAGATTAGGACACCATTGTAATACTACACTTAGAAATGCTATGCATCATTGTAATATCTCTTTTACTTCGAATAAAGACTCTCTCGGTTGTGTTGCTTGTCACTTAGGAAAAGAACATAAGTTGCCATTTCCTAAGACATCGACTGAGTATTCTAAGCCACTTCAGTTGGTAGTTGCCGATGTTTGGGGTTTAGCTCCAGTTTCTTCTAACGGTTTCTGTTATTATATTGCGTTCACTGATGCATGCTCCCGATATACTTGGGTCTATTTTTTGCATACGAAATCAGAGGTGCTTAATTTTTTTCAATGTTTCATAAGTAGGCTTAAAGAACTCTTGGCTATCAGCTTCTTATCTTGCAAACTGATGGGGGTGGTGAATTTCAGGCATTGAAAGGGTATTTAGCTCAGCATGGCATTCAACAGCTTGTTACTTGCCCATATAATTCTAAGTAAAATGGTTTAGTTAAGCACAAGCATAGACAGATTGTAGATATAGGTCTCTTCATGCTTGCACATACCTCCATGCCTCTGTCCTACTAGAATGATGTCTTCAACAGTGCGGTAAACTTAATAAACAGGTTGCCTTCTTCTCCTTTAGGTAATATAACACCTTATGAAAAATATTTCATTTCAAACCAGATTATTCTTTTCTTTGAGTTTTTGGTTGTCTTTGCTTCCCTAATTTAAGACCATTCAACAAACATAAGCTTCAGTTTTGCTCAACACAGTGTATTTTTCTCGGATATTCACCTATCCATCATGGATATCGATGTCAAGATCAAAACGGTAAAACATATATTTCTCGTCATGTAACCTTCTATGAGCCAGTATTTCATTTTCAAACCACTCATTCCAAGGTTGTTTCTCCTACCAATTCACCATCTTCTAGTGTCACGGGGCTAAACCTTTCGTCTCGCAATCCGTACGGCCTTAGGTGATTCACTCATTCAAACTTGCCTAAGTCAGCCTTTACTTGAGTGAAGATTCCTTAAGAACTCCTTCAAGGCACCAAATTGAAAAGCAGAAGCGATTTATGCCAAAAGAAGCAACCAAAAGAACAGCAGAAAGAGTGCTCGCAAAGTGTTTGAGTAAATGCTCTCTATTCTCTTATTCACAAAGAATAATGAAACAATGAATGGAGTGAGTACAAATAAGGAAGAGGCTCTCTATTTATACTTGAGCTCCCCTAAAACCGACGGATAAGATACATTTACATCGATGGACGAGATTAAACATATCACATGATTTAAGGGATTTACAAGATATTGTCATATCAAGTCCTATCTAATCTTTACAAGATATGATTCCCTCTATCTTTTAAGATTCTATCTTCTAAGATTAGTTACCATAGTTGCCTAAGTTTCCATATCTTCTCTATCGGGCCAACCAAGCTTCAATCTGACAGGCTTCTCTAATAGTTCCTTGAATCGGGCCAGTTCTCGTGGCCTAAATAATCCCCATCTTATCAACAGACCTCCATGGGGCACATCTTGTACCATAGTCATGGACTTTGCACTCTGACCCGTGACATTCTCCCCCATCCGTTCTTGCAACGCTCTTCTTGTGACTTCCGAATGGAACTGACTTGATTCACCTCAGATTCTTCTTGTTGCATTAACTTCCTCCTAACTTGTTTTCCGATCGGGTTGTCTCTTCTTTCAAACTTTTACCTCAGCTTTCGTCACCTCTTGTCTTGAACCGTTACACTCATTGGTACATCTCATTGGCAAGAAGTCACCACTCTAACTTGCCCCAATTTTGACTTGTTCCCTTTTGAATCATCTTGATTTCCACACCTTGGCTTCGTATTGCCTATAGTCCATCGGCCTCTTTACTTATGAACTTTGAAAGGGACCTTACGACCTTACCAAGCCAACAAGTCAGAATTCAAAACACTATCAAAGTGTTCACAATGTACCTTACTTGCAGCATTTACTCGTTTCGACTGTTTCTACATCGCTCCTTTTTCTTCGAAGCCCGATACACAACCCAAATTTCCCGAAGGTGTCGACTCCACAGTTGAATCTACAGGCTTCATATCGATCTCTGTCGCCACTAACACTTCCTAATAGGTTTTTGTAGCATCCTATTCTATCGAGTCAATGTTCCTCCCATACGAAACATCCTCGACTAGTTGGATTGACGACAACACTTTTGTCCCAACCTTCATATCCCGATACACTGGCATAACAATATTTGATAACAGACCAGTGACAATATGGATTTGATCGGCCCATGGATACAGAACTGTCTGAATCCTGTCAAAGAAGTTTAAGCCAAGCACATAATCGTAATCATCTAATTGGATTACCTCGAATTCTTCCTTGCCCTTCCATTTACCGATTTGTAGTTCCATCTCACGAACTACTTCCACAGTTGGGGCCTCATCAGAATTTACCGTCTTGATATTCCTATTCAATTTCTTAATAGAGAGACTAAGTTTCTTTGCAGCCTTCTCTGATATGAAAAAGTCTGATGCTCCCGTATCAATAAGAGCACTCTCTTTTTTACCTGCAATATTGATGTCTACGAATCGAATCGACCGTCAATGTCTTTTTCTCAATAGGCTTTGCCTCTTTCGGCTCATCACTCTTCTTGATAGCCGAAAACAAAGATACATTTGGGCAGTCCCCCTTCATGTGTGGCCCCTTACAAAAGTAGCATCTCGACTTTCCCCTCTTCTCTTTCGGGCTATTGGGCCTCCACTTCCTATTTCGTGGTTTCCCATTACCACCATCGCTACCACAATCACTGCCATAATAGCTATGTCCATCTTCATCTTCCTCATGGTACTTACCATTGCTCTTCATGTTAGGCTTAGAAGATTCAAACTTGTTTCTTCTCGGAACAAGTTCCACTAAGGACTCCGCTACCATCATGGCATTGGTCAGTTCCTAAACTCCCCAACGTTGCAATTCTTGCTTCGCCCATGGTTTCAACCCATCTGTAAAAGAGAAAAATGCTTCTTTCTCGCTCAAATTAGAAATCTAAAGTATGAGTTCACTGAACTCCCGTACATACTCCCTAACCGTGCCTAGTTGCGTAAGCCGCCGTAACTTTGCTCGAGCTTCATTCTAAGCATATTCGGGGTAAAACTGTGTTTTAAACTCCTTTTGGAACTCCTCCCAAGTCCCAATATCGGTCCCACCACGTCTCACATCAATAGACCTAAGTCGCCACCATAACAAAGCAATATCAATAAAATACATAGCAACAGTATTTACCTTTGTGGCATCATCCTCGATGCCCATCGTATAGAAGTATTGCTCCATGGCCTAAAGAAAATTATACACCTCACTTGCGGACCTTACCCCTTTAAACGCTTTCGGTTTGGGCACATCCATTGCTTGTTGCTTCGACCTCGAAGCCAACATCCCATTATCTATGGCAGCTTTGAAAATCTTGAGCTCCCCCTTAAGCTCATTGATCTCCTCTTTCAAAGCTGTCACCATAGCCTCGAGAGCATCATCCTTCCCAGCCAGCTTATTCTCCAAGGAACCAATAGTATCCAACACATATTCCTTGAGCTGCTCCTTCATCGTTTGCAACCCATCAATGAGTCTATCATCGACATCGTCGGTCCTCTCTTTTACGTCCTCTATGAACACCTCGAGAGTGATGACTCGATCATCCAAAGTTGACAACAAGTCCCTTGATCTAGGGGTGTGCAAAATTCGGGTAAAATCGAAAAAATTCTGTTAACCGACTGAATTCGATTAATCGGTCAGTTAACCGAATTTTTTGGTTGGGGGTCGGTTAATAATTTTTTAAATTTTCGGTTAACGGTTAATTCGGTTCGAAACCGGTCGGCTAACAGAAAAAATTTTGGTTAACCGAAAAAATAACAAATAAAATCATAATATATAAATAACTTACTATTTACCCAAACCCAATCCAACATAAAAACCCAATCTAATATATTTAAACCCAACTACCCAACTACCCAACCCAACCCAACCCAACCCAATTACCCAACCTAATTTCCCAACCTAATAATTTTTATTACAAATAATAATAAATAAAAATAAAAATCTAAAAGTAAAAGCTAATAAAACAAAAACATAGACAGACACTCACTAGTCACTACTATTGTCGACAGAAAGCAAAAACCCCTAACCTTTCAAAGTTTCAAATCTCTAATTGCAAAATTAAAATCTCTCAAAACTTTTAAAATCTCCCAAAACGGTAAAACCTTCAAAACCTTGAGCTTGGGCTGGCCGCTGGTGAGTGGTGACTGGTGTTGTCGTCGAAGCAGTCAAGCCGCTGTTACCTGTACTCGACTCCAAGTAAGAAAACTCTTTATTTTCTTGATTTTTGAGATATTTTATGATCTTATTTAATATTTTTATAATGATATTTAATCATATTTTTATTTAAAATTTAAAATCAAGTATCAATATTCAATATACAATTTATTAAGTATAAACCTAAAAAATAATTTTTTATTATTGTATGAAATGATGAGTATGCTGTATGCCAAACTGAAGAGCTTGGGGCTATTGACAAAAACCTCAAAGATTCCTTTAGTTTTTATTATTAAGTATCGAGTGCCATGGCTGAAACGAAAGCCTATTGACAAAAACCTCTTTCAGCCCTTGGGGCTACATTTTTCGGTTTGTCATTATTTATAGCACTCATATTTTCTGTTTATAAACTCAAAAATCCGAATGTATTTCATTTAATAAGAAATTTGATATCCCTTAATCAAAATTTCGGATTCAAGTATCATATATATATAAATCAATAAATTTTGTTCCCAATTTAAGAAACTTGAGTATTACCACAAATCTTATTATATATAACACATAATCAAAACAGTTTCATTATTTAATACTTATAGTCAAAGTTCATGGAAAAAACTATGGGTACTGTACTACTGTTTCCTTATTTACAATCTTCTAATTAAATTTATTTAGTTTAAGATTCATTGATTTATTGTTGTAATTTTTGCTTATTTTTATTTGTTGTCGAAGGGTAAATTATCCTATTAACTGTAATTTATTTATTTTAAGATTAATTGATTCATTGAGATTTGTATGTATGTGTTGTAAAAAAAAAATTATGTGGCTGTTAATATATGTGCCTGCATTATCCTATTAACTATTTTTTTAACAAATTGGTTTCTTGTTTGCAAGAAGTTATTAGACATGGATAAAAGCAGAATTTATTTCTCTAAAACTCAACATCAAATGTTTAATATTATAAATGTATTTTAATTTATTATATATTTTTTTCTTGCAGAATGTCCACCGAACCAACATTTATTGAGGGTAGTATTACACCTCCTACTTCAATAGATTCTGAAAATTCGAGAATTCGAGCTTCAAGCCAAGCAAAGGGGACTACTGGGAAAAGAAAAGTCACTTCTCAAAGGTCAGAAGTTTGGTCTCACTTCACTAAGATTATTAATAGTGAGGGTGCAAGTAAGGCTAAATGTAATTATTGTCAAAAGGAATTTTGTTGCGATATGAAAAAAAATGGTACAAGGTCATTGAAATATCATATTGGTTCATGTAAGAAAAATCCTAGCAATGTTATTGACACTAGTCAAGGACAATTAGTTTTACCTAGAAAGGGAGTTGAAGAGGGGGACGACATCTTTCAACTTGGAGATTTGATCAAGAAGCATGTAGGAAAGGATTAACACAAATGATTGTGATTGATGAATTACCTTTCAAGTTTGTTGAAAGTGAAGGCTTTAAGAAATTTATGTTTGTGGCATGTCCTAGGTTTCATATTCCTTCACGAACTACTATGACTAGGGATGTTTATCAATTGTATTTAAATGAAAGGGTTAAGATAAAACAACTTTTGAAAATTTCTTGTTCTAGAGTTTGCTTAACTACTGATACATGGATTTCTTTGCAAAGTGTTAATTATTTGTGTATCACTGCTCACTTTATTGATAACAATTGGAAATTGAATAAAAAGATTTTAAACTTTTGTCCAATTTCTAGTTATAAGGGTGAGTCCATTGGGATGGTGATTGAGAAATGCTTGTTGAATTGGGGGATTGATAAGTTGTTTACAGTTACTGTTGATAATGCAAGTTCAAATAATGTTGCTATTGGTTATTTGCGAAAGAAATTTAACTCTCGAGGGGGTTTAGTTCAAAATGGTAGATATCTTCATATGAGATGCATGGCACACATTGTGAATTTGATTGTTGTTGAAGGCTTAAAGGAAATGAATAAATCTATTGAATGTGTTAGGGGGCTGTTAGATATGTGAGACAATCTCCAGCTAGATTACAAAAATTTAAGGAGTGTGTTGTGGTGGAAAAGATAGAGTGCAAGAAGATGTTGTTTCTTGATGTTTGTACTAGGTGTAACTCGACCTACTTAATGTTAGACACAGCACAGAACTTTGAGAGAGCTTTTAAGAGATTTGAGGAGCAAGATACAAACTTTAGGGCTGAACTTAAAAGGGGAGAGGGTTGGCCTAGTGTGGATGATTGGGATAATGTTAGAAACTTGAGGGATTTCTTGGAACACTTTTATGAAGTCACTTTGCGTATATCTGGCACTTTATATGTCACGTCCAATAATTTTTTTGATGAGCTTTCTGAAATTGATATTCTTTTACGAGATGTTCAGTTAAATAGTAATGTTGATTTCAATGTTATGACCATCAAGATGAAAGAGAAGTATGATAAGTATTGGGGTGATATTGATAAGATGAATTTGCTTATGTTTGTTGCTTGTGTTTTAGATCCTAGAAAAAAACTGAAGTATCTTGAATTTGCACTTAGTGAAATGTCTAGTTCTGAAAAAGCTTGTGAAATGATGCAAAAATTGAAAGAATCTTTGTATGAATTGTTTGATGAGTATAAGCCTCCACTTCATAGTACTTGTAGCCAATTGAGTGTGCCAACACATGTTTCTCTCGGTGAACCACAACAAAAAATGAAAAGGCGAATGTAAGCTTTGTATAAAAAGCGTGAGTTGGAAATTTGTGGTGAGGATAAAACATCTGAGTTGGATAAATATCTAGCTGAGGCTAATGAGGAATTTGTTGAAAATTTTGATATTTTATTGTGGTGGAAAGTGAATAGCCCTAGATTTCCCACTCTCTCAAAAATGGCCAAAGATGTGTTAGCTATATCGGTTTCTACGGTTGCTTCGGAGTCTGCATTTAGCACCGGGAGACGTGTGCTTGATCAATATAGGAGTTCTTTAACTCCTAAAATTGTACAAGCTCTAGTGTGTACTCAAGATTGGATTCGAAAATCATTATCACAAGAGGACATAAAAAAGATTGAAGAACAAATCCAAGAGCTTGACAAGATTGAAAATGGTATATTTATTGTTTTATTTTAATAGTTTCAATTTTTTTACCATATTACTCCTACTTATTTAATTGATTCAATGTTTAGACTTTTCTTGGAATGCATCAGAGCCTACCCTAAATTCATGAGCTTTCGTGAGTTGAAGGATATGCTTACTTTCTTATTCTTGTTAACTTATAATCTATTCGTTTGTTTATATTATTTGATTTTTTTTAAATGCGTATATTTCTATTATATGCTAAATTTTTTTTTGTAGGTTTAATGCAAATAGAGATATTTTGGAGAGAAGAAACAGATACAATGGAGAATATTAAAGACTTACATTTCAATTATGTGTTAATTTCAAGACTTATGTAATGTTTTTAATTATGTAGTGATTCAAAGACTTATGTAATGTTTTTATTATATAGTGATTCAAAGACTTGTGTAATGTTTTTAATTATGTAGTGATTTAATTCAGTTAATTCGGTTAATTAAGTTAATTCAGTTAATTCAGTTAATTTTTAACCAAAAATAAAAAACATATAATTTTCGGTTAATTCGGTTAACCGACTGAATTAACCGAAAAAATTTCGGTTCAGTTAATTTTTTTTTAAAAATTCGGTTCGGTTAACGGTTAAAAATTTTAAGAGGTTGGTTAATTCGGTTAATGGTATTTCGGGTCGGTTAACTGACTGAACACCCCTACCTTGACCGACTCGCTTTTCTGACCCTTCCTCGGGTCTCCATTAGCTCTTCTGACCAATAACTTCTTTCGACATCCCAACAGTGCCTTCGAACCAATAGCTCTTATACTACTTGTCACGGGGCTATACTTTCGTCTTGCAATCCGTGTGGCCTTAAACGATTCACTCATTCAAACTCGCCTAACTCAGCCTTTACTCGAGTGAGGATTCTTTAAGAACTCCTCCAAGGCACCAAATTAAAAAGCGGAAGCGATTTATGCCAAAAGAAGCAACCAAAAGAACAACAGAAAGAGCGCTCGCAAAGTATTTGAGTAAATGCTCTCTATTCTCTTATTCACAAAGAATAATGAAACAATAAATGGAGTGAGTACAAATGAGGGGGAGGCTCTCTATTTATACTTGAGCTCCTTCAAAACCGACGGACAAGATACATTTACATCGACGGACGAGATTAACCATATTCCATGATTTAAGGGATTTACAAGATATTACCATATCAAATCCTATCTAATATTTACAAGATATGATTCTCTTTATCTTTTAAGATTAATTACCATAGTTGCCTAAGTTGCCATATCTTCTCTATCGGGCCAACCAGGCTTCAATCTGACAGGCTTCTCTAATAGTTCCTTGAATCGGGCCAATTCTCGTGGGCTAAATGATCCCCATCTTATCGACAGACCTCTATGGGCACATTTTGTACCATGGTCACTGGCTTTGCGCTCTGACCCGTCACACTAGTACCAAACTTCTTGTACTGACTCCCCATTACCTACCTACTCCCATCTCTTCTCCTAATACTATACCTGGCGTTTCCATCCGTACATCACATGATAACCCCCTAGTTAACTCCCTCCATGCTCATCAGTCACTGTGTAGGTCTGCTTCTCCTAGTATATCCATTAATCATCCCTCCAATTTGTCCTTGAGTATACTTATCAATAGTTCGTTCCATCCATCGCCTCCCCTCTCAGCTCTTCTCAACTCTCATACCATGATCACCCGTAGTAAAGCTAGTGTTTTCAAACCTAAGGCATGCCTGGTCAAAGCAGCTGATTTATCAAGTGATACTCCTGCTGATATTCATGAAGCTATGACGAATACAAGTTGGACAGCAGCCGTGCAAAGTGAGCTTCTAGCTTTACTTCAAAATAACACATGGACTCTTTGTCCTCTACTTGCAAATCGAAGAATTGTTGGTTGCAAATGGCTATTTAAAGTAAAAAAGAAGGCAGATGGGACAGTAGAAAGGTATAAAGCACGGTTGGTCACAAAAGGCTTCTCTCAACATGCTGGCCTTAATTTTCGAGATACTTTCAGCCCCGTGGTTCGAGTAGCAACCATTTGAATTGTGCTACTACTATTATGAAAGGCTGGTTCTTGAGGCAAATTGATGTCAACAACGCCTTCCTCAACAACGATCTGATAGAAGAAATCTACATGGATCAACCTCTTGGGTTTGAGGTCTCAGGTACAGATGGTCAAAACTGGTGTGCAGGTTGAACAAAGCACTATATTGCCTGCGCCAAGCCCTTAGAGCATGGTTTCCCACTCTCAAACGGTTTCTGGTGACTCAGTTTGGTTTTAGTGCATCGAAGATTGATAACTCATTGTTCATTCGAAAATTATCTGACAACATCTTACTTCTTATGGTCTATGTTGATGATATTGTTATCACAGGTAGCTCAAATGCTTCTATTAATAATGCGGTCTGTCAGCTCAACAACAAATTTACTCTAAAAAATATGGGACAACTGAATTTCTTTCTAGGCATTGAAGTTTAGTACATGACACAAGGGTTGCTCTTCAGTCAAAAGAAATATGTGTCAGAAATACTTACCAAGACTGGAATGCTGGGTGCAGCTGCTACACCAACCCCCATAGTGAGCACACCTAAGTTGACTACAGCAAATGATAGCTTTCTATTTCTAGATGCTCATTTATACCGAAGCATAGCAGTAGGTATGCTTCAGTACATATGCATAACACGGCCAGACTTATCATTCTGTGTTAACAAACTAAGTGAATATATGAATCTTCCGAGTGAAAATCACTGGAAAGCTGTGAAACGAGTGCTCAGATACCTTAGTGGGACTGTTGATCATGGCTTGTACTTTTCCAAATGACATGCTGAAGTAGTGTGCTACTCTGATGCTTACTGGGCCTCTTCTATTGAAGACTGTCGCTCTACTACAGGTTATGTGGTGTATCTGGGACCCAACCCTGTTGCATGGAGCTCCAAAAAGCAAGCTATAGTGTCCCGATCATCTTCTGAAGCAGAGTATCGTAGTCTAGCCAACTGTGTATCCGAGCTGCTATGGGTTAAACAACTACTTAATGAAATTAGTCTGACATTTTCTCAGTCGCATGTAGTCTGGTGCAACAACACCTCTACAGTCTCCATAGTTCCAAATCCTACTCATCATGATAAAATGAAACATGTTGAGATCGATCACCAGTTTATTTGAGGAAAAGTTCTTGATGGTACCTTACAGGTTAACTATGTTCCTTCGGTTAAACAAGTTGCAGATGTCCTTACCAAGCCAATTTCACCAAAACAATTTGTCTCATTTCGACAAGCTCTTAAAGTTCTCTCAAAAGTTGAAGAAACTAGGGGAATGTTAGAATAACAATTAAAGAAGTTGTTAGTTAACAATAGTAGTTATTAGTTAACTAGCAGTTACAGCCTTCATACATGTACTCTATATATGTGTATGTACAACACTTAGAATAATGAAAAAATACAGTATGAAGTATTCTTAACAACCAAGAGGCAACTTATTTGAAATTACTTCATTTACCAATAAATAATCTTGTATCTCAAAGCTTAAGATTTAACTTGTCAATAGCATTAAGAATGAGAGAAACCTAATTCTAACCAACAAACTCACCTCAACAGAGTTTATTTAAACTAGATCGCACATCCACACCACATAAATCATATGTTATGAGATACACAGTTATGCAATTCGTCACAAGTATTAGAATGAATGTTTACAGATTTGATTATTCTAATTGACAAGATAATTATTCTAAGTTATCAAATACTGGTCAAACACTTAACAAACATGTACAATTGTAATTTAAGCAAAAGATGTACAAATACTAAAGAACAAAAAAGATTAAAAACAAATTAAGTATCACAAATTGGTCGAATCAAATTTTGACAACCCTTCAGCTAGAAAAAAGAGTTTAAAAAACTATAAAGTAAACACACACACACACACACACACAAAACAAACAATAAAATAATATATAATGCCTAAAATTATAAAAAGGTCCTAACTCCCTTTTAAAATATCCAATTTATATGGTCTAATTAACCTAAACCTGGTTACAAGAGCTTGCTTGAAATTGTAGAGCTGATAAAAGATCAAAATACCCTTAAAGTTGTCATTGGGTGCTAGGAATCAACGCAAGGGTGTGCTGACTAGAGCATTACGGCACTAGGACAGTACAGGGGCACTGATGAGGAACGTGCAATTGCATGCTAGGGTGTTAGCTTAAGGTAAGGGTGCTCGGCTTGGGTAAGGTCACTTAACTTCGATCCATGCTCCATTTTACCTGTTTTAACTCTTTGTTTCGTTTTTGACGATCTTCAAACTCGAACTTTAAGATCCCATAAACCTAATCCAAGTCACAAAACATTTATATCATGTTTGGTTCACTAAATGTAATAAGGTGGGAATGGAATATAGTGGGACTAGAATAAAGAATAAATATTTGTAATGGTACTATATTGTTTGGTTGGTTGAATTATTGTTAAGGGATATACAAGAAATATATAAAAAAATGATAAATTTATTCCTTAATTTAAATAAATAATATCTTAATGGCATATTAAAATTATTCTAATAATTAATTATTTAAACTATAGTTATAATTAATATTTAATAATTTATGTTAATACCTTAATAAAGTATTTAAAAAGAATTATCTTTTAGAAATTGATTTCACTTGTCGATTGAGTCTTAACTCAATTGACAGCGGCATTATTGCCAGTACAGGAGGACGTTGGATCAAGTGTGCTGAAACGCATTATCCTCTTATTTAAGAGTTGGAAATGGATAGTTCTAGGCATTGTGTCAAAAAAAGCATGTCGAAACCATTTTTTTGAAAGCGGGAAATCAACTTTTGAAAACGAAAAGTTGGGAGTCGCCACCAATCGTTTTTAATAGGATGTGATTGGATCACCTCAAAACACGGTTGTTTTTAATAAATAAATAAATTTTTCAAAACGACGATTTTGGTTTGCGAAAATAGAAAACCGGTTCGGGAGTCAGTTACGTATGAGGAAGGATTAGCACCCTCGACACGCCCAAAATTGGTACTTGATTGATTATTTAGTGTCTTAATGTCGAAAATTAAAGATTTGGACAGAGTTCAAAAAGCGATCCTCCTTTTATTGGCTTTTAAAACATTTAGGTAAGTCAAATGTGTATTAAAGACCATCTCACCCCAAGGTAAAACATTACATCCAGTACGTTAGGACACAACATTTTTGACCCTCAATTGTGAGCTTGCCTTTAAAACATGCGTTTTAGCCTTAAGAGGATATTCGATTATTCAAAACAAACAAAGAAAGTGAAACCCAATACGTTAGGCACGATTTTTCGAATTCTTTAAATACCGAACATTGCCTTTATTTTGAAAATTTTTGAGAGTGAACTGGTAAGAGGATATTCGAATATTCAAGACAAACAAAGAAAGCGAAACCCAGTACGTTAGGGCACGATTCTTCGAATTCTTTAAATACCGAACATTGCCTTTATTTTGAAAAATTTTGAGAGAAGATCAATGGATAAATGAATTAAGGACATAGATTTTTTAAAAAATGATGATAATAGACAACATGAAAATAATAATATGAGAATAATACTAACCATATATAAATAATAAAAAATAATAATAATAGTAATTAATAGAAATAATTAATAAAACAACAGTAATAATAAATACAATAATGTAATAAACATTGTGCTAATAGTATTAATAATAATATTAAAAACATGATGATAATAACAAAAAATATGTTGATGATAACATTAAATTTGGGGGATAATAGTAAAAAAAATTTGGAATAACAATGTTAAATTAGTAATTGTGAGAAATAGTAAATAATAATAATTTGATATAAAAATGGTAACCGATAATAAACAATGGTATAAAAAATATATATAATAAGTCTATGTATAATAGAATTTTATATTTAAAATAATTAACTTCGCTTAAAAATATATATGTATTTACATAATAAATATATAATAATAAATAAATAATATAATAATATGAAACATAACTCAAACTAATTAACTTAATAGAAAATAAAAAAAACAAATATAAAAATAATGAGAATAAAGCTCAAATTAATTAATTTAACAGTAAAATAATAAAAATAAAAAAGGGGTTAAATTGAATTAAAAATGAAAACTTTAGGGTCAAATCAGAAAGGAAATAAAATCAGAGGTAAACTCCCTCTCTTTTTCCTTCTTTCGTTTGTGTAAAGAAAAAATATGAACGCCAAAGTAAACAAAATTGAATAATATAAAAAGTTACCTTAAAATCTGATTTGTATTCTCTTTGATTTCGTATGTGTATTCTCTAAAAAATTTCCCCCTTACGATAGTTTTTCCATGGCTTTTATAGCCAAATTTTACAACTTATAACAAGTAGGGTGATGGAGTTAGTGGGGGTGATGGAGGTAGTGGATGGTTTAGTAGGGTGTGGGGGTGATGGAGGTAGTGGATGGTTTAGTAGGGTGATGGAGTTAGTGGTCGGTTTAGTGGGGTGTTTAATTTGGGCTGGTTTGATTGGGCCCGGGCAGAAATTGGGCTTAACAGCTGCCGCTCTTTGCTCGTTGTCATGTAATGGGAACAAAGCAAAGATTACAAAGGCCAATTTTGCCCGATCCTGTCAAATCTTGGCTTCTCGGTGTAACCTTATTGCAACACACTGCATCCTATTGCTTCTAAATGAAGATACGATTTGTTGGAACTTTATCTGATCCGCTCTTGCTCAACGAAGATAAGATCTGCAATTTTAGCCTGTTACCCTACTGCTTAGGGGGTTATGGCGATTCTTCGACCTGCTCCACCACTGCTTGGAGAGCCAGGATCTGTAAATTTTAGTCTGTTACCCTACTGCTTAGGGGGTTGAGGCGAGTCTTTGACCTGCTCCACCACTGCTCGGAGAGCCCAAGTCTGTAAACTTTAGCCTGTTACCCTACTGCTTAGGAGGTTAAGGCGAGTCTTCAACCTGCTCCGCCACTGCTCGGTGAGCCCAGATCTGTAAATTTTAGCTTGTTACCCTACTGCTTAGGGGGTTAAGGCGTGTATCTTTGATCTACTCCACTATTGCTTAGGGAGATAATATCTATAATCTTTAGCTTGTTACCCTATTGCTTAGGGAGTTAAAGCGTGTATCTTTGATCTGCTCCACTATTGCTTAGGGAGATAAGATCTATAATCTTTAGCTTGTTACCCTATTGCTTAGGGAGTTAAAGCGTGTATCTTTGATCTGCTCCACTATTACTTAGGGAGATAAGATCTGTAATCTTCAGCTTGTTACCCTATTGCTTAGGGAGTTAAAGCCTGCTGTTTTTAATCTGTCCCACTATTGCTTAAGGAGACAAGATATGTAGTTTTTAGCCTGTTACCCTACTGCTTAGGGGGTTAAGACTGGTGGTTTGAATCTGCTCCATTGCTGATACATTGAGATAAGATCCGCTGAAATTTGATCTGTTCCACTCCTGCCAGTGGAATGAGATCTGCTATATTTAGCCTATTCCACTCCTGCTCAGTGAAGATAAGGCTGATGGCTGAAATCTACTCCATTACCGATACATGGAGACAAGATCCGCTGAAATTTGATCTGTTCCACTCCTACCAGTGGGATGAGATCTGCTATATTTAACCTGTTCCACTCCTTCTCAGTAGGATAAGGCTTGTGGCTGAAATCTGCTCCATTGTCGATACATGGAGATAAGATTCGCCAAAATTTGATCTGCTCCACTCCTGCTCAGCGAAGATAAGATCTGTCGAAATTTGATATGTTCCACTCCAGCCAGTGGGATGAGATCTGCTATATTTAGTCTGCTTCACTCCTGCTCAGTGAAGATAAGGCTGGTGTCTAAAATCTGCTCAATTGCCTATACATTGAGGTAAGATTCGCCAAAATTTGATCTGCTCCGCTCCTGATCAGCGAAGATAAGATCTGTCGAAATTTGATCTATTCCACTCCTGCAAGTAGGATGAGATCTGCTATATTTAGCCTGTTCCACTCCTGCTCAGTGGGATAAGACTTGCCGAAATCTGTAATTTTAATCAATTTTACTACACTGTCCATTGGGGAATCCATCTGTAGAAGTGATTTCCTGTGATTTATGCTTATGCTAAACGATTAGGATGCTATGATCAACATGAATCAAATGCCTCTAACTAAATGTATTATGAATGACATTTGTACGAATGCAGAATGTCATGAAAATAATCCCATTTTAATGCTTGGGCTACCATAACTCGCTGTCTGTTAAGGCTATCGCTTCACTGACATGAGTATTTCTTGTTTAGCTGCTACTTTCCGACAGAAAACTCATAGAAACAATCCATTTTCTTCAACTGGTTTGCCCCACTATAATTTCAAGGTCCAGTCCACTGTACTTCATGGGATATAAGGCTTGCACCATCTTCAAACTCTCCTACTGCAACTCGGGGGAATATAATCTGATTCCTCTTCAATTCATTCCCCCCGCAATTTTAAGGGTACAGGATTTGACTCTTCTTCCATTAATTTGGTCTGCTACACCATTCCTTGGGTGTCATGACTAGATGTATATGCTTGATATTTGCATGGATGCAAAATACCATCTTTCTCTTGAGAATGATCCCCTTTTAAAGCTTGGGTTGACATTGCTTGCTATTCGTCAAGATTGTACCTTCGATGCAATATTTGTCTCTGATATATTTGACAGAAAATTTTAAGGGGTAGTCCCTCAGACAATTCCAACCCTTAGGCTCGGTAAATTCTAAACAACAGTCCTGTTTCAGGTTCCCGTATTATTTAGAAACTTCTAGAGTCATAAGCAGAATCTCCTTTGTGGAAATATTTTAATCTATATTTCAATCCGAAATGCTTGAAAGAGATCATGGCAAGGGATAAGAATGAAATTAATTAAGAGCATAGCTCGCAACAATTAAAGTAATCGGAGATATCCAAGGTAATAAAATAAAAATGATTGGGGCGTATCTCGAAAAGAATAAGGCAGCCAAGGATAGTAAACATGGGTAAGATAAAAAATTAAGTGCCCCAGATATCGCAGCTTGAGCTTCTCTGTGCAAACTTCTTGATGACCATTTGAGCTCAACATGTGTTTAGATGATCCGAAGTACTTTGTCAATGCCTCAAGATGTAGCATACTTCCTCATTGTTAACTCAGGCATAGTAAGACTACTGTATGCCCCACTTTTGATCCAAATTTGAGCCGCCATTTTCGGGTTTTCAACTCAAATCCCCTTTGGTCTCAAAGCGCCCTTTACGGGTTTTCGCATTGGCCTTTCCTTTGCTTTTCTTTTCTTTCTCTTTTTTTATTTTTCTCTTCTTTTTCCTTTTCCTTTTTTCTTTGTCCTTTTTCTCTTCTATTTTTTTTGAAAGTGAAGTATTCTTCGATTAAATCCAAGTTCACAGGGTTAAGCAAGTTCTTGCCATTTATCTTAATCAACATCAATGCCCCCACCAGGGATAAGGTCATTCCCAATTTAACATCCATTTTCACTGAGATCCTTTTGTATGGGAAAGATCCTTCTCAAAACTAAGTTTTGTTGATGAAATTTTCTAGAATGATCTTTCCGACATCACTTCGTATCATTTGACCGTAACGGATAATTTTTGACCTCCTTTTTCAATCAGGTTCACTTGATCATCAGAATCGGATTTACTTAACTCTGACGAAACTCGTGGAGAAGAGACCTTGCCAAAATTTCATTCATTCCATAAATCAACGAAAAATGTTGCCCCAGTAGAGGTTCTGATAGAGGCTCCAATGATCTCTTTTTTTTTGCACCGTTCATTTTCGGGCGATATGGTATTTAATATTGAACAGCCCGGATGCTTCAGATATCGTACTGCTATTTAAATTTAGTACATCGTCAGATATGGTCCCTTTCGGTACTCCATACTAACATAGAAAATGCTGGCTATTGACCTCGCATCATTGACATATGAGGCAGCTTCTATCCACTTGGCAACATAATCGACGACCACAAAAAAAATCGATACTCGTCAGAGGCTTTTGGCGAAATCAGACTGACGGCACACATGCCCCATATAGAAGAAGATTATGGGTTTAACTGATTCTTTGCAACATGAGGTTTGCTTCTCATCTTGTTTACCGTCATCAACAGATCAGGAGATAAGCTACAATCTTAGTCATCTTCAAAGTCTTGAGGTCCCACTAAACACATATCTCACTCAAAAGGAGATTCTAAGTTAGCAATAGTGTCAATCATATCATTGATATCTGGAGACCTGTTATAAGGATGAAAGAAAATTTGAAGAACAAGAGAAACCAAGAATATTTACTCGTGTGGTATAATCATGAATGAAATGGTAAAGAACAGATGTTTGAAATAAGAAACAAAAGAATGTATTTCATTGAAATAAAGATGCTAGACATAAGCCTATTTCATAAAAGGATTCTTATTGCCTCTATGCTTAAAGCAACAAGTGTGTTTTGAATATGACTCTAGATTAGCCCTAAAAAATACAGGGATCTCTTCCACCGTCCCATCGTTTAAAACACTCCCAAGTATGTAAAGGTGAATGCCTATCAAAATTTTTTCTCCGCATCATAATTATTGCATTTACCCCCTCATCAGCATGGTTGGGTAACAGATTTTCTACGCCAGACCTGTTGTCGAACTTCACAATACCCATTTCAACGAGCCTTTCGACTAACTTCTTAAAATGGATACAATTTTCTATCGACTTCCCCGTGATTCCCGCGTGGTATTCGCATTGGGCGTTTTCATTGTACCACTTAGGGCATGGAGGTTGCACGGGTTTTGAGTAGAACGGTGCTACAACATGTGCATCAAATAATATTTTGTATAGCTCCTTATATGTTATTGGGATAGGGGTAAACTGTATCATCTCCGTATTTCTTTTTGTGCTGGACTCCTACCTTGGTGCAACTTGTTGGCCTGTGACTACCGTTCTTGATTGATTAACGGTGACAGGTTTTGAATAGCCTGAGCTTACATTGCTTACCTCGCTTTCCTTTTTCTTTAGGGCTGACCTTCTCGTGCTTTCCCCCGTTTTTATCTTCCCGCACCTTATTGCATTTTCTATCTTTTCACCAGACATCACTATGTCTGCGAAACTCTTAGTCGCGCTCCCCAACATATGATTAATGAAAGGTGCCTTCAAGGTATTAATAAACAGCATAGTCGTTTCTTTTTCCAACAGTGGTGGTTGGACTTGCGTAGCGACTTCCCTCCACCTCTGGGCGTATTTCCTGAAGCTTTCACCTGACCTTTTCTCCATGTTCTGTAATGTCATCCTATCAGGCGCTATATCGGTCACATGGCCATACTGTTTCATGAATGCATGCACCAAATCCTTTCATGATTTGACCTGAGCCCGGCTCAACTAATTGTACCATTTGGCTGCGGCCCCAGTTAAATTATCCTGAAAACAGTGAATCAACAATTGGTCATTGTTGACATATTCCGTGATTCTCCGACAGAACATTGTAATGTGAGCCTCAAGGCAGCTGGTTCCATTATATCTTTCAAATTCTGGCATCTTGAACTTCGGAGGAAGTACTAAGTCCGGGACCAAACTGAGTTCCTTTGCGTCAACTCCGCAATAATGATCAGCACTTTCTAGCTCCTTGAACTTCTCCTCTATCCATTTGCACTGATCCTCAAACTACTTTGGGAGCTCCGCCTTTACTTTTTCCCCTTCAACCTCATTGAAATCAGGGATCGTGGGATTTGCCATATTGTCTCCAGGGTTAGAGCATGAGCCCGTTGGGAAGTTTACCGGTGCCGAAGTACCGGCTTGATACAGAGGTTTAACATTAACAGACACCCTTGGTGGCTGTGTTTGAATGTTTACTGGGGCAAAGCTTATAGGACAAGCAGAGTTATCATTGTCATTCCCAGTATCACCCATAGGGCCCTTTCCTTTGTCAAACCCTCCCTTCAGCAGCTGTGTCTGGTGGCTCATCATGTTGTCTAGCATGTTTTTCTAGGACTCCAGCATTTGATCCCTCATCTCCTGCTAGATCCTAGCCAGCTGTTCTTGCATCTGAGCTTGCAGTTGCTCCTGCATCTCCTTTTGTATTTGTTCTAATTTCTCTAACCTCTGATCCATATCCCTTGTTTTCCTCCGTGTATAGTAACGATGTTCCAGGGTAACTAGATAAATTATCACTAATTAATAGGGTTCTTTTGTGAAACTTAATTTTTATGATGCTATGCAATGCAAATGCATGACATGAATGCAAAAAGGAGACGTCGATTCGAATTCAATTTCATTTAGAAAACTTCACTGAAAAACAAAATCTTTTATATAAAATGAATTACATATACGGTCTTGCCCTAGCACCCAAAGCTTTTACTTTCCTAAGAAGGTAGGCTAACTCTCGCCTCCGATCTGACTCTAACTTATATTTAACTCCTAGCACATCTGCTTGGACCGCCAAAGTCTGCAACTGATCAGCCACCTCTCGTATCTGAGCTATAGCTTTGCCCATGAGGTAATCTCTATCTCAGACCTGATCTTGAGATCGATGAAGCTGCTCCCCTAGTTGCTCATTATTTGCTTCCAATAAATCAATTTGATTCTCACAGTTCTGAAGTGTAGTCTCAAGTTCTTCTACTTTCTCCTTCAAATTCTCGATCTTACTTAGGCTAGCCCTTAATTCAATCACTGAGTTACGACTCCGATGTTGTTGTAGTGTCATTTCTAACTCTGTCACCCGAGCTCTTAACATCTGTTTTTCATTCTGGCTATCATCCAAACTCTTTTTACAAGTGACTTCTCGAGCTTGAGCATCATAAAACTTTTTCTCCCACCAATCAGCCCTAGCCTTTTCCTCTTGGATTTTTTGCCTCTATTGTTCAGACGTTTTACCCAAGCCAGCATTTCTCATTAACTTATATAGCTGCTTGTAATCAGTCTTCAGACTATCCAGGTCCTCCTCAACCTCTCTTTTTCTCTTCTTTAAATTCTCAGCCTCGGATTTTTGAACATCAACATCCAGCTTTAAGTACACTTTTTCCTCCTCCAACTACTCTATTTTCCTTTCTAACTCTGAGGTTTTCTTTTCGAAGTCTTACTTTATGATTTCTAATTCGGAGGGGACCACTCGCAGATATTTCTCTATTGGTCGAGCTTCTTCTAAATTTGGCCTCGGGATATTATCGTTAACCCTTCTACTCCACCATTTATTATATTCAGGAGTCACCATTAGATTTACAGCAACTCTCTTTATCCGGCAGGTTTGGTTCCAGGCATTATAAATCTCGCGGCTCTTTTTCTTGGAGTCTTTCTCCCCATACGAAAACCCACTCTGAGCTAACCCATGCATCATCGGTATAAATTATCTCGATCTATATTGTCTCAATACAAGTAGAGGGGCGTATCCAATGGCACCCCAAATCCCCAACAAAAGGATCCAATCATAACTCCCACATCGGTAGAAAATCTCATCGGAAACCATCCAAGGGGCTTTCCATTCGATATCTTCCTCTTGGAGATTTTGAAGTATCGTCATTCATTTTTCCTATGTTATGTCATCTCTTCTTGATATGGTCACTATCTCCTTCAAAGGTGAGTAATCTCTGAGAAAATGTCGGTAAGAGGCATTTTCTACCTTCCAAAAGTGGCTATGAAACCATACTAACAAGATTTGTGCACACCCAATAAATCTGCCTTCACCTGCCCTCCGACATGCACTCAAAGATCTGAAAGTCTCAGCCAAGATTGCAGGAACAGGAGTGACTCCTTTACCAAGTCGGTCAAATAGATCGGTGACTGCTTCATCTATATACCTTAAAGCCTTAGGGAAAATAACCAAACCATAAACGCTTAAGGCGAAGACATTAACTCTTTTCTTCATATCAGGGTGGGTCAGGATCAGATCTCTCTAATTTTCCCAAGAGATGCACTTTCTATTGCCTTTCTGCTGGGCTCGAGTTGCAACCCACTGCTCACTCATCCCAGTGATGTTCATCAACCTCTTTACAAAGGTTGGGGTATTAACAGCTCTAGAATAAATCTTATCAACTTGAAACCTCGGACAACGAAGCAAGGCTGTATATTCCTCGACAGTAGGTGCTAAATCCACCTTTCCGAAAGTAAAACAACTGTAGGTGGAATTCCAAAATTGAGCCATGGCGCAGAACAAATACCTATCTACCTTAACATCGAGGAGATAAGGAATATCACCATAATTACAGTAGAGTAGCTGCTTCATCTCCTCATTCTAGTAACTCTATAATTCTTTCAACTCCTGAAGATCATTCTGAACCACACTAATACGGGTAAAGTCCCATAACTCCTACGTGTACTCCTTTATCAAACTGTCACCTTTCTCTAACTTGCATTTTCCAACCATCTTTAGACAAACACGTTGTCTTTCACTTTATCAAGGAATTCGTTCTTCATGGTAAAACTTTCTATTAGTAACCGAACCGTATATCGACACCTCCTTTTATGATGAAAATGTTATGCAATCACTATTAAAGAAAGAAGGAAAAACACAAGTTAGAATTATGCATAAGAATAGAAATCAAAGCAATCAAGAAATTATCAAACGCCTATTCGGGAAACCACTAGGGCTAGGTGTAATTCTACCTAAGGCGGGTTCCTACAGCTTACTATATGTGGTTTAGTTATAGAGTAAAGGCACCTGAACCAGCAGATTCCTCGATCCTCACCCATTATAGGTTCATATGGATCAAGTTCGGTTCAGGGGAATACATTTCCCTATGCCCATGCGGAGGTGAAAACCTCACGAAGACATAAGTACGGATGTATTCCGAAAGCGATCCCCTAGCCCATGCGGAGGGGAAAACCTCACGAAAGCATAGTTTCTCACTCCCACTTAAAAGGTGTGACCACAACGGTCATGCGATATGATGCGAGAGTATATAAAGAAATTCAACGAAACAACAAACTCAACAAGAACACAGAAAATACAAAGCGAGGATCGTGTATTTTTAAAAAAACTGAATTTCTAACTTTTGACAAGAAGACAGAAAAAAATCAATTTACAGCTCGACTCTCTTATTGGTCCCTAGTGGAGTCGCCAAGCTGTCGAAACCATTTTTTTGAAAACGGGAAATTGACTTTTGAAAATGAAAAGTTGGGAGTCGCCACCAATCATTTTTAATAGGATGTGATTGGATCACCTCAAAACACGGTCGTTTTTAATAAATAAATAAATTTTTCAAAACGACGATTTTGGTCTGCGAAAATAGAAAACCGGTTCGGGAGTCAGTTACGTACGAGGAAGGATTAGCACCATCGACACGCCCAAAATTGGTACTTGATTGATTATTTAGTGTCTTAATGTTGAAAATTAAAGATTTGGACAGAGTTCAAAACACGATCCTCCTTTTATTGGCTTTTAAAACATTTAGGTAAGTCAAATGTGTATTAAAGACCATCTCACCTCAAGGTAAAATATTACATCTAGTACGTTAGGACACAACATTTTTTACCCTCAATTGTGAGCTTGCAGTTAAAACGTGCGTTTTAGCTTTAAGAGGATATTCGAATATTCAAAACAAACAAAGAAAGCGAAACCCAGTACGTTAGGGCACGATTTTTCGAATTCTTTAAATACCGAACATTACCTTTATTTTGAAAATTTTTTAGAGTGAACTGGTAAGAGGATATTCGAATATTCAAGACAAACAAAGAAAGGGAAACCCAGTACGTTAGGGCACGATTCTTTGAATTCTTTAAATACCGAACATTGCCTTTATTTTGAAAAATTTTGAGAGAAGATCAATGGATAAATGAATTAAGGACATAGATTTTTTTAAAAATGATGATAATGACAACATGAAAATAATAATATGAGAATAATGCTAACCATATATAAATAATAAAAAATAATAATAATAGTAATTAATAGAAATAACTAATAAAACAGCAATAATAATAAATACAATAATGTAATAAACATTTTGCTAATAGTATTAATAATAATATTAAAAACATGATGATAATAACAAAAAATATGTTGATGATAATATTAAAAATGGGGGATAATAGTAAAAAAAATTGGAATAACAATGTTAAATTAGTAATAGTGAGAAATAGTAAATAATAATAATTTGATATAAAAATGGTAACCGATAATAAACAATGGTATAAAAAATTTATATAATAAGTCTATGTATAATAGAAATTTATATTTAAAATAATTAACTTCGCTTAAAAATATATATTTACATAATAAATATATAATAATAAATAAATAATATAATAATATGAAACATAACTCAAATTAATTAAATTAATAGAAAATAAAAAAACAAATATAAAAATAATGAGAATAAAGCTCAAATTAATTAATTTAACAGTAAAATAATAAAAATAAAAAAGGGGTTAAATTGAATTAAAAATGAAAACTTTAGGGTCAAATCAGAAAAGAAATAAAATCAGAGGTAAACTCCCTCTCTTTTTCCTTCTTTCGTTTGTGTAAAGAAAAAATATGAACGCCAAAGGAAACAAAATTGAATAATATAAAAAGTTACCTTAAAAATCTGATTTGTATTCTCTTTGATTTCGTATGTGTATTCTCTAAAAAATTTCCCCCTTACGATAGTTTTTCCATGGCTTTTATAGCCAAATTTTACAACTTATAACAAGTAGGGTGATGGAGTTAGTGGGGGTGATGGAGGTAGTGGATGGTTTAGTAGGGTGTGGGGGTGATGGAGGTAGTGGATGGTTTAGTAAGGTGATGGAGTTAGTGGTCGGTTTAGTGGAGTGTTTAATTTGGGCTGGTTTGATTAGGTCCGGGCAAAAATTGGGCTTAACAAAGCAAATATGACAATAACCAACAAATTGCTTTTATTTTCCCCTAGTTTTATTTAGATTACAAAAACAAAGTGTTGAGGCAAGATAAGCTGATTGTTGTTGAGTGGCACTCAATAGTGCACACTACAAGCTATTACTAAGGTAGTTTAAATACTTGTCATATTTGAGTTGGTGATTTGATGAAGAAAATTTTTGGACTCAGTTATGTGATGATATATTGAAGATATTTTGGTTCATCTATGAAAACCAATCCTTGGAGTTTGAATATTAGATTGGATTTGAGTAAATCAAATCAATCCTTGCAATGTGAAGGATCGATCAAGATTGTGTGATGTTTTGGAAATCATATCTTCAATTGATTGTGTTTGGTTGTTAATAATGTAATAGCTATTTTCAATGAGTTACTTTTGTATTCACTAAAATTCTATGTTAGCAAGCCGAAATTGATATATGTTTTGAGGCTTGTCTAGGTTTTGTATGAGATCTTATTGAGTGCATTCTAATCTATTCATTATGGAACTGTTTTGTGAAATAGTGCAAACTGAATTGTAAAACCTTATTGAATGTTTACTGCCAAAGTTCTTAGGACGAGGATTTGGACGTGAGTGTTCTAGTCGTTAGGTACAAATGTGAGATATCTATTCTTGGGGAGCGATAGAGTGTGAATCACTTGTTGTATTGTGGATTAAATATAACGGAATTACTCACTGGGTTAGGCTCTGTAGACATAGGGAAACCAAACTGTGTAAACAAACCTTTGGTGTTCTTTATTTTGTTTGCACAGTTTTTGCAATGTTAAGTCGTAGCGGCCATTTTAGTCAAGCACTTACATTACAATTTTCATTTTAAGCAAATAAGCAATTTAAGGTAGCAACACAAATAAGTTTAGAAAGACTTAAGAGAGATGAAAAATTAAGATTTGATGTTGCTCTATTGATCAAATGACGTCTTAATCTCTTGATGTTCAACAATGTTCCATCCTTGTTGAAGTGTTGGAAACTTGTATGTATAGCTTGAAAGAGTTTTAAGACTATTACAATGGTTTGAAGGTGAGAAGAGTCATTCAACCTACAAAAGTGGAGTTCTGGAAGCTGCCCAGTCATAAGGGAATAAATCCTCTAGTGTCTAAAGGTCATATTTTCTTTACTGTTGTGAATGAGGGATCAATCCTCTAGTGTTCTAGGAATGATAAAACTCAAAATCATTCTAAACATTTATGTTACATTTGAAAAACCAAAAAGTTAAAGTTCACTTTTATTAAAAAGGAAAAAATTAAAAAGCAATGATAGAAACATATAAATTCAAGTTATTTGAATGGAGTGATAGTGAGAGATTTAGTCGGGTATTTAGATAACATCTTTACTCTTAATATTGTGTTTATACAAAAAAAAAAGGCTTTGTTATGTCAAAATAGGAATAAGTTCAAAGTTAATAAAGTTAACAATGACCTATTAATAGAATGAGCTCGATCAGGATCCAACATTTTTTATTCTTTATCTAAACCTATTTTTAAATCAACTCAACCAATCTAACTCAATCTAACTCGAAAGCCTAAATCACTATTCATTTCATATTAAAAAATTAAAAATAGTTCTATTAATATTTACTCGATTATGACCAACTCACTATGTAGATGAAAAAAATATGCTAAAAATATATTTATTAAATGGTTACATAAAAATCCTTGATTAAAATGATAAGCCAAAAATTGAGATACTATGGTATTAGATTAAAACCTCAGTGAGTTTTTAAAATTTTATTGATTTTATATTAAAATATATAAGAAAAACATTTACATTATAGTTACCTTAGAAATGTATGGTGTGTTAATATTTTTTAGAAGAGTGACGGATGAAATCATTTAAAATATAGTATAAATAATTTAATTTGACAAAAATCTTCTAATTATTAGATAATAATTTAGACTATTATCAGATTCATTCGAATCAAAATTACCTTAAATAAACGTAATTTGAAGGTATGAAGTCGGTTTCACGTAAAATACCTACGACTGCTCAATACAATGATACTTGCAAGCAGTTGTCTCAAAATAAATTCAACTCGATTTGATAATAATCAAGCTAAATTCAAGCTAAAGCTATCAATTGAGTTAAATTTGAACTTAATAATATTCAATTTGAACAGCTTATAATCTTATCTAACTTTTTATATTTTTTATATTATTACTCTTAATATATCATTAACCCTAAACTTAAATATGGAACTCAACTCAATATCAAATTAGAGCTTGAGTACAAAAATTAGTAATCGAACTTAATTCCATTGAACTTGATTCAAGCTTGAGCTTAAAAATAGATATTCGATTGAGCTCAACCCGAGTATCGAGCTCTGAATTTTAAGTCAAGCTCAACTCAGACTAATCTTGTTTACCTAATCTAATCGTTTTCGATTCATAGTTTCTAGTATATTCCATTTCCATGTATCTTGTCCCTTTGCTTCAATAACAAAGCTGATGAGAACCAAATTAACAAAACCTTTCTAAAACTCATCTTACACCATCAAAAGCAATACCACATAATCAAAACAAATCCATCCATCATTTCTCTGCTTCCTTAACAACTCCTAAATGTCAAAATTTTAAATACCTCCATAAAAAGCAGTTTCCAGGACAGAAAGGTGTTAAAACACTTAAAATACACACACACACACGCACACAAAATACTTATCTATGCCTCTGTAACTGGGAACTCAAACACAACATCCTTTCCGGCAAGCTTCCGGTAAACCGCAGAAAACGTCTCGAGCTTATACTCAGTGTTGTTCCTTTCTTTTGGGTCCAAAAAGACCTGCCAAAAAGGCAAAGATTGTATGAAAAATGCCCTTTGAAAAAAGCAATTGATGTATGAACTAGGAAAGATGACTACAATCATAACAAGCCTCCTAATATACGTTTAGTTTTTCAACATCACATTGCTTTTTCATCAACACTTAGAAACCTAATTCTAGTATTACTAAGTAGTATGACATTGGAGGTTCTACCTTCATTATCTTTGATCCATCGATTCTATATCTAGTGCGCTTTCCAACAATCTCGGCAGGTAAGACGATATCTTCTAGCATTGCCTCATGTACAGCGGTCAATGTGCGGCTACGCGGCCTCTGAACAGCAGAACCTTTCTTTGGAGGCCTCAGTATCCTCCGAGTGGCAATGAGAATCACATCCTATCATATATGGATAAACTACATTAAAGCTTAACACCAAGAGCATGTACTTATCAATCAAACCACTTGATAATCAATAAATCACCACCACAAGTACAAACTGAAATTTATGTAACACAGTAAAACCATTGAGCTAAATTGTTATTGAACTTGGAACAAAACCTCGATCCCTCAATGTAGAAAGGAGGAAGGAATCTCTTATTAGTCTTTATCATACCTTGCCACTGAACTTCTTTTCAAGTTCCCTCACAAGCTTAACATGAACCTTGCGAAAAGCTTTCCTTAATCTGTAGGGAACATGGATAACAACAGCTTTCCGGCTCCCGGAAACATCAATTTGGCTGCAAGTGAACAGATTTGTATCAATCATATAATGGAAAAATACATATGTGACATTATTAAGAATCCCAGTGAATCATTTTCTTACACTGCTGAATTAATGTAGAGATCTTTGAGGTCACTTTTCAGGTCCTGGTTGGTATTCTCCAAATCGAAGAATGCCTGTTACAAAGAAGCATAATGAAATCATACCCAGAATTTCTATCAACTTTCCAAGTGCAACAAACAAACAAACAAAAGAGCGTTTTAAAACCTGGGCAACCGACTCCTCAAATTCAGTTGGTTCAACATCCTTATCCTTGTGGATCTTCTTCATTGATGTATACATCTTCAAGATCAGCAAAAGAATGTCATTACAAATTAGCTATCACAATTGTTGAACCAATAGTTTATACTTGATGAGACAGAGTAATCAGAGAGCGTATAGATGAAACAAAGCAACATGCAGTAGGAGCGAAAACAGAGAATCAAATCTAGCAGAGTGAAGCAGATAACTCAAAATCTAATGTCTCAAGTAGAAACCAATCTTCAAGTTAAGTTTAAAGTTACCTTATTTGAATTACAGGCTGGCCTGCTCAGGGACCGGAGAAGGGGAGAAGGAGAAGAAGAGAAAGAAAGGGCTGCTGAGAGGCTTGTTTGACGGCGGGCTGTGTAAAGAGACTGCACAGTGGGTCGTTAAATTTTTGAAAACCTAATTTTATTTGCATAATAAAACATTTTAATTTAACAAAAAAAAATAGAACTTAAATTTGTGTAATTTAGAGAGTTAATTGTAACAAACATCCCCAAACTATGAGCTCATTCTAAATTGATCCTTAAACTTTAAATCACTCTAATTACATCCCTAAACTATCAATGTTATATCAATTAGACCCTTACATTACTAACATTGTTAATTTAACCGTTAAATGACAAGTCTGATCTTATATGATATAATTTAAAATGAAAATTTTAAAGAAAATGAATATTGTAAAAATAGATGTTTTTGAAAATTTAGTTATGAGGTTTTTAAAACTTTAATAGAAACTTTGTCGTTCACCCTTTCTCTTTTTCTTTTTTCCAGTTATACTTTATTTTTAAATTTTACTTTTGAAAATTATGCGAAAATGTTATATTTTCTTTAAAGTTATCATTTTAAATTTAGTTACGTAAGATTTGAAGTATCATGTAATGATTAAATTAACAGTTTTAATAACAAAATTAAGGATCTAATTGATATAACATTAATAATTTGATAATGTAATTAAAATATTTTGAAATTTAAGAATCAATTTAAGAATAATGATTTGAAGATGTCTTGTGCGATTAACTCTAATTTAGATGTTGTTGGTGTTTATATTTTGATTTGTATTTGTTATTTTATGTGTTATTCAATAATAATGAGAAACAATTTATACTTTTATATTTTTTTATTGTATAACATTTATTTATTTTTTACAGTTGTATAATATAAAAGTAAATAATTTATTGTACAAAAAGGTTAAATTTTGTGATTAATCCCTCAAGTAAATCAAGTATAAAACATGCAAGTACACGATCATTAACAAAATATATCAAAAGTTCATTAGTCAAGCAAAAATATAAACTATAAACCATGCACTCATCAAATAAATTCACTTTCAAAATCTAAAGAAATGCTCAATATATCAAATATATCAAAAAATATTAAGATATACAAAAAAAACATACCCAACATACTCAATATATCAAATATATTGAAAATACCAAGATATACAGAAAAATACCGAACATACTCAATATAGCAAATATATCAAAACGGTAAAGAAATGTACTCAAGACATGAAAGTTCCCCTAGTGACCTAGAGACATGCCCAAAACTAATTCAAAGAAAGGAATTACAAAACATCAATGGATATAGCTAAGACTCGAGAGGTCGAATGTTGCAATTGACTAACCACTACTTGAATTCACTTCTAAGACTTAGGCACCAAACAAACAATCCACACATTAACACCATGTTTGGTTGGGTGTATTGGCTATGCCAATACACCCCTAATCGGTGAGCCCCACTAATCCCTCTTTATTCCGTCGTTTGGTTCAATGTATTGCTAATACGCGTGTAATACATTACTTTTCTAATCGATGAAAACCACCGATTTCTAATCCCTCTCTTTTGCCCAGATTAGATGCCTCTTCAGTTTCCCCTCCCTGTTTTACCCTCTGCCTCAACCCGAGTCCAACTCCATTTTCTTCTTCACTTTCAACCCAGATCAAATCTGCCTCTATTTCTAAAACTAAAGAGAACCCTTTTTTCTTCTTCACCATCTTTCATCTTTGTATCAATCTTTTCCCTTTCGATTTTCTTAAATTCTGTGGTTTCAATCTTTGATGCTTTCAGTTCAAAAGATCGGGTGGGGACGGTGCTCCAGTTACAAGTGCTCTCACTTGCTCTGCTCTTCTTGCTTTACTCTGCTTTGGGTCTTTTAAATAATAAGAAAGGTTCATACTTTTGGCCTGATCCTGTTCTTGAATTAGTTCTGCTTTTAGCTTTTGTTGAAGAATTTTTGTTGTATTACTTGCAAAGAAAGGATACAAGTGGGATTGAGAATAGATATTTTGATCCTTTATGTGTTCCCATAGCAATTTGTGTGGTTTCAACAATGTTAGAATTGAGATCTAACAGGTCCATTTACTCGAAATCGGTACGAGGTATTGGGTTGATTTTACACGGAACATGGTTTGTGCAAATGGGATTTTCATTTTACACTAATTTGATGGTTCATGGATGTAGCTTACATGAAAAAAGTAGAGGGAATTATACTATTAAATGCAGAAGTCACCCTGATTATCATAGAGCAAGGTTTATTGCCACATTGCAATTCAATTGCCATCTTGCTTTGCTTGTGGTTCTGGTTGTTGGGATGTTATCGCTTATTGGCAAAAGAAACAGTGTTGTTGTTGGTGCTTCAGGGGATGGTTTGCGGTATAAGCCATTAGGGGCTGAAATACAGCTAATGGATAGTAATGGGGGGAATTTCACTTTGGATTCCGATGATGATCTCGATAGTGGGATTAAAGAAGAAGATGGTTTGGTGAAAGAGAAGTCGGCTGTTGTGGAATTGGGTGGTAATGGCCATGCTTCACATGTCTGAGGTAAACATTTAGTGGTTTCTTTCGGATAGCTGGCTGAAAAGCATTGTAATTTTATTCTTTTGTAATGATATTAGTTAATAAGTGATGATTGACTTTGCATAAACTAAAATATACCCGTTTGTTTGTTGTTTTGGTCAATGAGATTTGAGTTCTATTTCGTGTTCTATCTGATTTTGATTCTCGTATGTTAATGCAGTTTTCGAGTTTAAAAATTGTATTGAGTGGTTGCCTATATCATAGTATTTGACATGATTGTAATTCCTTTGGATAGTTGAACCTTTTCCAATATCTAGTCATACTTTGGATAGTTAAATGGCATTCGGCACTTGTATATATTTGGAGAGTCATACTTCATAGTTCATGCCCATATTTGAATGATGTTTATATTTTAAAAACTTCTAAATAATGTTTATTTTGCACTGGTTTGTCATACTGGTCGGGTATTTGTTCTATTCTCATTTCCTGACAATTAAGTATTTAAGTCGTATCTGCTCTCAGTAGGATGGCTATCTTATGTAGAACAAATCGGGATGTTCATCTTGCAGTTCTTTTTCTTTTCCCTCTATATTCCACTGTTCTTTTATTTCCAAATAAATGGCATTTACTTTGTTGCAATTAACTCGCAGATAACTAAGCAAATTCAGGCTGTTAACGAGGTTTACAAGTTTCACAATCTTCCCGAGTTCTATAAGGGCTGTGCCGTTATAATTAATTGCCAAGTCTAATCAATACTTCATAAAATGCAGAGCAATGATCTTATTCTTTGACATTGACCCAAATACCCAACAGGTATGCTATGCCTTTACTTTCTACATCATTACATCTATTCTAACAAAGAAATTGTTTGGGATTAAGCTTTGGGTTGTGTTGGCTATCACTAGAGCTTCTGGATTGTTAAAGCAATTGCTGGTTTTGATTAATTACATCTATGGTCTGTCCAATAGGAGGATTGAATTGCTTTGCACGTCATCAAGGTCTTTTCTTTTAGAGTTTCTAGTTTGCTTGAGCTTAAAATGTGGATGTGTTTTAGTAGCATTTTGTCTTTATATGTTTCTTACAAAAGTTCCTCTTATGTGCCTTTTACTTTTGTGAATCATGAGGATATTGATGGAACTTGAGCTTCAGTTTAGGTTTCTGGATTGGAGTGTTTCTCCTTGTATTAGGGCTGTTAATACCACCCTGTGTTTATCTCAAAGCTAAAGATACGAGGTGTCAAACTACATTTCTTTCTGCTTTCATTTAAATGGGGCCTGCTTGCTACTGCTGCCATTACTGTATTGAAAACCTTGTTTCTATAGGAAGTCTCCAATGATACCGTAATGTTGTTACTGACTATTATTGCAGTGAGTGTTGGAGCATTTCGGAATTAGTTCGTTTGATTAGTGCTTTTTTTTTTGCCTCATATTTTGTGTAGATAGCTGTTCTGACTTGCTTGAGCATCATATGTTTCATGTATGTTGAGTGCATTCGTTCAGTCCCTATATTGTGAGCCAAAAATTGGAGGTTATGCTATTTCACTGCTGCTGCTGTTGGCGCTGCTAACTATGAATTCTATTTTTATCTTGAAAACAGGTTGTGGTGGTTGATCCAGAGGCGTATACCTATGACGATGAGGTGCTAAAGAAAGCTGAAGCTATGGGCAAGCCAGGTCTTGTGGAGATATATGCCAAAGAAGACAGTTTCATCTTTACAGTTGAATCCACTGGTGCGATCAAAGCTTCTCAGTTGGTTCTTAATGCTATAGAAATCTTGAAACAGAAGCTGGATGCAGTTCGCCTGTCTGAGGATACTGTGGAAGCTGATGATCAGTTTGGTGAACTAGGTGCCCATATGCAAGGAGGATGATCTGCTTGTAATTAAGAACTAGCCATTGACATTTGTAGGTTTCAGAAAAGGCGTGTTTACATCTAACTAACTACCTTTTGTTTAAAACTCTTGAGATATTTTGGGTAGAACAGACTACTTGTTTTCCTCGATGAAAATTGTCAGTTATATGCCATCTGTTTTAAACTTAAAAGCCAGCAAAGCATGGACTGGCAAATCTTACTTGTTTTGAACCGATACAGTTGAAACTAAATTTTACTTAATTTATGTAAATCTTGGCGGTCCAAGAATTCTCTTATCAACTTAAACATGAAACAAGCCAAAATAATACAATGACGCGTTTAATAATCGTCTTCCTTGGCACGTATGTTTGGAACTCGGATTGAGTGTTTATGCAGATTATAATTCTCAAGTTATATTTTGATTTTAGTAAATTCATATAAGAACATTTTATTATTAAGAATTTTATGAAATTATATATCATTATTAAATTATATTTAATATTAATTATTTTAAATTGTATAAATTCATATAAGAAAATTTATTATCAAGAATTTTATGAAATTATATATTATTATTAAATTATATGTAATAATAATTATTTTAAATTATACAAATTCATATAAGATAATTTATTAGTTATAATTATTTTAAATTTTATTAAATCATATATTTTAATTAAAATATATTTAATATTAATTATTTCAAATTATCTTTTATAGTATCATATATTATGATTTGAGTAAATTCATATAAGAATATTAATTATTAAGAATTTATTAAATTTTATATTTTAATTATAATATATTTAATAATAATTATGTTAATTTATATTTTATAGTATCATATATTATGATTTGAGTAAATTCATATAAGAATATTGATTATTAAGAATTTTATTAAATTATATATTTTAATTAAAATATATTTAATAATAATTATGTTTAAATATGATTAAATTATTTATTATTGATAATAATAATATTATTAAAATTTAAATAACAATAACAATAATCATTTACCAAAACAAATTTATGCTAAGGGTATTCTAGTCATTTTAGTTTTTTCCATTATGCTATTACACCTCTATTCCATTCAACCAAACACAAGATTACTATTACGCCTCTATTCCATTACATTCAACCAAACAGTGAATTAGCTATTACACCTCTAATCCAATACACCTCTAATCCCAATACACCTCTAATCCAATACAGCGAACCAAACGCACCCTAAGTATTATAAAACTTAGTGGTACTAATAACCAATCTCCTAATATAAAATCATTAAGCAATAGTGAATGCTACCACAATAATAAATCAGTGATTAGACACATTTCCTAGGTTCATTATAACATCAATCATTACCCCTTTTTATAATTCTAAGTACACAATTCAAAACAATTGACATGTTCAAAACATATATCGCGAAATCTCGATATTACATTTCTCTTTTCCACACATTATAGCAATCATCAAATTCATTTAACAAACATCATTGTCATAATAATTATTATTAAATTAAGCCTCTTTAACCAATTATGGATCAAGAATGAATACTTGAATTAATCCCCAAACACTCCACAAAATGCGCACAAACACCAAGAGGCATAAATGTACTAATCTGTGTAAAAACATGACTTCCCCTAACACTTCAAAAATGTACACAAGTATCAAATGTAAGCGCACACAAACACCAAATCTTCATTCATCACAAAACAAATCTTATAGCATGCAGACTATACCTGAACTATTTCTAAATTGTTTAATAGGATGTTTAACAATGAAACATATTATCAGAGCAACAAAGATGTCATCATGATAATATCTCATTAAATTTTAGTCACTTAATTATTGCATCAATTCCAATACAAAACAAGCTCATGTTTTTTTTTCCTAAAACCATCTCAACTCACAATAAACATGTATATGACATAGAATAGATTATGCATTAATAACACATGTAATAAAAAACTCATCACCAATAAAACGATGCTAAATTACTTAATTGAATCTATATTAGAAAATTAAGTCAAGTTAACACAAGCTAAAATCATCACATTTTAGTTATCTTCTTCTTCTCCATAGTCTTGGAGGATTCAATCACTTTTTTTGCTACAATAGTCAATCGAAATAATGAAATAAAGTTAAAAAAACATAATCAAGAATTAAAATCACTTATAACTATCAATGAGATGCAATTTAATATAGTGAGAATTTTACTGCTTCTAACTCAAAACTCAAGAGAATGCTAAACTAATCCATTCAAACTTGAAAATTTTTAAAATTAAAATTAAAAATTCTTAAATACTCAAAATCCACCAACAATACTAGTTCTTACATACACTCTCTCTAGAACAACTTAAGCACAACAATGAAATCTCAATATAACTCCATTAAAATTAAGAACAAACCTTTATTTCTGCCTTCCCATTCCACTCTAAACATAAAACTAAAAAGAATCTAACTCAAGAATATCATAAAAACATTAAATCAAATCTTTCTCATACTATTTTGAAAATTGCTAAAAAATGGGAAAAAATGGAGAAAAATCAAATATCATCTTTTATTGTTTAGAAATCATAGATTAGGATTAGAAAACATGTCACCTTGCTGGAAAATATTGAACAAAGAAATCAAAAAATGTTGAAATTCTTATTTATGAAATCTTGTAATGAAAGGATTTAATGAAAAGTGAACTTACCAAATAAAAGTTGATTGAAAGAAAATCAAACTTGAGAGAATTTTAGAAATAATATTTGGAAAACTACTCTTGCAAAAATGTACTCAACCATTCTCTCTAACAACTAATTCAAAATGTGATTTTTTTTTCTATGAGGAGCTTAGGTTATTGACTAGTTAAAGACCTCCCCTCTTCTAATTGCTATTTTCTAGTTTTCTCACATTAACCTCACTAATATTGCCAACCTTACAATTTAGTCTATAGGCCTTAATCTCCTATTTACAAATTCTCACTAATTTAATAATTTTAATTCATAATCATTTACTAATTCATTATCGTGCCTATTATGGGAAACCTCTTAATTTAACTTCTCGGAGCAACTTAGTTTAAGAAATCCAACCTAAAATTGAACTTCCAATACACTTGATAGATTTTTTTTAGTCATACAATAGTTCAAAAATAAGGTCGCATTGATTGGGATGTTTACAAAGATCATCCCATTTCACAAGATGAATTCTTTTTTTTTTTTCTCAGTGTATCCCTATATGAAATGAAAGATGATTTTCTTCATCTCAAGGCATATATCTTTAGTAAGGACTATAGATTGCATCACGTAACTAGAAACGCCGCCAAGACTACTCTGGTAAACGTGATTTTGTCTACTAAAAAGAGAGTTTTCGCCTTCCAACATGTCAACTTCTGTCTCATGCTTTGAACAAGATGCTGACATGTATCCTTCGTGACATATTGGTGTAATAAAAGAACCCTTAGACACTTTCCCAAATCATCAACATGAAAAATTTTAAGACCACAACTGAGAGATCCTTTTAGAGATAAGGGACACATTATTGGAGAAGAAAATGTGCATCTTTAGTGCACTAATCCAATGTTTAGAACTGCCACAAAAATCATTCAGCACTCTCTTAATAGCAGAAGATTCAATAAATAAAACTAAATCATCAACAAAGAATAGATGAGATAAGCTAAGATCATCCTTGGCAAATATTCCATATTGATACATTGAGCCAAATATTCCATACAAAGAACAAATAGACAAGGTGAGAGAGGGTACTTTTTAAAAAAAAATTTAAATCATATTGTTTAATGTATATTTTCATATTATTATCATTATTTTATTTTGTTGGATTGATTTCTTAAATAGATAGTACCAAGTTTGTTTTTCAAAATAAAAAAAAATTCAATATTTTCAAACAAGTCAGGTACTTACTATTTAATCATTAACATTTTATTTTTATTTTTATTTTTTAAATAATAAATAAAATATTTCAAAATACGTGGATGCTATTTAATTATTAATATAGTATTAATTTCTTCATATACGAATACTAAATTAACTTGTAAATAAGTTTGATCTGACTCCTTAAATACGATTTTGTTTCCAAAATAAAGTTTTTGGAAAAGTAATTCTGAGAAAGTATTTTTTTTAAATATTATTTAACCTCGCCATCCATGTCCGTTGAGGTGTATAGGAACAATTTAGCCTAGACTCCGATGCATAGGGGAGGTGAGGTGCATTTATTTCTAGACTTTCTCAACTTTTAGAATCAATTTTGTCAACTGAACCTTGCCACTTTTTTCACTAATTTTGGTCTTATCATCCACCCAAAGTAAGTGATTGAAGCTTTAGTGCCCGAGGTGTTTTAATTTTATCTAAATTTTTATTTCATAATAATATACACATATTATTCATTATTCATTACTATTATATTGTTAATGATTTGCATGTTAAGCAAATGGTATAAGGAGACATGGCTCATTGATTATCTATGAGAAAATAGCATAAGAAAAGAGTTTTGTATGCGAAAGACAATCAATAATCTAAACATGTTAAAGTAAATGGTACAAAAAATAATGACTTATTGATTACCGGCATAACAAAGGAGTTTTTGTGGGGAAAAGATACTATAGTTGGTAATCTTAACATAATCATTTTTAGTGGGATTATGAGGAGCAAGTAACTCATGTAAGAACTATTAGGTCACTTAAAGTCTTTACAAGAAGATAGTTTGTCTTAGTTATCGGATTGTTATGAGCTTAGCCTCGAATTAGTCTCAAGCTTGGATCTTTTTGGATTTGGATCATTATTGGCTTAGATTGGCATGGTGGGCTTTTGGATTTGGCCCTAGTTTGCTAGCTCTACATTATGCTTTTAACTTTTGAACAAAAAAATATAAATAATAATTGTTATCCTCAAAATACATCAAGAATTGGGTGAATTGGTGTTAAAAAAACTAAAGAAAAAAAAAAGCTCAAAAACTTTGCACAATGATATTAGGGTGATTCGTCCTCAATTGTCTATTTTTACTACCTTAGCATCCCTCAATTAAGGATTTTTCTTAATTCACTAATTGATACCTTACAAGAATAAAGTATAACTTTTACAAACTTTATCTTTTAATTTGGTTATATAGCACCATAATTCCCTTCAAGGTTTTCTACTCAAAACCTTATTTAAACTCTCAAATAAGATAAATAAGAATATGAAACAAATGAAACCTCTCAATGGTGAATATACAAAGTTTAAGAACTCACAAATACAATTAAGCACTTGCATAATGAATAACAAATTAACCCAACAAGTATTTTTGAAAGAAAGATGAGAATAACAAATGAGGGATTGGATTTTTTGCTCTTTGATCTTTATAAGATTGTTTCTTATCGTCATTAAAGTGTTTTCAGACCTTATTTATATACTCTCATTGATTTGTAGTTGTTCGAAGCTATTAGAAAGAGTTTCTAACAGTTGAAAGCATTAAATCTACTCATTAATGATAGCCTGCAAACATAGGTATTAGTATCTAAAAAGATATTATTGATACCTAGCATAAAAATAACCATTGGAATTGTCTAGGTATTAATACCTCCAAGGAAAGTACCGACCTCATGGGTAGGTATAAACACCTAATTGCCCCCTCTTTTAAAATATTGGCTACCAATTCTCAATGTATTGATACCTTAAGTTAAGGTATCAATACTTTACCCTTTCAGAAAATATTTTTATTAATGAGTTGCAATGTATCGATACATTAGTCTTGGGTATTGGTGAACAAAAATCTTTTGCTCCCACCCTATGCCGAATTCGTGCCCCTTCCATTATGTTAAGCAACACACTATTTTTTTTTCTTTTTTTAAATTTTTTTTGCAACTCATTTTTTTATTTTATATTAATTGTAGGACTAAAATTGGTAAAAAGAATAAGATTAAAAAATGCAATAATAAATAAAAATTAAATCAATTCATTATTTTTAATTATAAAATAAAAAAATAATCAAATATTGATATTGAGTTTTGACAAGATAGTTCTTGAATTAAATTTACAACATTAAACTAAGAGTAATTATTTGATACACAACTTGTAAAGTTTTTAGACTCATGGTTAAGAATATGACAAGTGTCTCATTTGTTTATATATTAATTTTTTACTATACCCAATAGAACACATGTCATATCCGTAACCCACTTGTAGAGTTTTAAAAAATCCATAAACTCATTCTAGAATGGTTTTCCTTAAACTAAATAATTAAACTAAATTGAATTAAATTGCAACATTAAACCACATGTAATTATGTATTTGCCAAGGATAAATCTTATCGATTCTTCATCTGCTATGCTTTGTATTAATTAGATTTTGTTTTATAATTGTTTGAATTTATATTTATAATTGTATTGTAATGTATTTATTACATAATAAAAGCTTTGAAAAAGTTATTGTCAAAATTCATGTATAATTGACTAATTGAGTGTGGTTTAATTTTATTTTTATTTTTTTATGAATTTTGAAGGGTCTTGGGATGGAGTACTCAAAAATATTTTTGAATGTTGAAGGTATTTTAAATATTTGTTTTTTATTGAAAAATTGTTTTTGAGTTTTTCAACATTTGAATTTTTTTAAAGATTACAAAATTAATTTTCATTACTTTGATTAAAGGAATGAAAAAAAAAATCAAAACTAACTAACATAACAAGATTAAACTTGGTATTCTCATGGATGAAATATTGTTTAAATGGGTAAAATATTATATGAATGAACAAAAATTGTCTCTCATTTAAATCATGTCATTAAATGTTTATTTTGGAGTTTTATACGTAAGACATGATGATAAATGTAGTACTAAAACTTTATATTTTATTTAGAGCAAATTGACCCGCAACCCTTCATTACTAATGTAACATTATTATTATTTTATTTTATATGACATGCCAATAAATGATTTTAAAAATATAAAAAATCATAAATAAAAGATATTAATTCTCAAAATTATGAAATAAAGCTCTGAAAAAATTTATAATCAAAATACATACTAGTCATTTAACTCCATTAAAGTTATTGTTTTAGTACATATATATTCTTTCCTATTCCTATTTTTTGAAGAAATGCATATATCTAACCAATGATACATAAAAAAGAAAACCTCAAACGATTGGCTATACATGTACTCATGAATCTCACATTGATCTAGATTCATCTTTTCCTTGGAGAAACCAGAAAATAGAGAAAATATGTGAGTTCACTAAGAAAAACAATATGAAACAGCATGATACAACCAAGATCTTAAGCAAAGATGGTAAGCAACAAGGTCGGTTATGTGATTATCAAGCCAATGGGATTGTTAGAGAGAAATGAAACAAATATGAAGGTATTGTTGAAAAGCAATGAAAATATGAGGTAGACTAGTATTTTTTATGCTGAGAAGTTTGGGACCAAAATGCAAAATAGATACTTTTAGCTGCTGAAAAATTATATATAAAAAAAACATGGCAGGGTTCCCCTTCAATGCAAGTCCCTAAGTTTTCATAGTTCCCCCATGCTCCATAGACCATCTGCAAAGCCATCATTAACACAAGTATAATCTTGCTTGTGGCCGTCGCCATCCAGGTATGGTAAATCCTCAAATGCTGATGTGGATGCCAAGTTGTAATAGCAACCGTTTTTATCAATATTGTCATCATGGTAGCAATACTTTGCAAGTGTGTAGTCATCATTGCTACTAATGATGCTAAAAGGACTTGTTTGAGAGTCTGCAACTTGGGATATGGTTGACATGATATCCGTAGATCCTGAAATCTGCTCCTGTACTGGCACTTGTTCCATTGTCATTAATTCTTGATCATGCTGAGAAGTTTGGTTTAGTGATTCCATTTTTGGAAGCAGTCTTGGCATCCAATTACAACATCGAATAACATGTTGAAATGGTGTGCTATTAGCATCAATCTTTAGATGACGTGCTTGTTTATGAACACGGGTTCTCCAGTAGTTTTTTATCTCATTGTCTGTTCTTCCTGGTAAATATTTTGCAATCTTTGACCACCTACAAATCAATATCATATAATGTCAACTAAATAGCAGAATGGGAAATGGTAAAAGAAGTTATTACCTGTTACCCCACTTGGAATGGAGTTGAAGAATCAAACACTCTTCTTGTGGAGTAAGGTTTCCATGCTTAACATCTGGTTTCAGATAATTTAGCCATCTCAGCCTGCAACTCTTTCCAGTTCTCCTCAACCCTATCCCACAAAACCAGCAATTTCTTATTAAGACACACACATATATAGTTCAACTTAGTAGATTTTATTTTCATCTGACAGGTGAATGGTGATTTTGTGTTTTAAGTTTCTTTTTTTTTCTTTTTTTTTGTCCTAATCAGTTATCCATGAAAGCAGTGATTAACCCCTCGTTGTGGTTACAGATGCTTTTTAAAGGGGTTAATGGCTAACAATTAAATGTACTCAATTATCATGAGTAAGAATCGAAACCACAACCCTATTATTAAAGGATAAGATAAGTAATCACTACAATACACCTTATGATGATTCCAAGTTTAATTTACCTGCTCGTTTTGCGAGCAAATTCCAGTGGCCTTCGCCATGGCGAGCAATATAATGAATTAGGAGAGAGTCTTCCTCAGCAGACCAAGTTCCTCTTCTAAGCTGCTCAGCATCGCCTTTACTAGAATTTGTATAGGATAACATGACTCTATCTGACAAAATATAATATTTGCTGAAGAACTTTTGGGTCTGAATCTACAAGTCACGGCCGAGGGAAAGATTTAATATATATATACTCAGTGAACAACTTTTTGAGAAGTACACGTGCAGACACAAATTTGATGCATTGAATTTACTCAACTGCTTTAGGAATGGTCAAATTTTCTCCAGTTTACTTATTGAAATGAAAGTCGGTGGTCTTACGGGAAATGGGTTTGATTCAGTCCCTATTTGTGTTTTTGGTTTCAGTGTTTTTATCAGTAGATACTTCAAATATGCTAAAGCATGAAACGTGCTTTGACTGAACAAAGTATATGTATTATGCCAGCAGCATATATAGAGGAAGACGTGGGAAATTGGTGTTGAAGAATATTGAGGCTATATAAGGAAGTCAAAAGCACGATCTGTTCTTGGTTGCCAAACACACACAAAAGTGTCATTTCCATGTGGTTCCAGTTAGTGTAGAATGCCAGCAATATGAATTGGAGATAAAAGAATTTACAATGCTTTAGTAGTGCATAAGCAGCTAATTTTGACTATAAATATGACTTGTTTGTCGCCACATTATGTGGCGCTGCATCTTCTCCCGATTGAACTTGTTGTGCAGGAATCAGGATGGTGGTGATCAAGGTCAAAGGTTTCATTGATTTTCATATTTGGATGGGATTCTTCAATGGTTTTTAAAACAGAACCATGGAACCGATCAGAATATCCCAGTTTCGGTTTCAATGGTTTTAGGTTTGGTTTTAATTAAATAAATTTTTTAAAATTTTATAAAACTTTTTTAAAAAATAAAAATTTATTAAAAATAGAAAAAATGGATCAACCGATTCAACATGTTCCGAGTGCTTCACTCAAAATTCAGTTCAAACTTTTGTCCAGACTAGTATTATCGATCGGTTCTCAGTCCAATCAATCCAATCAATCAATTCTTAATCTAATTGACTTGACCGATCATTTTGGTCCAATTCCAACAACTATCCAATTTAGATTTTTTTATTTTTTTTTAGATTTAGATTATTTCAAATTTGGATCCATTTTAATTGAAATGGATTTTCATATAAAATATAATAATTAAATCGATTTTTTGAATAGTTAAAAATTGAATGGATCCATATAAAAATATAATAATTATTACATCAACTTTAATTTGGATCCATTTTGAATTTCTTCTCCATGTTTATCAACTACTTTCTTAGTGTTGACGCAGTGGACACTGGTTCAAGCACCAGTTATGACACTCTTTCACCTTCATTAGTAGCACCCTTCTGAATGGATTCATCATTAATAATAACATTAATAGACTCTATTATCTTTTGAGTTTGTTTGTTATATACTTGAAACGTCTTACTTGAACTTGAGAACTCCTCATTCTCAAATTTTCGACTATGATCGCTTTTGGTTTTTACAAGTGTGTCATTGGTGCTTCTGTTCTCATTTATCTGTCTTCTACATAGCTTCTTGAATTCTCAAAAAGCATCTGATTTTTCATTGAGAAACCTTACCCAGGTAAGTCTACAATAATCATCAACAGATACAAGAATGTATCTATTACCACCAATACTCTCAATTAGCATTGGTCCAGTCAGAACCATTGCAGCAACTCTAGTAAAGTAGTTTGCACCAATTGTAACCGCTTGTGGGACTCCCTATGTTGCTTTCCTTTGAGACAGTTTCCACAAACTTTAACTTTAGGCATTGCTCCCCTAACTCAGGCATTCTTCTTATTGCTTCATATTTGACCAAACAGTTGAGCTTTGTAGTGAATTTGTCCAAGCTTTTCATGCCAACTTTACTGCGCCGAGATGGCTAAATCACCCTGTAGCAATTGTCTAATGTTCTTGCTCATTTCATGACACTATCACCCAATTTAGTGGTCACAAACACTTGTTTTTGGTGAAGCTGACATACATTTTCTGATCACATAATTGACTAATACTGATTAAATTTTCCTTGACTCCATCAACAAGAAAAACATTTTTCAATTCAGGTAAACCAGGGACATAAAGAATTCCTTTGCCAAGAATTCTTCCTTTCTTGCCATCACCAAGTGTTACATGAACTCCATGGTTTTCATCAAAGTCAGAAAGACAAGTAGCATTCCTAGTCATGTGACACAAACATCCACAATCGAACTACAATATATGATATACAATAGTCTTTAAGGAATGATGAGCAACAAGCAAACATTTTTTATCCTTCTTCCCCTAGACAAGATTTTGCTTCTTTCTTTGTGCAGTGCTTGGACAAGTGGGCACTGGGGTTGAAACTACTCGCTTCCATCTCAAGTCATGCAACATTTTAAAACATCTTGGCCTGATATGGCCTGGAGTACCACAATAATGACAAATGATTTTAGGTTTAAAGTATACCTTCCTATCAACACTGATGATCGTAGGCTTCTTCGAGCTTTCACCGTGATTTTCATTTGTAGCTCTAACAAAGGCCGTAAGACCTTCAGTAATAGTTTTACCTTTTTCCTCAACATACCCTAGTGTAAGAAAATATAATATTAATATCATATGTAGTATTAATATGTCAATAACAATAACAATGTAATACAATGCAGTAGCAATAACACAACAGAATACTTATAATCGGATAGAGTTGAAAATAAGAATAAGAATTTTGTTAAGACCTACATGAATAGTTTCCTTAGACAGATTTGACCTCTCTTCGGTGCTTTGAGTAACGTGGGACGTCTATCTCCCAGGATACAATAATAAACATTCACAGTAGTAGCACAATAACAGTGATTGATCAAACACAATCTTGTCTTTCTCAATCACCAAAAAGAATGAATTTAGAAGGAATTTTTTATATTAATGGTTTTTGATGATGTGTTTTGAAAGCCTCTTAACTTGGCTTTATATAGAGAAGAGGAAATGAATGAAGAGATTTAGACCGATTTATGAAGAGTTTTGTTGAAAAGTTAATAGATATAAGTGAACAAACACAATAAACGAAAAGATTAATATTAAACCAAAAGCAATGAATTTGTTCACCAAGAGATACAATTGTTCATCAAGAGACATAATTATTGTTTAATTTGAGTATCAATTTATCATTTATCACTCAACAATTTTGAACATATTATATATAATATAAATCTATAATTTATTATTCAAACCTTCAATTTTATCAATAAAATAATATGCCTCAAAGTTTCAAAATATTCATTATTTTCCAACACCCAGTCCTCTTTTTCCAGGGGTCCTTCTTCCTACAGCTAAAATTTCATCTAGTTTTCCACTGCTAGAATTGAATTTCTCTAGCATCTACTTTGTTGACTCAATCTCCATCTGAGTTTTCTCTAGATTTGCTTTCTCAATAGCAAGTTGAAACTCCTTTGCTTCCGCTTTTTTGATCAGCTTCGAGTTTTCTTTTTCTAACTAGTTGTTCTCAATGATTAGTCTAGAGTTTACATAACACACCATTTCTCACTTGTCAAGCATTGTTTTGTAAGTCTTCAAGAACTGAACGTTTGAGTTAACTTCAAATGCTTCATTATTGTCACTTTCGAACTAAAATTAAGGCTTCATTTAAAAAAAACTTTCGAAAAATAATTTTTGAAAAATAGATTTATTTTTTGGAAAAATTTATATTTTCTAATGTCTGGATGATTCTGCGTAAAATACTTTTTGTTATTTGATAAATTTTCCTGAAATCATTTTCTAAAAATTACTCTTAGTAAAACAAACACAACATAAATATATTTCTTGCAAAATATTATAGTAAATTTCTTTTTGACAATCGAAATTTATTTTATAATAATATAATATTGGGTAACAATTAATAACATCTATAAACTTAATAATAAATAATACTTAATTAAAACTTAATAATATTACATATATTACATATATGAGAGTGAATATTAACACATTAAAATTAGAAGGGATAAATGAAACTAAGAATGATTTAAAGAAATACTTATATTTATATAATTAAAATACTCATATTTTATTAGGTTAAAATATGTCATAAGTCATCATACATTTTGAAAATTTAGAATTTTGTCCCTATACTTTTATTTTTTAGGAATTTAGTCAAACTTTTTAGATTTTAAATTTATGTCCAACTTACAACATATTTTTTAGTTACATGACTACCAGGTTAGATTTTTTTTAAAAAAATGACACACCAACAATTTAAAAAAAAAGCTTTAATAGTGTTAATAATTTGACCTGAATTTTGAAATTTGAAAAGTAAAGGGACTAAATTCCTGAAAATAGAAATACATTGACTAACTCCAAATTTATGAAGAGTACATAAATTTACGATATATTTTAATCTTCTACTATAAAACATTTATTATTAATATATTTATAATTGTAATATATATTTATTATTATAATATTAATATAAATATTTTGCAATAATATATGAAGAATATTATTTAAACTTCAAAATTATTATTTTAAATTTTATTATAAAAATAAAAGTTTTAATATTAAATTATTTAATAAAATAGTAAATTATATTAATTATATTAATAATTTATTATATTATTAAATATAAATAATTAAATATGTATGTTTATTAATATTGAAAATTATAATATTTAATATTAATATTTTAAATATTTAAAAATTAAAATTAAACAAATTATTAATATAATAATATTATATTGGATTCAAGTTAATTTTTATATAAAAATAAAACTACTTATAAATGAGCTCTTTTTCGAAAAATGACTTATTTTTCGTTGTGTAGTAAATTATTTTCTGTTGACCAAGCTGATTTTCATTAAAAAAATACAAAAAATGCAAAAAAAAAATATTTTTCATTAAACAAACTCACCCTAAATTGAGTTATGCTCTAGTTACTTTTAATCTAAACCCGACCTAATTCTAACCAACTTCTTGAATATTATTAATAAGTGTTGAACGTAACGACAAAACGCATTGCATTCTAAAAAAAAACATAATAAAAGTATATTATTAAAAAGAGTAATCACAAAGGTTGATAATAATAATAATAAATTGCTAAAAAATTTAAAGGAAATATCTAATTATTGAATGTGTCTTACAAATCTAACCCATACTATTTAAGCCCAAAATTGAAGTTCAAGGCACTCCAACTAAGTCAGTCCATCAATTTGTAAGCCTAGCAGACAAATGATAAAGTAGTCTTAATTTTGATACTTAAAATTGGGTATACTTAGGAATTTTGCTGAAGGTAAAATGTAGATTTCAGAGGAAAGTTGTACCAAGTCTCTCAGTTATAATTTGTAAAGGTAGGATTTAAGATATAAAAATTTAATTTAAGTAATTTAAAAATAATTAATATTTTTAATTATATAAATATAAAAAAATTATTTTTTAATTTTTAAATATGATACCATACTTTTTACTTTAAAATTTCAAATGAAATTGATTACGTATATTTTTAATTTTTATTTTTATATATAGTTTTTTAAATTTAAATTTTTTAATATATGTTCATTATTTAGGATAATTAAAAATTAATAGTTAGTAATTGTAATAGGCCCAATTCGCCCGGCCCATTATAAACCAAAAATAATAAATATAAAAAACAAAAGAAAATAAATGGCCTAAAATTAGTCAAAGTCCAAGTTCTTTTACAAATAATAAAATAACCTAATTAACCCAAATAAATCACCAAACCCAATAAATAATGGCCCAAAACATTAACCCAAAATCCTATTACACCCAAAACCCCTAATTTAGTCCCTGACCCAATTCCTAAATGGCCCAAAGGAGCCCAATAATGTGATAGCACCAGAAACCCTAGGGGTTTCTGGAAGACGCTAGAGCAGCAGCAGATTGATCCCACGAGTGATTCCCACACACGGCTTCCACGAGCGGATTCCTCCGTATTGCCATTTCTCCACACCTGCAAATTGAACACATGAGAAGGAGCAAATAACAGGAATAGGCCAGCAGATGACAGCAAAAATTAGAGTTTTTCTCTATTTTATTTATTTATTTATTCTGTAAATCGGTCATAAAAAGGTCAAAAAAATCAGTGTAAAGTGATTTACGAAAAGATTGAATACGAAATCAAAAAAGAGAAAATTCCACAAAAATTAGAAGGTGATAGTTTACTTTATTTTTTGGTTTTAAATCTCTATTTTCAGTTTTTTCCTTTTTTGTCTTTGAAATACTTTTCTTGTATGCGAATAAATAAAAAAGAAAAGAGAGAGGAATACCAAAGTGGATTCACTCTTCCCTCGTCAGAAACTCTCCCTCTATCGTCAGAGTTGGCCTTTGGGGGGAGAGTAAAGGTCCTCCGATCTTCTAGCAGAGGCGCGGTTGAAACCCTAGAAATGAGGGTTAAAAGAACAGGGAATTAGGAGTTAATTTCGGCAAAAAATGGCAGACTGCCATTTAATTTTTCTTTGATTTTGACCACAAAGCGAAACGACGCCGTTTAGGGAGGGGATCCGCGCGTCAACCCGCTCCCCAACTCGGATCCGCGTTTTTGTGCGTCAAATGGAATATTTACGAAACTAGTCCTCCTATTTTTCACGTTATTTTTAATTGATCCTTATTCGCATTTATTTTGTTTTAAATTTTTCCTAGAATTTGCGTGACACGTCAATTTGGCCCGCACCTAAACGTTGTGCTGTGAGGTCTGGAATATTTTCAGTTCTGACCCCTGCATATTCAAGCGCGTTGCGCTTTAGTCTTTTACGATTTCAATGGTTTAATTTATTAATTATCCCTTTTAATTTTATTTTATTTTAACTGAGTTTTTTCTATTTTTTATAAATTCATAATTATTTTTAAAAAAATCCACTTAACCTTCATTTTTAATTCTTGTTTATTTATTTTTATAGTTTGAGCTACTTCAATAATTTTATTTTGTTTTTTGAAATCATTATTGTAAAGTCAGTATAACATGCTCTTTTAATATTTTGTATAATATTTCATATAAATTTTCTTATGTATTGTTATACATAAGTAGTTCAAGGTAAAATTAATTTTATTCTATATACATTATTAATTTTATATTATTTTATACATGTGATTTCTTTTAAGCCTATCCCTATGTTTTGTTATATATGTTTTTTTTAAAGAAAATCCACATATTTTATGTATCATTTAAACAATTATTATTCACATACTTGGTACATATAATATATAATTTTAAAAAAAAAAAGAAATCTATTAGTCTATATAATTATGTTGTTAAAATATATTACATATATAGCTTATGATAAAGTTAATTTAATCTTATAATTTATATTTTAGTTCCATGATTTTATATAATTTCTACTTGTATTTCCTTTCAAATTTATTGTGTACATAACTTATTCTTTAAAAATACATATATTATTATTTCTTTATTATTTAAGATTCTTTCATGTATATGTAGTTTCATTGTATATTGGTGTGTTCTTCTTTCATGTATATTGTTTATTCTCTGTTATTACATTATATTTTCATTATATATTGTTTTATTGATTTTTATTATTGTATGTACATTAACACCTTTATATATATAGCTTCCGTTTTTAAAATATTCTTGCATGTTATTAGCTCCAAATGTCTTCTTTCACAATATTTATTTTCATATTCATTTACGTATTCATAGTTTTATTTTATATATATGCATCCTTTCAAACCCAATCATGTGTTGATTCATTTTGTAAGTTTTCATATATTTAATAGTTTTCAAATTATTTTCAAATTGTTTTGTGTACTATGTGTCGCTTAGGTTTTCATGTTATTTCATGTATTATTGTTTTATATTGATTATTAGCCTTTTGCACTATTATTTAAATTATGTTAATTTGTTCTTTTGTTTACTTGTATAATATTTCGTACAGTAATCCATGTTTGTAACTTTGATTTTTTTCTATATTGTTGCATCGTGATTCAAATTTCAATATTTTGATTGATATTATTTGTTTCGTTGTTATTTCAAGAAAAATAAAAGCGTTTTGAGCAAATTCTCAATTTTCCTTATTATTCAAAAATTCTGAAATAAAGCAATATCCAATATTTGGGAATTCGAGAAATCGTACTCAATCGTGCTGGGTATGATTTTTTTCGGTGAACTAAATATTTGGGATAACCTTTTATAATGTTAGTGTACGAGTTTTTTGAAAGTCAAAAAATCGATCTTATTCTTGAAAGTATAAAGGATCGTATCCAATCGTGCTGGGTATGATTCTGCATATCTATGAAACGAGAGAATTTTGACAGCTAACTTGAACTATTTACACATTTTAAAGAATCATGCTTTGAAAGATCATTTTTTTTTCTTAAAATCTTTGATATAAGGATAGCATCGAATCAATTTGGTACCAATTTTTGGGCGTAATGAGGGTGCTCACCCTTCCTCATACGTAACCGGCTCCCAAACCTATTTTTAAACTTTTGTGGACCAGAATTGTTTTAAAATGTTTTATTTGGTGATCCAATCACACCTAAACAAAAGATTGGTGGCGACTCCACATTTTTGTTTTCAAAAGTCGATCCCCATTGCTTTCAAAATAAAAAGGGTTTCGACAGTAATTTTTAAAAAATAATGTGTTTGTTATTTAGGTTATACAAAAAATATTTTTAAATTTGAAAGTGTATTTTTAGATAAATAAAATGTTAATTTTGAAATTGGTTATATATTTTTTAATTTTAAGATAAAATGTTTCAATTTTAAATTTGATATATATGTTTTTAAATTTTAAAATTAAAAATTTTAATATATTTAAAAAAATTTAAAGGTTAAATAACTATATAAAAATTTTAAACATAATATTTGAAAATGTTGGAAGTTATTTTTATTTTTAAAAAATTAATAAATAGATAATTATTTGATAAAAAAATTGCCACTAAACTTTTAAAATACATTTTTACATGCAAAATTGTCACCATATTTCGCTTTAATTGATATTTATCATTGTACTTATAAATTAAACGTAAATTTTCCACTTTGCTTTAACTCTATATTAAAGTTTGTCACTTTACATATATTTGATTGAATTTTGTCTCTAAAATTTAAGTTTTTTATTGGAATTTTCTACTCAATTTTAATTTTAAATAACTTAAAAAGAATTTAATAATTTTTTATATTTTATCTTAATATTTAACATCAATAAGTAAAACAATATAATGTCAAAATTAATAAAGTAAAATAATATAATGTCAAAATTAATAAAAAGGGTTATTTTATAAAAATAAATATAGTTTTTACATACATATATATTATTTTTCAAGTAGTTATTTCATTAACTTAAAATTTCTAAGTTAATTTATTAATTTTTGATATTTTATAAAATAACTTATTATTAACTATTGAAAGTTTTATTATTAAAATTTGTTTTCAAAATTTTAAAATTAATATCGAGTGATAGAGTTTAACTAAAAAAGAAAGTTGGTGGCAAAAATTAATTAAATTTAAAGCTTAATGGTAAAATTCAATAACATAAAAATTTAGTGTCAAATTTACTTATATTAAAAAAAACAATGGCAAATATCAATAAAAATGAAGCATAGTGGGGAATTTCAATATTTATGAATTTGCACTTTAACACTTTTTTAAAAGAAATTATTTGAATTTTTTTAAAATAGTATGGTAAAAAAAATTTGTAAAAAAAATAGAATTTTAAAACATAATTATCATACCGGTTGTTTTAAATTTTTTTAGATAATTTGGTAAAAATTTAATTGTATTTTAATTATTAAATAGTATAGCAATTTAAATAGTTTTAGTAAAAAAATCATATATATTTAGAGAAATGATTTAGTACATTAGCAGTGGAGTTTTTAGACTCTACAAGTAAGTTCAAAGAGTTGGCAAACGACCTATAGAAGTATAGTAAACAATTTTTTAAGATTGTTTGTGGAATAAAAAAAATACTCACCCATATATTTAATATAATTACTCTCATTATTTTGAATTTATTTTAAAAAAGTAATTGAAATTAATAAATTTTACTTATAATGTTGATTAATAAATAGAAAGTCTTTCATTAACATTATGAGTATTATATAAATTAGTATAATTAATAATATTAAAATATAAAATTAAATATTATATAATGCTGATAATGTTATATAAAAATTCTTTCATTTATATAATAATCACATACCCGTATTTGTTAAATAATTTACTATATATTATATACACATATTACGTGTACTAATTAAATTTATATAAATTTATTATGAGTTAATTTATTATATATATTTGGACTATCTAATTATTCATGTTGTGCTGGATTGTATTTTAATTATTTTTCTTATATTTGTATTATTTAAATTATTTATTTGTAGGATTCATTAGAAATATTTAAAGCGGTTTTACAAATTATATAATTATTTTAGGTTTTGGTTTATTATTTTATTTTATTTTATTTTAATATATTTCTAAATTTATTTACATAAATATTAAAATATAATCAGATTTTGTCACACCCCAATGTGTGTGAAAGGAAATATTTTTTTCTTTAAAATATTTCCTTTAAAAAATTATTTAATAATGAATATAGATGGATTGATAATAAACTTGTACTTTAATGTTACGAACACAAGTTTAATATTTCGATTTGTAATTTTTATTTTTTTATATTTAAAAATGATATAAATTTATGGAAAGTCAAAAAAGACATCATAGTAATATGTGATATTTTTATAATTTCATAATTGAGTTGGTAAGCATTATAAATAGTATAAATAATTGTTTAAAATAATTATAAGATAAATTTAGTTATAATTAATGGTTGACATCTCAGGGGTGCAAAATCTAGTTATTATAATTTTAAGATCTTCTATTAATTTAAAAATAGATTATAATTTTAAAATATTATTTTCTATTAATTTAAAAAAAATGGATATATAGATGGATTGTGTTACCATGTGTCGATAGGATAAGTATTTCACATGTCAAAAAAATAGGTTGCCATGTCAATTGGAACTCTAGGACTAAATTTGTTTATGGGTAGGCCTACCCGCCCCAAATTTGGAAAGGTTTAGATAAAAATATTAGGCCAAATAAATGGATTTGGGCAAAAAAAAAATTAAGCTCATTTGAAATATATATATATCTCAAAAAATTTAACTATTGAAGTGTTAAAATATTGATTATAAGAAAATATATGACAGAGTTTAAAATTACTTTAGTTTTACACTAATGTAATATGAGGAAGGATCCACTTATATAACTAGTAGTTTTACACCCTTTTGTATCTATTCTTCAATTAATATTTTAACGATCTAACTATTAAATTTCATATTTCATTCATATATATATCATACATGTCAAATTTTACATAAATTAATTTTTTAATTATTTATGTTATATAAAAACCTTTCAACTGTTGAATAAATATTAATATATATAATATTTTAGATTATTATGATAGATATTGGATTGATTCAAAAATTTACATGCAGTATTAGTATAATTATATGCAATTCACGTATATGCTACGTCAAAAAAATTTGTAAATATTAACTTTTCAATTCATTTTAAGGTGATTTGATAAACAATACAAGTTTAAAAGATAAAATTGAAGAAAATTAAATAAATAAATTTTTTTATAAAATTAAAAAGTTAAATGAGTGATAATGCTATATATATTTATAATAGATTGCAGAAGAATCCAATTAATTAATGCATGCCAATATATATAATATCAATCATGCAAGCAATATAAATAAATGAAGTTAAGGTTGGGATTCAGATGATGCGCGGATATGAATGTTTGTAAGCACTATAAGCTAAGGATATGCCCAATTTTTTTTTGTCTAAAATGCACTTAGCCACAATATTAACAGTGATTTTATGAGTCAGGGTGTGTGGTGGTGGTGGTGATAAGGTCCCCCAAAATCAATTTTAGTAATAATTATATATTGTAAAGAAACAGTCGCATTATAGGTCAAGTCCAAATTCTTCCATCCTAATAATTGCATGCATCCTATGCTGAATTACTTTTAGATTAACAATAGAAAAGCATAACCCCACTGGTCTAGGTTTTATATTTTAGATGCTTCTGGCTAGTATTAAGAAATTTCAAAATAGAACCGAATCGAATCAATTGGATGAGAAATTGATTATAGTATCAGTTTAGAATAAAAGATCAGATTGGTTAATTTATGAACGGGTTGAATCGACTGATCAAATAAATTGAAATAATTTTCTCTATTTTCAATATATAATTTTATTTTTTTAATAATTTATTCAATTACACCGGAAAAAACTGATTGGATTGAGAATAGATAGTTTGAATGGTTCGACCATCAATCCACTTTTGAAAACTAGAAAAATTTCAAGAAGAGATGAAGCTCAGATCAACATTTCTTGAGATATTCATCAGTGAACTTAAATATTATTTTGGTTAGCTTCATTACTTTTTGTTGAAGGCAGAGCCACTCCTCGAGAGAAGTCTATAGAGTGTCATCTTTGGGGACACCGATATGGTTCCTCAACAATAGAAAGTATTGTCTCTTAGAGAGGATTTTGTGCCCCTTTGTAGAGAGCCTTGTACAGTTCACGAAGGAGGCGTCTTGATTGTAAGTGGATGTATAACCACCCACCAAAAGGTAACGTGAGTGTCTCGCCCTTTGTGGGATTTGAACCCTTGACCTATGGTACATAGGTACCATATATCCCAATAAATGACCTATATTCCATAGGTCAGGGGTTTGAATCCCACCAAGGCCGAGACACTCATGTTGCCTCTTGGTGGGTGGTCGTACGTCCACGTACAGTCGAGGCGCCCTCCTCCATGAACCGTACACGGCTCATCGTGAATAAGGGACAAAACCCTCCCTTAGGGACAATACCTTCCATTGTTGAGGGGTCGGGTTGGCATTCCCAAGGATGACACTTCGAAGATTTCTCCTGTAGAAGCTAAACCCCCTCAACAAATTTACAATTTTTAAGTTAAAAAATGAAGTTGCATAATATTCATTTAATTTAATTAGTTAGAGCCCTGAGAGGTTTAAAAAGCATAAAAAAAAATTATGGCACATCAGCTATGGGTGGAAAACAAAATTATAAAATAAATATATATATATATTAAAATGAAACAAACTGAATGGTAAAGTACAAATGTTGAAATTCATAAAAGCTTAGGGTTAAAATCTTAGGGTAAAAATTTTATTATGTATATATTTATTAAAAATTTTTGTACATAAAGATATAAAATGATAATAATAAAAAAAACACCCTCAAAATAAACAATTTACTTTGTAAAATAAGGGTATTTTTGTTATTATCTAATTAAGTTAATACTTGACTAACTCGTGACACTAACTTAGTCAAATGCTTAATATATGGTACATATAAACATATAAGAAAAGGTTAAAATATGCTCCAAGTCCATGTACTCTTACATTGAAATTTAGTCTCTTTTATTTTTATTTTCAAGAATTCAGTCCTTCTACTTTTCAAATCTCAAAATTTAGATTCAATTGTTATCACTATTAAAATTTCTTTTGTTAAATTAGTTTATGTGATATTTTTAAATAAAAAAAATACTTAATGGTCATGTAACCAAAACATGACATTGTTATAAACCTAAATTTAACAGAAAAATTTAACGATATCAATATCTAACTTGCTATTTCAAATCTAAAAGTAAAAGATTGAATTTTAAATGTAGAAAGAGTGCAGGGATTTATAGCATTATTTAACCATAACAAAAAAAATTATTGATGGGACCATTCTATTATTGGACATACGAGTGTATCTGCTGAAACATGGGGCCGAACCAGGGAGCAGAATCACAGAAGCCTAAATTGCCACGTGGTCCTCTCAAAATACATCTCTTATTTTATTCTTAAAAATAATGTAAACTTAAAAAATATATATATAATTCTTTTTTACATGGATATTAAAAATTTATCCCTCTCTATAAATACTACTCTCATCCCATTCTTCATCACCCAAAATCAAGAAAAAAAAAATACCAACAGATTCCAATGGCTGATTTCTCAGCGCAAAGTTATAGGCAACCATTTCCTTTCTTGGATATTGATCCTACCATGGAATCACTTACCCAATTTGCTGAGTTAAACCCCCAAAGTTTCATATTAGACAACTCAGCCTTCAATTTCCAAACCTTCTTCCCTCTCTCCATTAATGACAGCTTGTTCAGTAACCAAGCATCTCAAGGAGAAACCATGTCTGGTTTTATCCATAATAGCAACCAAAGTTCAGTGTCTGCTCAGCCCATTTTCAGTGCTAAAACTGAAATGGAGGAGATTAGCAACAAGAGAAAAGCATTGGATATATCAGAGAGTAGTTCCGGGAACTCATCATCAACATCTCCTCAGGTTTCTGAAACTGGGATCAAGAGAAGAAATGTATGTGTAATGTTCAAACTTTTTTTCTTTTAAAAGTTTTGGATTGTATTTTTTTATTTTTATACTCAAAAAAAGTCTAAAAAAACCCTTATATTATATCAAAGAGTAAAATAATTTTTTATTAAAAATTTTATCTATTTTTACTATAAAAACCCATCTCAACATATCAACATGACAGCCTTTATTGGTATAAATGGATGAGATTTTAAAAAAAATATCAATTTATTCTTTACAATGACGTAAATGATTAATTTATCCATTCGGCCTCCACCGTACTTTTACTTCTATTTTCTTTTATGGCTTTTGAAGGGTAAATTTCAACTTTTTTTTATTTGGTATGATTGTTATGCAGAATTCAGGAAGAGGGAAAAGAGCAAAAAGTAATGAGAAGGAAATGGAGAAACCTAAAGAAGTGGTTCATGTCAGAGCTAGAAGAGGTCAAGCTACTGACAGTCACAGTTTGGCAGAAAGGGTATATACATACATACATCTTTATTTGATTGATTTAGCTATGCCAACTTATTGGAAACGACGTATATTTCTGTCAACCATCAGGTCAGAAGAGGGAAAATAAATGAGAGATTAAGATGCTTGCAAGACATTGTTCCAGGCTGCTACAAGGTAAAATGGCTTCTTTTTTTTAAAGTACTGAAAGTAGCAAAAACGACGACGAAGTTTTCACTTACATTTCTCAATGGTGGTTGATAATATGTGCAGACCATGGGCATGGCATTAATGCTAGATGAGATAATCAATTATGTGCAGTCCTTGCAGAATCAAGTTGAGGTGAGTTTGTAACATGTATACACATGTATATATATAAATGAATGCATGATTATATGGATTGTATATGGACATGTTGGTAAAGCTTTAACACTAATTTACTATTTGGAAATGTTGTAGTTTCTTTCAATGAAGTTGACGGCAGCTAGCACATATTATGACTTCAACTCAGAGTCAGATGCCATGGAAAGAATGCAGGTGCTTTCCCAACTCAGAATTATACATATACATATACATATACATATACATATATACATATAAGCTCAAAAAGCTTATGGTTTGTAATGTGTAAAATGGCATTTCAGAGGGAAAAAGCAGAGGAGGCAAAGGAGCTTGAAAGATTGATGAGAGAAGGATATGTTGGAATTGGAGGAGTAGCTTGTTTCCACTCATCATCAACATATGGTCCTCTTTGACTTGAAAATCTAATTGCCTTACAACACATGATCATGAAGATGCTCTAGTTTCAACACTTTTTCAAGTTTAAAAGTATATAAAAATGTACCCCACTACTTCACGATGTGCCTACCATAAGTGAAAAATATTTTATACTTTGTATTTTATTTCCCATCACAATGCATTAATGGAATTGTATTATGTATTTACAAGAGATTAACATAAAAGTACACATTTCTTCAATTCCTCTTCTGCTTTCTACTTAATCTCTATTTGGTTAATTTCCTTTGATTAAATCCAATTAATTTTCTTAAGTGAGTAATATCATCCAAATCTTAATAAAGCATCATTCAACGTGTGCAGTAAAGATGATCAAAGTGAGAATTAGATTTAAAAAAAAGTTACAAATGTGCTAATGCACTTGTTCAGCTAGGGAATCATTTTCAACCTCCTACTCCCTCGGATGGCTTTCACTTTTCCACTTTGTTTAATGTTTATAATACTCCTAGTAGTTTGGACCCTTTATTATTAGTTGATAAGCAAAGGTGTATTATTTACCAAGCTTGACTCTTATGATATGTTTGTGAATTTAGTTTCCTTTCGACCATATATATATAACATGTTGTACTTGGATTAAGTGACAAGTAAAGATAAAAGTAGATATAGATATAGAAAATTTAGTTATGTAGTTCGGTTTCTTCCTATATTTGTGGGATTTTATTTAAAGAGTTAATCTACTTCAACTAAGTACAAACTATAATTTAAGTTCTACAATCTCGCCATGCAACACCTATATTCTAAATTGAATAGCTCTCATCTAAAATTTTTCCATGAAAATTTAGATGTAAATTAAGTGACTCACCTGTACTTTCTTACTTATCATTTTTACACTCAAAAGATAGTTCCTAAAATGGCAAAGGTAAAGTTCTCTAAGTATTTTTTACCTAATACAAGCCAATCATGTATATATATATATATATATATATAGATTTATCAGTATTCATAAATTACAATCACTTTTCTCATAAGTAACAATATAAAAGGTCTTCAATTATTAAAGACTATCTTAATCAATACATCTAAAAATCAATATAATCTGATCTACTCAATCATAAATAAACCATAACCAATTTCTAGTGATCACAAACAAAAGCTGATACAGTTTTGGATTAAAAAAATTTACCAAATTAAACAAAAACAAATCCAGTAATACCTCAAATTGCAATAACTTTGTTTGGTTTTAATAAAACGATAAAAATGACAGCAGAAGAGACAAAAATCCATTTGGACTTTGAAGACACTAAGCTTAAAATGAATAACAACTTTAGTTACATCAGCACCTTTCTGAATAGACTTCACTTGCATTTAAGACAATAGTTTAATGACAAACTTAGGAAAAATCAGTTGTTAAGAAAAACCAGACAAATGAACAAAAACGAGTGAGACAAGAGTTTTCATGCATCCCATATTATTAAATTAATCAAACTTAAGACACTGTAGTTTTGCCTGTATATTAATGGTTTAAATGGATATAGGTAAATATTGACTCCAAGGATAAAGTAGTTTTGACTTCATAGCCCCACATTGTCATCTCAAAAGCTTGAGTAAAAGACATATAACCTTGACATTTTTAAAAGCAAGAAGCATTACATGTTGCTTGCCATCAACATGTTTAGTTGTAAATTAAACTACTTCATGTTTCTTCCCAAATCAAACAAAATCATTTAAACTTGAGTTCTATTACAACATTTATGATTTTTTTTACATTAATAATCTCTTTCATCATTTTCAATTTTAACATCATTTGTTTTCTGTTAATTATGTTAAATAATTTGACCATGCTTATTTTTATTAGTAGTATACATATTTTTATTTTCTATACAATTGGAAAAATATTATAATCTTTCTTTTTTGGTTAAAATATGCTATTAGTTCTTCTACTTTTATAATATTTGAGATTTAGTCTTTATATTTTAAAAGTTAAAAATTCAATTTTAAACACCAATCTTACTTTTTCTGTTTAAAAGTTCTAGTCTAATAACTATCATAGTTGGTTGTTTCTATTAAAATTGATCAAATTTACATGTTTATTTTCCATCAATCATATGACATGTCATATGAGGGTAGCTTAATTAACATATCAAATTGACAAATTTTGAGAAAAAATACTAACAATTTTAATGATTGGATTGGGATTTTTAAATCAAAACAGTGGGAGGACTTAATTTCTAGCTTTTTAAGTATATGAACCAAATATCAAATTTTGTCAAAGTACAAGGACTAATAGCATATTTTAACCTTTTCTTTTGTCTTTTTTAAATATACAAATTAAAAAAGTTTGGTTAGATATACAAAAAATCTCAAGGTGAATTATTTGACGGAACTAAAAAAAAAGTTCGTGTGAGATCTAGAAATACACAATTTCAAAAAGTAGAGAACATGAAATAATAAAAAATATAGTAAAGAGACTAAATTCGCAAAAAATATATACTACAAGGACTGTCTCTACAATTTAACTAAACACAAATGTGTACTATAAACATATACCATAAACACCGGTCTGTTCATCATTGTGGATAAGCTAGCTAGCTTGAAAGAATAAGTTCTTAAAAAAATCCTACTTGTCTATAAAATTATATTCAGAAACTGCTTATCCTAATATGACACACCAACAATTTAGTGGTGTGTCCCATGAAACAATAAGATTTTGATGCAAATAGGCTCTACAATTAGAGAGGCAATAAGTTGTACTTGGAAAGACGGTGAAAACCATGGCCAATTTGTCTAATACATGCTGAATGGATCCCACAAAATAGAAGCATACATAAAATCTAATGGATGTTGCCAATTCATTAAGTGAATGATTGGAGTAAACAAGTTTGATGTATAGGAGGGGGAAACAATTTTTAGTTATTTATTTGTAGTTATATTTTGTTTTGTAGTGCAAAATAAAAAGAGAAGAGGGGGCAGATGCAATGCATTCAAGAAATTGAGGGTGCAATAAGGAGAGGAAGACAGCTTGAAATGGGCCATGTAATGCCCCCAAGAGGATGGGCAACGTGGGGGTTCTAGGACCTCTTTGAATGACACTTGATAAGGGCTTGTTAACCTTTTAAAGCCACTTTTATTACTCTTTCCCCCAATCAAAATCTACCTCTTTAGACCAAGTCTTTTGCTTGTGGGTGAAAGTGTCATAAAGGTACTTGTACTAGGATTGAATTGTATTTTGTCCCCTCTACTAAAAAAAGATAAATTAGTCATTGCACATTAGATCAAAGAGCAAATTTATCTTTCTGTTAAAAAACCCATCCATTTTTGCTATTAAAATTTGATCTCTATACGTCAGCATTAGATACACATGGCGCGCAATGTGTCAATGCCTAGTTGTTTCATTAGTCACACCAATTTTTAACAGAAATGATCAATTTATTTTTTTATCTAATATACAAGGACTAATTTATTTATTTTTTAAGTAGAGGAAGCAAAATACAATTTAACTTCTAGTACAGGGACATCCATAACAATTTTACGTTATGTGTTGGATCTAACATGCATGAACAAGGAAAAAGTCGCCTCAAATTGGAAAATCGCTTTGTAACTAAAAGGATAGGTTTTGATGTAGGTTTAGGGTCACATATTAGGTAGATGAGAAGAGGTAACCACTTGGGGCAAGTTCAAGGATCCAAGTACAGTAGGCTTAGTTAGTGGAGGAGGTGGTTAGCTAGTCATGCTTCTTATTAACTCCCACTAGTATAGAAAAAATGGCATTGAATCTTCTTGCATGCATGCTTCTATACCTTTGTTTTAAGCATTCAAAACCTAAAGCTCAACTCAAAAAAGTTGATCCCAAAGTACCTTTATCAACATTTTTTCAACTACTTTAGCGGGAGTTTTCTGAGGAGGGGAGAACATAAAACAATAACATTATAAATTTCAATATTATTCTGGAATCAATTAGGATACTAATTCGGTAAAAGGTAAAAAATCAATTAACCAGTGAACTTATATAGACCAGTTGAATCAAGCTATAAAATTAGTTGAATCAATAGTTAGATCGAGATATAAAACCGGTTTACTAATGGTTGAATTGAATTTTATATTTTTTAAAATATTTTAATATTTTTTTGAATGGATTAAATTAATGGAACTAAAAATAGTGATCTAATTTCAAAAACATTAATAAACCCATGGCATAAAGGAATTAAAGACCATTGGTCAAAGGAAAAAAAAAGGCAATTACTGCAAATCCAATTATAAAAGTCCTCAATCTCAAAAAAAATTATATAAAGCCAAATCATACAATAAAGATGATGCACTATATATCGTGTTTCATGTTCGGTTTCATGTAAGAGGATCTTCATATTAGGATTTGGTCTAACTTTACGTTAAATTATGTAAACCCTAAACCTACAAAAACATATATTATAATATATGTTACGGATAAATTATATTTGTAAATAAAAGTTATACTTTACATATATTATAATTGTAAACAAAAACATATATTATAATTTTTAGGTTGAATTTTACTATTTGTCCCTGTATTTTGTGAAAACTATGGATTTAGTCCCTCTATTTTAATTTGATCGATTTTAATGCATATACTTTTCAAATTTTGAAATTTGAATCCTAACCCAAATAGTAGCAGTTAAATGCATTTGGTTAAATTAAATTATTGGTCCTTTACTATGTGTATAGTTGTAAATTTAGTTCAAATTCTCCAATTGGATCATTCTAAGTCCCTATATTTTTTCAAAATTTGAAAACCCAATCTTGAAGCAAATTACAGACGTTAATCCATTCACTAAATTTTTAGTGAGTAATATGTGAAAATAACAAAACGATATATCATTACACATATGATAATATATTTGCCGCATCAGATTTTGGAAATAACAAAACTTAACCAATTTAATAATTATCGTTTGGTGAGGACTAAAATTTTAAAGTTCGAAAAGTACAAGGATTAATAGCATGATTTAACCTAGTTTTTAATTAAAAAGGAAATGTTGGTAATGAACTTTGTAACCACATTGGCGTGTGAAAATGCTGACTTTTAGGTTCCAGCTAAATTAAAGTAAAATCGAAATAGATGTTTTAACAAGAGATGTTTCTGAATACGTCCAAAAAAAAAGAACATGTTATTGAATAGACAAATATGGAGATTGAAGTTGTGGTAGATAATTATCCTTAATGAGAAGTCTAGGGAAATATATATGTTTTATCTAAAAAACACGAGCAGTGAAATGAAGTGCCACTAGCTAGCTGTCTTGACCATGCATTCAATCCAACAACATTGAGAGTTACCATGTCTTTGACTCATCATGTATTGTTGTTGGGTTTGTTCTCGAAATGTAACCTTGTGCCCCAGCCACTATCTTTAGACAAAAGAAAGAAAACAAAACTTGCACGTGATGAATGATTTTACAAGGATTTTTTTGTCTCTTTGCTATGTGGGGAAGAAGAGGTGCGGCCAGTAATCCTCAAAATATGGATTTTGTTCTAAACATTTTTGGACCCAACTTGGACTTTAAAGATTTGGATTATAATGAATGACATTAGTAGGCCCTCAAAATATGGGTTTTGAGACTCACTTAAAAGGCACAGATAAGACTTTAAATGGAATAAGCCCATGCCAGATAGAAGAAAGATTACAATAGGTATGAGTGGCAGTGATAAGCATCCTAACTTGATTTCAAGTTCACTTGCACATAGTGAGGTTATTAATGTTGCTTTTAAATATCTTTCATTGATTTGTGAACACTACAAATAAAGGAGTATAAAGGTCTTATACATTGGAAATACAACACAAACAGAAAGCAATATGAACACTTGACAAAAGCCAACTTATATTGGAATTTTTTTTGAATCGAGGATAAAATGCCATCATCATTGGTATCAAAGCCACATCGTCATGTGCCAGCCACTAGGATAAAGAAGACGAATTGGTGTGTTATAACAGTCATCAACGATCTTGTTCTTCTTAGAGCTCAATTTAAGGTTTTGAAGTATATTGAATTATTATGATCAAATGTAAACAAAAAGAGTCAATCAAGTCACCACAGGCTCGAGATAAGCGAGTCATTGTAGACCCAAGAGAACAAGAGTCATTATCGACTCGGAAAACTTCTTTCAAGGGAGGAGTAAAAGGAAAAACTGTAACGTCCCCCTACCCGAGACCGTCGCCGGAGTCGAGCAGGAGACATTACAAAACTTATCTTAGCACTTAAACAGTTTTCGTAGTAAACTATCCATCTGCATCATGGTCGCTAAAAAAATCATATCTCGAGTTACGAAACTCGAAATCTAATTCCGTAAATTTTTCCTGAAACTAAACTCATATATCTACTTACTAATTTTTTTGTAGAATCTTTGGTCAGGCCAATTAGTACAGTTTATTAGAAAAAATCTCCTCTGTTTCAGGGTTCGGCTACTCTGACCCTTGTGCACTACGAATCAAATTTCTTCCTGTACAGAAATCCAATGACTATGCCATTTGTTTCAATTAAAAATATACTCAATAAGGAATCCATACAAATAAAGTTTGAGTCCTAATTCTTAATACACAATTTATGGTGAATTTCTAAAGTCAGAACAGGGAATCCAGAAATTGTTCTAACCCTGTTTCACCAAAACGTAAATATCTCATAAAATACAACTCTTTTACCTATTTTATTTCTTCCATATAAAAATAGATTCATTAAGCTTCAATTACAAATTTTATTCATTATCTAATTCACTTTATACTATTTTTGGTATATTTTCAAATTTAGACTACCGCTACTGTCCAAATCTGTTTTAGTATAAAATGTTGATAACTAAGTTTATAACATCTTCATTTCTTCTCTCTACAATATTTACCAACACTTCCTCTTATTACTCTTCACTAACATATCAAAACATACCATACTTAAGGTTTTGGTAACATTTACAAAACATACCAAAATATCACTTAACAACTTAGATACTTTTAAAATGACCAAAAGACATCCTAGGTACAATGTCATTTTCCAAAAAGATAGAAACTTCACCAATTTGAGTTTGGAGATCGGCTTGTATGCTGAGTCCTTATACTTTCGTACCTAGCCTGCGCACGGAAACAAACCGTACGCTGAGAATACTCTCAGTGGTATTTCTATAAACAATAGCTTAATCAACTTTAAAAATGGTAATTCAAACACATTATTGCTATTATTCAATATCAATCAGTACTTTAATAACCTTTACTTTATTTACCCTTATTAACATAACTCGGACACTGGCGGATACACGGATCCAATCCACACTCCGGGATAAGCACATAGTGCTTCATCGGAATAAATCCGGAACTTTAACATTATAGTACACAAAGTACTTCATCGGAACAAATCTGAAACTTTAACAGTAGTCAACACATAGTGTCTCATCGACTCAATGTCGGAATATCCCAATACTTCCAATTCCTATGACATGTCAACTATATCCGACTAGCCCGACACTGTCAATAGGGTATTCAAAATCACATTCATTTCAATATGGTAAAAATACTTACCTCATTCACATTTTCATACAATATAAATATCAAATATAGCAATAACGATTAAGCTCGGTTTATAGAAATACAAACCATTATTTATCGAATTTAATTGATATCTTCGTTCACTTTCTCTTTTCCCTTCTTTGATGACGTATCCGGTGCTACGTTTGCTACTAACAATCATACAATTAAAAATCATCAATATACTAATTCATAAAACACATTTTCACTTTCTACCAAACTTTTACAAAAATTCCAATTTCGTCCTTTTTCCATTACTAATCTTTTTTTCTTTAACTTAAGCTTCATATTCTCTTTTAATCCACTCATTAACAATTTCTAACTCATAAAACTCATTATAAAATATAAATTTTGAGCTCTATTCAACTTAGTCCCTATTTAGACCTAACTTAGAAATTCCTTTAACTAATCACTTCTAACTTCAATTTCTATTAATTTAACCCATAAACCTCAATTTATTCAACTAAATCAATATCTAAAAATTCTCTATTTTTCTTCATTTTAACCTTATACATGTAGAACTTTGAATTAGGCATCCATAAACATAAAAATCATAAGAAAATGAGCTAAAACAACTTACCAATCAAACTTTAGGGCCTTAATCCTCAAATTTTCCTTTTTTATTTCTTTCTTTCTTTCTTCTTTCTTTTACGTTTGCTCTCTGTTAGTCTTTCTATCTTCTTTTTCTATTTTATCAATTTTACTTATTATACTATTATTAACCTATAATAAATATAAAACTAACATGTGTAATAGCTATAACATAAAATATCTTGTAGCTATTACACATATATACCAACTATTACACACGTTATTCAATATTAACACACACATGGAACTTAGGGTCTAATTACTAGATTAGTCCCTTTTACTTCTTTAATCTATAATTAAACTTTTATTCCTTATGCAATTTAGCCCTTTAAACTAAATTCAAGCTACTTCACTTAATTAAACACTAAATAACCATTCAACTATAATTCACAAATATTTCTAATAAATATTCATGAATAAATTTCACGGAAACAGTACTCAAGACTCAATTTCCGATACCGTAACTTTCGGTTCATTACAAAAACCTATTGCCTTATTATTATTTTGAACAATTCACTTTTTAGAAAAAAAGAGGTGGTTGATGAAGGGAACAAGGGTGGTGGAGGATGAGTAGAAAGATAGTGTTGAAGATCTCCGACAAACAAGGCAAGAAATATCCTATGTAGAGTCGTCACTAATCAGTTTTAGGCTAGTGTGATTAGTCACCTATAAGTATGTTCAATTTATGATTTACCTCAGTGTAAACTAATGAAAACCTTAAAAGAACAGACTCAAGTCTATGTTATCGTTTTTAGGTTCAAGAGTATAGGTATGTGTAAGGAAGGTGTAACAACCTGATTTTCAGTGGTGTTGGAAACAATAGTTCGAGACCACTAAATTTGATGAGTAAGCTCGTAAATCTTATTATTTAGTATTTACGAGTCAAATGTGGTTTTAGAAAGATTTTTGAATTGGCAATTTAAGTTTTATAATAAATTATTAAGTTCAAGTAGTAAAATTCTAGATCAAGTGGTTTTAAAAAATGAGGTATCGAGACCTCGTTTCTATAAATCAAGTCGTAAATATTTTTATAAATATTTACAGAGTGTCATTAATGTAGTATTAAAATTTCATTGGAAAATCTTATTGTTCCGGTAGTTAATTAATTAAAAATGACTAAATTGAAAAAAAAGACTTAATTAATTATAAGAAGTAAGTAATTAAATGGTTTAGATAATAAACATGGGAGGACTTAAAGGATAAATATGCCTAAATTTATATAATGGGACTGCATGTAAGTGTGAAATAATAAAATAAATTAAATGGATGCCAAAATGGTAATTTACATAAAATTATACCTACAATTTGAAACTAAAAGAGAATTCTAGACATTTTTCTTCTTCAAACTTCAGTAAACTAACATGGGAGTGAATTTCTAAGCTGGTTCTTCATATCGTTATATTTTTCTAAATTAGACACGGCTGTGTGCCCTAATTTCAATGCCCATACGGCTTGAGACACGGGCGTGTCTCTTAGTCGTGTGAGCCACACGGCCTGGTTGGACGGGCGTGTCCCCTACTCTTTTGAAATTTTTTGATATTTTCTGAAAAAAATTTTGAGTTTCCGGTTTAGTCTCGATTTATTTTAAATGTGTATTTGGGCCTTGAGGGCTCATATAAGGGACGATATGAGTTGTAATAGGCTAATTTTGGCCTGGGCCCCCAAAAAATAATAACCAAATAAATAAAGCCAAAGGATACAATCGGTCGAAAACAAGCCAAAAAGGGCCAAATTGAAAGACAATCATTAAATTGTGGCCAAATAAAAAAGATGGAGAAAGCCAATGAGTTCAAAATTTGTTGACTTGGTAAAAGGCTAAAAATAGGAAGATATGATTTTTTTTTGTTTTTATTTTATTTTATTATTAAATTATTTAGGCTAATTTTAGTAAACCCAATGTATATAAATAGGGGTATTTTGTTTTTTTGAATGGGAGGACTTTTGTATTCCTACTTCAATTTGGAATTGGATTATTCTCTCTTTTCCTATTTCCATTGGAATTGAATTATTTTCTTTTCTCTTTCAATTACGTGAGAATTTTGTCCATTTCATTTCAATTTCTTTGTTTTTTCTAAATTCGTCCAATTGCTTTTAGCCCTTCCATTTTTTATTGTTTTGCAATTAAGTTTTCATTTTTTTGGCCCTAAAATTTGTTTTGACTGCATTTTGGTCCTCCTTGAAGCTGTGCGGTTTGGAGGGTGGGGATTATTTCCCTTTTGGTCCATCCTTGTTATTCACATGTTCAAATTGGTCAATTTCCTTTTATTTATTTTTGATTTGCCCCAAAATTTTGCTTTAAGGTTCGATTTAATCTTTTTTTTATTTTTGCTATTTTATTATCAAATTAACTAATTTAATATATTATTACTATTATTATTATGTTTCTATTTATATTTATTTTGTTATTCTAATACTATTATTATTTATCTAATTTTTTTTATCTATTTATATTTCTACTATTATTATATTTTTATTTCTATTTATATACTAATATTATTTTCATTATTATTTTTCTTATATATGTTTTTTACTTTTGTTATTAACATTCTATTTATTTATTTATTTTACATTTTTTTGTTATTATCTATTTTAACTTTTTATATAACGCTCATTTCAAATTTTATACATTATTTACTTTAATATTTTCATATATTATGTATTTCAAACTTTTTTTTTTTACACATTATGTATTTTGAATTGTTTATATATTATTTTTAAAGAGTTTTATGTATTATTTTATCTTGAATGGATACTATTTTTTTAAAACTATTTTATATACTTTAGATCGCTTTTATAACATCCATTTTAAATTCTTTTTATGTATATCTTTTTAGAATTGTTTTATATTTTATTTTAGATTTTCTTACTTTGTATTTATTTGTTATTTGTGATTCATTATTATAACATTTTGTTTATGAATTATTACTTTGCGTTGTATATTATTATTCCATCACATTTTATTCGTTTAAAAAGTTGTGTTTTAATATCGTTTAAGTTTTAAAATCATTTTATTCAAAAGTTTTCAAAATAAGACAATACTCGGTATTTGGCATCTTCGAGAAGATTGTGCCCTAACTTACTAGGTTCCAATTTTCCTTGTTGAATCTAAGTAACCAAGTACCCCTTTTTCAATCAAAACGCATAAGTTTCAAATAAAAGCTTATTATCAGGAATTCAAGGTGTTGTGTTCTAACTCACTGGATATGACATTTTGTATCTCGCGATAAGGATTTCTAAAAAAATAAAGGCAATGTTCTATGTTTGGAAATCCGAGAAATCGTGCCCTAACGTGTTGGGTTTTGGTTTTTCGTTGGACCAAATAATCGAATATCCTTTTGTAATTTCCAAATGTATGAGCTTTTGGAAATTAAGAATTGATCGTGGTTTCGAAGGTTTAAAGAATCATGTCCTAACGTGTTGGATGTGATATTATATTCCTTCAAAACAAGAGAATTTTAATGTTCAATTTGAGTTATTCAAATGTTTTAAAAGAAATTGTATTTCAAAATATTTTTTAAAATTTTAGACAATAGGGCATTAATTGATCAATTGGTACCAATTTTGGGCGTTACGAGGGTGCTAACCCTTTCTTGTGCGTAACGGACTCTCAATCCCTTTTTTCTCGAATTTCGTTGACCCAAAATCATTGTTTTAATAAATCAAAATGTTTTATTAAAATGATCAATCTCAAGGTGATCCAATCACACCTCGAAAAAAAATCAGTGCCGACTCCATTTTTTTTTTTAAGTTGACTCCCGTTTTTCCAATAAAAAATGGTATCGACATGAGTAATTATGATTAGTTTCTTATATTTATGTTAAATGATATGAAATGTTCGTATTTATTTGAAAAGCCCGGTAATGCTCCGTAACTTTATTCCAACGACGGATAAGGGTTAGGGGTGTTACATTTAGGATTAGCCCTTATAAACATGTCGTGGTCTTGTAATGTCCAAACTTGAACCTTAAAGTTTTTTTCAATAAAAGGGTAGTTAGGTAGGTAGTGATACCCCTTTTTCCATGTGTAGATATTTGAGTAGTGATACTAATACCACTTCTCAAGGTATCAATTTAGGACCACTCTCAAACGTTCAATTGGTTACTAACTTGTACTTGTATTAATACCTCTATTATGGGTATCAATACTTGATTGTAGAGCATTCTCTAAGCAAGACCAAAACACGTTTATAACTTTCAACATTAGATATTCCCTCTCCAATATTCTTATATACTTCTAAAGTACCTAATGAAAAGAAATGCTACATGAAACATCTTATAATTGGATATAACCTCACATGATATACCCATTTCAATTATTCTTATTACCATGTTACCGCATTCTAGCCAACTAGGAACTTCTCATCTCAAACATATCATTTCATTAGAATAAGCCATCCAATTATCCATGCCAAATTATAACTCATATAGAAACATTATAATGCACCTTATTATGTAACCCAGGGGCAAAGCAAAAAAATTTGGATTGTGAGGTCAACTTTTTAAAAAAATTAAAACGTTTATGAAAGTCATATAAACTAAGTTGACTTTTTTTTTAGAATATTTTTGCATTATTGTTAAACATTTAAAACAAATATGTCTAAACATAAAGGTTTTTATGAAGCCAATATATTACTCGTAATTTTCTTTCACAAAAATAAACACCACTTAAGTACTTTTTGTTGTCATGATAATGCAATATATCAATTTTCCAAACATAAGATTCACAATAGTCACACTACCAACAACAATTTCTAAATAAAAACACTAAATTTCTAATCAATCTTAATTTCTTCAAGGGTTTGTATTAATCAATCTTAATTTCTCCAATGATTAGTATTAATCAACCTCTAAAATTATTACCCAATCATGATGTTAGGAATCTCATACAAATTCAATAATCGTAAAATCATTCAATAAATAAATAAATAACCTAAATCTTGCATAAAAAAATCCTACTCTATCATAAGAAAACACACAATCCTAATTTTCTAGAGATTAATCAATAAAGCATGAAAAGAAAAGAAGAGTTGTTACCAAATTGTGAGATCAACATGAAAGTATTGAAAGATTAACACCTATCTTTTAAAAATTCTAATGAAAGAAATTTGAGGAAAAAGTGATGAGTGTTGGAAGAAATTAAAAGAATTAGGGATTTTTTAGTTTTAATGATGGGGAGAGATTCATTTATTTTTATATAAAATAGTTTATTTTATAAAAATCTTTTTCAAAAATTTTAGTAGGAACGATTTTTTGTGGTCATTTTCAATTTTTTTTTGTGAATTAATGCATAAATTATATAATTATAAGTAATATTTACTTCTTATTTTTTTGTGGAGTCAATCAACCCTACAACTATCAAATTTGGCTCCACTACTGATGTAGTCTATGTTCGTGCCAATTATACCATTTGAGTAAGTAGCAAAATAGATCAAAACCTATAAAATACATTGCCTTGGATGAGGCTTTGATGTTGTATAATTTAAAAGCAATCTTTATGAGTCGTTCTATAACCTATGCAAGGAAAAATAGATTTGTACGCTAAGCATTCAAGAATGCTTAGGTAGTATTTGGAAAGTTACCTAATAATTAAATTTGTGTGTAATTGCTTGTCATTACATGAAGATGACATGTTTCGGCAACCACTGTAATTGTGGGTCCCACTGAAATGGGTGTAATTAGAGCACCGTAATTACAGTTTTCGATTTTACGAGGAGGGTGAGAATTGGAGTAATTATGCAGGTAATTACACTCAAATTTAATTTTAAAAAATTACTTTATACAAGTTTAAGTTATAGCTTTTTATTTTATAAGCATAAACACATATAAGTGTTTGGAATAATTACAAGCATTTAAAATATTTTAAAAATATAAATCATAAAATTAAAACATTATTATTGTATAAAAAATGTTTAAACTTAAATCATATATAAACATGTTTGGAAAGTCATAGAGTAATTGGATTTGAGTGTTATTGTTTGCAATTACCCGCGTAATTATTCAAATTCTCACCCTCTCCTTTAGAGTTGAAAAGTGTAATTGCATTGTTCCAATTACACCAAATTCAGTGAGACATAGTTATTATAGTAGTTACCTAAACATGCTACAAGTTTGTAATTACAAGCAATTACACTCAAATTCAATTACCAGATGGCTTTTCAAACGCACTTTTAAAATTAGTAACATTTATATATATGATAATATATTGTAGTACCTAAAGGAGAACTAGGATATGTTTGAATTGTTTGCTTATCTCAATTCATAAAGTAAATTTATTATTTTGAGCATTTATGTATTATTTTTGCAACTATTTCTCTTCATTTGTAAGCCTCATATGTTGTTTTATTTAATGTGTTAAACTTCTCTAAATGGAATGAACAAGTCAAGCTCCATTTAAGTGTTTTATATCTTCAACTTGGTATTATTAGAAGATAAATTAACTATTATTACTAACTTAAATAACGAGGAAGAGAAATTGTACCATAAGCAATGAAAACGGTCAAACAAATTGAGCCTTTCTTTCTTCCTTTTTATTTGCAAATGAAAATAGCTAAAAACATTAAGACCAATATTTCACAAACTAAAAGTACAAAAGAATATCTTAAGTTTGTAGAAGAACATTTTCATTCTACAAACAAGTCATTTGTTGAGACTTTAATGACAAAACACACAATCATGAAGTTTGATGCATTAAGCGGAATGCAAGAACATATCATCGAGATGACTAATATTGCAACAAGGTTAAATACCTTGAGGATGATGGTGGATGACTTCTTTCTTGGTATGGTTCATTTTGAACTCACTACTTCCGAATTATGGATCATTTTAGATTAACTATAACATTATTAAAGAAAAGTGGGATGTTAATGAATTGGATAGTAAGCTCAATCAAGAGGAAGCGAGATTAAAGAGTTAAGTAAGTCATTCCATCAACCTTGTAGGTTAATAAGTTGACAAATGACTTAAGGTGAAAACCAACAAGTTTAAGAAGAAGAAAAACACATTCGTTAGTGTCTTAAATGGCGAGAAAAAAGAATGAATGGAAGATTAGTGTCACTTCTATTAAAAAAAAAGTGGTACTATTAGAAAGATCACCAAAAATGCAAATCTTGGTTCGAAAAGAAAAGAAAACTTTATGATTTTGTATGTTTCAAATAAAACTTAATTGAAATTCCGTATAGTATTTGGTGGTTGTGCTACTACTCATGTATACAACAGAATACAGGGATTCATTTTGATCCAAACTACAAACCTAAATGAAGATTTTCTATATATGGGGAATCGTATGAAGGCTCTAATTGAATGTATAGGGACTTATCATTTAGTCTTTGATATTAGTTATCACTTAGACTTATTTTAAACTCTTTATGAACCTTTAGGTTTTAGGAATTTTATTGTTGTTTCAAAGCTTGATTTTTTGGATTTAATGTTACATTTAGATATGATTATTTCAGTTTATTTAATAATAATATTGTTATTGATTCTAAAAACTTTATTGATGGATTATTATATTGAAACTTAATAAAAAAAATTCTAAATCCATACTTGTTTAGTTGGAATTAAATGTAGTATGCTAAATAAATATTTTTCTTATTTGTGCATAAAAGTTTAGGTCTTGTTTCCAAACAAAGATTAGAAAAATTAGTAAAGAATTAATCCAAACAAATTTAATTTCATTATGGAAAATTTTAATATTAAATTTCTAAAAATATTAATAATTTGCCCAATATACAAATAAACATATAAGATAACAATATTTATTTATAATATAAGAATTAAACTATTCAAAATTATTATTATTCGTAATTTTTTTAATTTTTTTTAATTATTATCTTTCAATATAAATTTAAATATAAAAAATTTTATAACGACTAATATTACTTATTATTTTTAATTTATTTATCAATTATTATATTTTAACTTTTTATATGACTATGATATAAGCATACTCGAATTCAAGTCTTTCTTGTTATTGTATAGAGTTGTCTATGGGCCGAGTCGGATCCTAACAAAATTCTAGGTTCGACTGATAAGCTCGAGCCTAACCCGAAAAATGAGCCTAAATTTTTTCTCAAGCTCGGCTCAAATAAAAATGTTAAAAACTGAGTTCAGCCTGGTTCGCTCATATTAAAAAATTTTATTTTATTTTTTATATTAAAAATTTTAAAAATATAATTCATCACAAAAATTAAAAACATTAAAATAAATTTTTCCCGCCAAATTGAAAAAAAAAGTCTATTTAAATAACATTAAGATAGGTGAATTTAACAAATAAATGCCTATAAAATAATAGCAAAATTAATAATAAAATAAAAGTTATACAATATTCAAACAACAACAAAAAAATGATACTAATATAATAGTGAAATAATAGCAAAATAGTGGGAAAACGGTAGAAAAATAGTAGCAAAATAGGAAAAACAGAAACAAAATAATATTTTTTTTTTCAATCGGGCCAAAAAAACCTTACTTGAGGCCTAACCCATTTTCTAAACGGGCATTATTTTTTTGTCAAAACCCATTTTTCAAGTCTATATTTATGTCCAAACCTTCTCACTTTTTAGACAAGTCTTTGGGCTGGATTGCGTGGCCTGACCCATGGACAAGTCTATTATTATAACAGCAGTTGTACCAATTGAGATAAAACTCAATAAAAAAACACTTTAATTTTTTTAATTATATAATAGTAGGAGACGAAGAAAAGCGATGACATAATTTGAACCTGTAACATTTATAAGATGAGAACCTTAAAAATTATTTATACTAAAAATCTTATCACACGTGCATACATTCAATATAAAGAATTAATCAATCAATTAATAGATAAGAAACGACTTAATTTAAAAATAAATAAATTTCTTATCATAGAATATGGTTCTCATCAAATTTAACCTTAATTTAGGTGAAAAGAGGCAGACAAAACGAGGAAGTTAAGGTTAAATAAAAGAAGACAAGAGAATAAAATTTTCTGACTATTCACGTATGATAGATACATAGGGGTTTTTCACCCCTTTATGCTATTTTTTGTTTTCCATGTTAAAAAGGAATTGGGAATAGTTTAGTTATTTCCTAATTAGATTAGGAGTTCTATTAATATTATAAATACACAAATAATGAGAGAAACTATTTTTATGGTAAAAATTATTATTTTTTAAATAATTATATAATCTTAAAAAAAAGTAAATTTTATTAGAAATAATTTCAAACCAGTTATAACAAACAAATATTTAGAGAAGCAAAAACCTAATTTTAAGGTTAAACCGTTAAAAAACACCGTGTAGCGCTGTCACTTCCACTTTTGATTCTCTCTATCGCTTTATTTTTTTCCTCTGCCTCGCAGTTTATATTTTAGGGTTCCTTCGAAACAAGGTGATCTTTACAAATCTTTTTAACTTTTCTTATCTTTCGCCTGTTCTTCTTTGGTACGCTAATCTTCTCTATCTCTCTTTTTAATCCTTAATACTTGACATTAAATCTGCATCTTTTCTGCAATCTTCTAATTGTTCTTCGTTATCGATTAGGTTTTACTTAATTGCTTATCGGCTTCTGATATGAATAATTGATTTTTTTATAATGCTTTCGATTGCATTCTGTTGCTTATATTTGGTTATCGGACTAGGACTGTATTAAATTATCTGATTTTTATGTGAATTCTGGAGATATTCGGTTGTATACGGACTGTTTCTAGGGTTTTCCAGAAAAGCCAGAGTTACCTAGGTAAATTCTGAATTTGAATGTATACAACTATACTGCTAACTAACTTACGGTTTGATTGAGATGATACAAATTGTGAGGATTGCAGTATCGACGATAAAGAAAGGGGAAATCTTCTTCTTTTTTCCTTTTTATTAAACAAGATGTGTAACTGGCTATGTTAATTTCTTTGACTAATGTAGTTTGGAGATTTGTGCCTGCTGCAGCCTGTTTTTGGTTGTTGCAGTAAGTGCTTTCACATATGCAGAAGCAAATACCACATGCTTCTAGATGGTTGAAAATTGAAAACTGAAATTTTGTAAACTGCTAAAGCATGATCATTAATTTAGTATTGAGAAAATCGCAATAGAATGTGTTGCATTTGGATTATTTTCTGTTTTTAAAACATGATCTGGTTTTTTCATTATTCTCTTTTCCCTTTTTCCACACTTGTGGAAGCAAAATTGTGACAACCATGGAGTGCATAATGTTATATGTATTAAACTTGTTTAAGCAAATACGATGAATTAATTTTGTTATATGCTGTAGCCAGTCATTTACTTTTTTATTACAAAAAATTTGGTGCCTTTAACCATTTTTAATTTTCACAAAATATTTCTTTTGAATGTGTGGTGGCATCATAAGTCATAAGTTGCTTTAATGTCTGGAGAGTGTTTACATCTTCTGGTTTATTTGTCATAAGTTGCTTTCTATTCTTTGTTGCTCATACTTTGAAATCCTCTTGCTCGATTATTACATTTACTAAGCATGTTTCGTCCATTTCTCAATGCTGATTTGGTGATGGCATGTTAATCTCAAGATATCTATAATTCATTTAACAGACGTATGTTAGTTGATAATTTTGTGTTGATATTCCTTTGCTGAAAAAAATGCAGCTTACAGGATGCCAGAAGACGTTGAGTACCGTTGTTTTATAGGTAATCTTTCATGGTCAACCTCAGATAGGGGCCTAAAGGATGCATTTGAGAAGTTTGGAAATCTTATTGAGGCTAAGGTAATGAATAATGGAACTCTCTCATCATGGTATCTCTTATGTTATTCTTTTTTAAGAAAAAACTTGAGTTCACTGATTTCATCAAATTGAATCCTGGTCAAAACTTGTATTTCTGTATGTTACTTTTACACAGGGAATAGATTTCATTAGTTTATAGGCTTTTTTTCTGTCTTTGTTGTCACGACTATGCTGCCACCTTCTGTTTCTGACCATGCAACCCCTCTTGCTTTTGAAAACTATCCCTTCTACTTGCAGATGTTCACTTATGCTTCAATTTGGGGTGAAGGCAATGCAAAACCTGAAAGACATAATTACTTAGATAATAGGAATATGTTTTATGGAACAAAACTAGTAATTGTAATGTAATTATTTATTTAAAGCATTATAACTGATGAACTGTTATAGAACTTTATTCTTTTTTAATACATTATGGCATTAATTTTTATGGTTTTGGTTTGCACAACAAAATTTGACTGAACTTTTTCTTGATTCAGGTTGCTGTCGACAAGATTTCTGGACGTTCTCGTGGATTTGGATTTGTCTCTTTTGATGAGAAAGCGGCCATGGAAGAAGCTATTGAAGCAATGAATGGAATGGACTTGGATGGGCGGAATATAACAGTTGATAGAGCTAAGCCTCAACAAGGGTCGGGGAGAGATTATGATGGCGACCGTAACCGTGGACGTGATCGTGATCGTGACCGTGACCATGACCGTAATCGGGGCTATGATGGCGGGCGTGGATCTAATGGTGGGGAGTGTTTTAAGTGTGGAAAGCCTGGGCACTTTGCCAGGGAGTGTCCTAGTGATGGGGCTAGAGGTGGCAAGTATGGTGGTAGGGGTGATCGTCATGGTGGAGGTGGTGGCCGTTACGGTCCTGATCGGAATGGAGATCGATTTGGTGGGCGCAGCAGGGATGCAGGTAGTCGTGGGGGATCTGGAAGTGATAGATACAATCGTGATCGATCTGGACCCTATGACCGTCGTGGAACTGGAGGTCCTCGTTCTGGTTAAGATGACTGCTTGTGGTATGCATATTTATTTTCACTGTTCTTCTTTGATTGCTATTCTCCTTTCTTTTGGATTGAAATTTATATTATAACTGGACTGATGGAAGCCTCCTCTGATTGCAGCTGATGAACTAGGTTGCTGCTTTTTGGCAAAGCATGAAGTTTCTTTTTTACAGAATGTGCTCTCTTCATTGTTGTCTGGGTGGAACAATATAATAGTTCAGTCCTTTGAAGTGTGAAACTTGGCACAAACCTACAACTATTTATGTGTTCGTAAAATGCTGTGTTCGATGGAGTTTTGTGCTTTCTTGACATGCACTTTCAAATATGGTCTTATGCTCTCTGCTCCATTTTTTGTGACTCATGCATTACCAACAGCACTTGCCGTTACTTCTGTCCAACTTCTCGTTGACTTTTTCATTGCCCAATTATGGAAGATGGTTTGGTCTTTGCATGGGTATTTGGAAGAATGATGGGGAGGGGTTCACCATTTGAGTTTTGCTTTTTCTCACTTGTGGAGTAGAATCTTTAGTTAGAAGTAATGCCATTTTGTCTGCCCTGTTTTCGCTATCTAGTAAATAAACAGGAGTGAAGCGGGTAATTTATTTTCCTTATGTATTGCTTTGCTCTGTGCTAGTTTTTTAATTAATAGTTTGCGCAGTATTAATGCTGTTGACATTTTGGCAGGATGCTTGGCCGTTTCTGGTTTTTATGGACACTTTATTGGGTTTCTTTGTTTCTAATTGGGCATGGTTTAATAAACTTTAAAATTGCGAGTCCTTTTGGGCGCAGCAAGGCCTCTGCATACTAATTGAATATTAAGCAGACCCAATGTTCATGGCGCGTTGATGAAAGAGTTCCATTTCCACTAAAATACATCAGCAGCCGCTGTTATTTGGTCCCACGTGTCTATACTATGTTGCTCTGTTTGGGTTCAGATTGCCCTTCTTGCCTAGTTTTTCTACCAGGCTCTAGTGTCTCGATCTTTTTGGCTAAGTTCAGACAAGTTGTTGATATATAGTTCTTTCGGCTCAGATCATGCTTTTCAAGTCCTTTACGGTTCGTAGTGTCAAAACTCTTCGACTTTGAGGTACAGTTTGCCTCTGGCTGTGTAGCAGATTGGTACCTTCTTTTCTTAGCCCTTTCTGAAATATCCCTGAAAGGAAGTTGCTCTTTGGTTCCTTTGTCCTTAAATTGCTGGGGTGTGGTATTTGCATGATGAGATATTTTCTCGGTTTACCTGCTTAATTCGTTCTTGCATACTCAATTTGTTTGTTGCGTTTATCATTTTTTTTCCCATTTCTTTTTGTTGATTATACCTACGTCGGTGCTTTTTGTATAGGACCTACCGGTTTGGTACTAGACTACTACTAGTAGATGATTAACTAGGATATAGTTCCATCAATTCATTGAATGAAATTGAATTCATGTTCTTGTAAAGGTATGCTTTTAGCAGTAGCTTTTCTTAGGATCCAACCATCCACAAACTATTTTAACTGAATCAAGATTTCTTTATGTATGTATGCATGCATGTGTATGAACACTCGTAACTCTGATGTGTGTTTATTTAGAAGGGATCCTTTTTTCCCTGCATCTGGATTTATAATATAACGCTGGGAAGTCGTTTAGCAGGGACTAGGGATTGCAATTTGGCAATTCCTATGAAAAATGACTTGGATGCGTATCATGTTCATGGAAATTGAGTGGGTTTTGGTTATTTCGAATGATTTTGATATCGGGTTATATTGGTTTCGTTTTTGGATCAGAGTATTTTTCATTCAAAATAATTTTCAAATTATTTTGAGTTTGGAGCACTTTCGGATACTGATATATTTTACTGTCATTTTTTTGTTTAAATTACAGTAGAAGGTCAATTTCCTTCAATTCATTTGAACTTTTAGAAACTGGCAAGTTGGTTATTATTTTGTTTGACATCTAAAGCAATTTTGGTGAAAGCCTGCAAGAGAAATTTGAATTAGCAAAAATAAAATACTCTTGTAGAATAGATTAGTTGATATTTCCAGGATTTGTGAGATAGGTTTTTAATTTTTGTTAGGATCCACATTGGATTCAATTTGAATGAGTAGAACGAATTTAGCTTTCATGACTTGTGGATTGATTATTTAAGTTAGATCATCTACTAAATTTATTAGAAACTTGAAATAATATTTACTCCTTTGTATAAATATTTAGTCATTTTATTTAAAACAATTTGAATGACTTCCATTTCATTTTTACCATCTCAATCAAGCAATATTTAATTTTTTATTAATATTTTTATATTTATTACACTTTTATTTTCACCCATATTATGGGTGTGCCAAGGTTTAATTTTATTTAATATTTTGACATATTTGCAAGGTTTATTTTTATTTTTAATCTTTGGCTATTTTTGAATTTATTTCTTTTCTGTAATCCATTTGTCCAGAATATTAAAAAAAGTGTTATATAATCTGAAAAGATTAATACACACGAAAACATGTTATACTTAACCTTTTTACTTAATTTTTTTTATTACAAAAGTGTGATATAGATATGAATAAATTTTAATGTAGAATTTAACTAGTACAATATATAGTGGATGGAGAATTGAGCAAAGCTTGATTAATCTAAAAAGAACAAAATAAAATTTACACACGACATAAGTGTATCGTGGGAGTGACACTCAAATGTAATTTAAAGTTTAGGGTCTAAACTTTTACCAATTATGTTAAAGTCTATTGGTCATGATTACTATTTTTATCGCATTTATTTTTTTATTTAGTAAGTAATATATTTTTTATAATTTAAAAATGTATATTTGTTAATTAAAAGAAAATTGGTCAAAGTTATAATAAAAACTCATTATTTTTGAAAAATAATTTAGATAATAAAATAATATTTTAAAAGTAATGAAAATTTTAAAAAATAGAAACAAGTAATAGTAACATATTAAGTAATTAGATAAAATAAATTGAAATTCAAATATGAGTGAGAATTTCACATATAAAAATTATTACTTTAATACTAAAATTGCCTTTGACATAATATTTCACGATATAATGATAAATAACATTAATAATTATATAAATAATAGTAAAATTATCGAATATCAATGACTAAACATCTCAAATAAAAATAAAAATAATACTTTTTTTTTTGTGATGAAAACAAAACCTGTTAAAATATGTTTATATATGTGTGTGTGTCGGTTTGTGAGACATAGTAACAAATAAGCTTAACACTCCCTTTGATTCTTGCATTATAGTTAAATTATCAGTTTGATATTTGTATTATTTTTTGTCAAACTTTTTTACTTTATTTTTGTTATCAATTTGACTCACATATTTTCATTCTATTAATACCCTTACTTCAACTCAAATTTTTATTTAAAAAAGTAGACCAATTAATGGCACGCCACCACATGTCAAGGAAAAAAATCACTTGAAAATGTTAAAAATATAAAAAAAAACTAAAAAGAATTATTAGAAATAAAAAAAATCATAAAACTCCCCAAAATCTTAAAACCTAAAAAATAAAAAAATTATAATCTATTTTTGAAAATTATAAAAATAAAAATATAAGCATGCAAAACATTAAAAAAATAAAATTTTCATAATTTAAATAAAATTAACAATTATAAGTATATGAAACTTCAAAAAAAATAGAATTTTAGGTTTTTAGAAAATTTTAGAATTTTTATGAATTTATTAAAGATTTTATGGGTTTTCTAAAAAAATTTAGGGATTTTTTTTTGCATTTTTTATATTTTAAAGAAATTTTGAGTTTTTTGGTAAAAAATTTTCATATTAATATTGAAATTTCTGAAAAAAGCCTAAAATTCCAAATAAGCAATTTTTAAAAGTTTTATGAAAATTTTTAAAATTTTTTTGATGTTCTGCATACTCGTAATCTTAATTTTTTTATAATTTCCAAAAATAGATTATAATTTTTTTAGTTTTTTTTATAATTTTTTAAGTTTAAATATTTTTTGGGTTTTTAATGATTTTTTAGTTTTTTTATAATTTTTAACATTTTTAAGTGATTTTTTTCTTGACACACGTTACTGGTTGATTTAATTTTTTTTAACGGTAAATTTGGGCTGGGTAACAGAGATTATTGGGACAAATTGATAACAAAAATAAAGTAGCAGGGTCAAACCGATAAAAAAATAAAAAGTAAAATAGGGGGTTAGTTAAAAGTGGTATGAAGCCTAACAAATAAATAGCAGCAACATATTATTTTAAAACTGTCAAAAGTACTACAAAACTCTGATTGAGAGAAATGATTCAATTCTTCTCATCTACAACACCAAATTGCCCTTTTTTTAAGTTCCCTTCTCTGTGATCATCATTCGGGGAAAAAAAAACAAACTGAAAATCTTCCATTCTGCAAAACTGAAAGTTCTGATGCAGGGTTACCCCAGATTTGGTCTACTCTCTCTCTCAACCATGGTTTCAATGAAGTTAGAGCTTCAAAGACCGAGTTTTTAAGCAGTAACCGGTTGCTTTTGCACGAAAGCAATTCCCTTTTCGATGCTGGCCCTTAATTCAGGCTTAAGCGCTTCCAAGGCCTTCTCTTCATACTCGGATAACCCGGAAAGGTCAGATGGAATCAAAGCTTCGATCCCTTTTCTTCCAAGCTTGATCCTAGATGCAAAAAATGGAAGATCGGTTAGGTCGGACTGCACGAAAGAGCACTCATAGACGTCTCCATCTCCATCCAGAGCACGAAGAGATGATTCAACAAATCTTGCTGCTGCATAAGCCATAGATAAGGTGGCAGACCCTGCACCAGCCTTTGCCTCCACAACTTCAGTCCCAGCATTTTGAATCCTAACAGTTAATTGTTCCACTTCTTCATTGGTAAAGTTAACAGAGGGTTTCGTCTTTGACAGAAGAGGTAAAATGGTGATACCAGCATGTCCCCCGACAACTGGAACATCCACATCAATGAGCTTAAGGTTTTTCTTCTGAGCAACAAATGTGTTAGCTCTCACAACATCCAATGTTGTAACACCGAAAAGCTTCTTTGGATCGTAAACACCCTTCTGCTTCAGGACTTCAGCAGCAATTGGTACTGTGGAGTTAACTGGATTGCTAATAATATGGATGAAGGCATCGGGACAATTATCAGCAACCGCCTCAACCAAGGTCTTCACGATGTTGGCATTGATGTTGAAGAGGTCATCACGAGTCATACCAGGCTTTCTTGGAACTCCAGCAGGAATAACCACTACATTTACACCTTTCAAACAATTTCCTAATTCAGAAGCACCAGTGAAATCCTGAACTTGAGACGGAGTATTGCAGTGACTGAGGTCCGCAGCAACTCCCTTGACATTTGCTATATCATAGAGGTTCAGGGCTGAAACTAATGGAGACATCTTGATTAGAAGGGCTAATGGCTGCCCTATCCCTCCAGCAGCTCCAAGTATTGCGACTTTGTAAGATGCCACAGGCTGTAGACCATTCTGAGACTTCTGGTTTGCTTTCTGTGCTTTTGGTACAAATGAGCCTCTAAGAGCGGCGCTGCTTTCCTTGCTGAAGAATGAGGACTCTGACTCACAGTTCACATATGTTGCTGCCTTGAGACCACTAAAACTTGCAAGTGAATTTGGGGAGGTGAACCTCGCAACAAAAGGTTTAGATTGTGGAAGTGGATTTCCCCTGCTTCCGAAGGAGACAGTCGACCCAATTGAGAAGGTTGTTGCTGATGTTGTCGCCATCTCACACTATAAAACAGGAAAAAAATGTAAATGATGGTTTAAAACCAGATATAAGGTAATATAATTATAATCAACAAGCTGAACGACTCACATCCAAATGAACAAATGCAAAAGCAATATATGATATGCATATAAAAGTCATCATTGAGTGTTTAAAGAAGGTCTAATAGTGCTATCATGCATTTAAACCAAAAGGCTCAAATTTTTAGCTGGGCCTTCCATGCAACAAAAGTTATCAATTCTTTTTTCCCTTCATTTCAAATCAAAATGAGCAATGACTATTCTCTTCTTACACAAGATCTCCATTTGTCACTTGGGAAAGTTAGATCATCGAAACCATGTAGATAAAATACCAATGATCCCATTGCTTTTGCAGCACATGTCTAGTTAACAACAAATCTATTCAAAACGACAAATGAGGCTTCTTTACTACATAAACTTTGATGCCGTTGAGTGGCCGTGTTCTTTCTATTCATTATATTTGGTACGTTATATGAACTCTTCATTGATCCTAAAGTGTACTCGAATGAGGCTACAAAGTCATGATCCTTGGAATACATCAAAAATGTTAGAAGAAAACTTAAGCATGCTCATGTCATACACATACATGAACATGACATTTACCCCCAACTCCAGGTAACATAGCGTATTCCTAATATAATTTTCACAAACTTGAAATAAACAATAATGTCGAAGGGATCATATGTCACTTATCCATAATCCATAAATCTTGGGTGTAGAATTCTGGAATTTCAGTATTGAGGACCATTTTATATATCATTAAAAACACTTTCACTAACAACATAGCATATTTTGCAGGAGATATTTAAAATGCATACATTTCTATATTTATATATAAATGAATAGAAATCTCAAGCTCCAATCTGAAAATGAAAGAAAATAGCAATTAAATACAGAAAATGATAGAACCAGATCTAAGCAATACTACACCATTAGTCAATTACTAAGAAAAAATTAGAAAAAAAAAAATGAACACCTTAAACAGTACAATGATAATCAGAAACAAGAAAAGAAAGAAAGATAAATAAACAAAATCTATAGCTTAGATTTTATGAATAATAACCCCATCTGAAGATAAAAAAATGAAAAAAAAAAAACCGGACCTTCAAGATCTAAATAAAGAGAGAGCTAGCTTGAAGGAAACGAGTAATCTATAAGAAAAGTGGACTTTTCTTTTCCTTTTTTATATGAAACTCCACTAATGAAGTTAGAGGAAAGCACCAAAATTTTCAAATCCCACCAACTCTTTTATCTTCTTCTTCTTCCTTTCAGTGTACCCACTACACCGCCGCTCTTTGAAAAGAATCTACCAAACAAATGCTTCTTTTTTTTTTGTTCTTTTTCTTCAAAGCGAAATCGCGACCGATGGTTGAGTTGACCCTTTCTACGGCTAAGATTAAAGTTTGCCTCTGATAGTGATATCATGTAAAACAAAACTGGGTAAACTACATCATTAATTATTAAACTATGAGTAAAATTTTGTTTTGATTACTTAACTAAAAAAGTTACAATTTAGTCATTAGATTATCCGAAAGTTTTTGTTTAAGTAGTTGAATTATTCAAAAAAAATTTATTTAAATCACTAGACTTTTAAGTTTTTTTTTCTTAAGTTCCACCAACAAGCTTCAACTAACGATTCGATAATCATAAATTAGATCAGTACCTATAGACGAGTAGAATAATATAACTTAGATCTAAGTTGATCTGATTGGAAATATCGAAAATCGAAGGAAAAAGCTATTTGAATATTGGTTCGTCGATTCATGAAGTCCAAAGCTATTTAATAAAAAAATAAATTATAAAAGAGAAGGGAAAATAGAGCTTTTATTGGTACAGGCAGTGCAAATAGAAAAAGTCATATAACATCGATTTTAACAATCCAGTGATTTAAATGAAATTTTTTGAATAATTCAGTGACTAAATTGTAACTGTTTTTAGTTAAGTGACCAAAACGAAAATTTAACCATAATTTAGTGACTAATAGTGTAGCTTACCAACAAAATTTTAGAAACGAAAAGGGTAAACTACATTAATAGTTACCCAACTATGATTTTTTTTCTTTTTGATCACCCAATTATTAGTAAATTTCTTTTTTGTCATCCAACTATGAAAAGTTACAAAATAACCACTCAACTATTCAATCTGTATTTTCTAGTCACCAACTAGCTAACATAAAAATGCAAAACACCCGAAAATCCAAAATAGCTGGGTGACCAAAAAATACAAAATAAAATAATTGAGTAACTATTTTGTAACTTTTCATAATTGGGTGACCGAAAAAAAAAACATAATTAAATGACTACTAATGTAATTTACCCAAAAGAAAAATAATAAAGTTAGGAGTGAATTTGTCACCCCTATTTGTTTATATCAAAAATGTTTCAACTTTTATTTTTTATTATTTAAAAATTATTCTTTATAAAAATTTGAAAAAAAAAACTTAAAAAAATTTAGTTCTTATAATAAATTTCAATTAAATAAAATATTTAAAGTAAGTAAGTCAAAGTTTAAAATTTTTGATAAATATCAATTGTAACATTTTAATTGAAACTAAAAAATATATATTTATATGCAAGTATTGTATATAATATTTAATGTATCAGAATTTATATAAAAAATTATATTAATTTATTTTCAAAAAGCTATTTAGTAAAACTCTACAAAATATATAAATATGAGTTGTAGGACCTAATTTTAGCCCAGAGCCCGATAAACAATGGTTCAAAATAATTAAACCAATCCAAAAATTACAACTCAAATGGCTAAACCTAAACAGGCCCAAAATAAAAAACGTAACCCAATACCCAAGCCCACAACCTAAACATGCTTTGAAACCCTAGTAGCCAACACCTTCAGCCGCTGCACCCAAGGCAGTCTCCAGGCACCGCAAGTCGCGCGCCTCTCAGCATCGTGCGCTGCTCCACCACACCACGCCACGCCAGGGGTATACCCGCGCACGTACCTGCAAACATGTGAAAATAGAGAGTAAAAATGACTATAAAAGCCAATATATGATTTTGTAAAAGGGATCCCTTTTTTTTGGATGCATATAAGCAGAGAAAATATTTAAAAAGAAATCAAGGTGATTTTACCATGGTTTTACTTTTTTGTTTCATTTTGTTTTATTTTTCTACCACTTTTTTCTTTTTTCTTTTTTTTAGAATTTTTTCATTTATACGAAACTAAAACATTAAAAAGGGGAGTTTACCTTTCGTTTCACCGGCAAAGGGGGATTTTTCGCACCTCCGACCACCGTATACGGCGGTGCCGATGACGGCACGTGCGACGGCGACTCTCCGATCCCGTGGCTAGATTCTGGAAACCTTAAGAGAAAAGTGGGTTTTTTTTTGTTTTTTTGAAATTTGGAGAGAAGAATGATTTTAAAAAAAATCAGCTTTTAACGGCACTGTTTTGTGCTATAAGCCCAGGCACCAAAACGGCGCCGTTTAGAGGCAGGACCCTCGCGCGTGACCCGACCCGAGGAGGATCCACGTGTTTTCTCTTTATGGTTATTTACCCTTTTGGTCCTCCCGAATTTTTATTTTTATAAAATTCACTTTCTTTTTATTTTCGATTTACACCCAGAATTTGGCCTCATTTTCGAATAGGTCCCTATTGACTGGTGCGTTTTGGAGGGTAGAGAATATTTCCATATTCAGCCCCTCCACGTTATTCGCGCCATTCAAATAGGTCCTTCCTTTTTTTATTTCGAATTGGCCTCAGAATTTCGGTTTTCAAATCAATTTGGCCTTTTTTTGTCATTTTACTACACAGTTAATTAATATGGGTTTTAAATTTATTATTATTTTTAGTATTATCATTTCTATTATTGTTATTACTATGGTTTTAATTTGTGTCATAACTGTCATCATTATTATTATTGTTTTATTTTTATTTTTTACCATGATTACCATCGTATTATGATTACCATTTTTTTCCCTATGTCAGTCATCATTAACTTTTTTTTCTCTTATTTTAATATTAGCATACTATCAAGTTTATTAATATACTAATATTATTTATCTTCTATTTTGTTATTGATATTATTATATATATTGCTATTATATTCAATATTTTATTATTCTTTTTCTTAATATTATTATACTATTATTTTTATATACTATAGTAGTTCTTTAATATTATTATTATTTTTCGTTATTCTTATTGTTTTTTTAAAAAAAACCTTTCATATAATATAGTTTTAAAATTATGTATGATATTTAATTTGATAACCTTTATATATTATTATATACACAAAATTTATATTAAAATTAACTTTGTCTACGTACATTATCAATCTCATGTTGTTTTATATTTGTATTTTCTTAAGAATTTATTTATCTAGAATTCATTTCTTTTAAAAATCCTATTTTACCATATGTCGAAACCATTTTTCGACAATGGGGATCGACTTTGGTTTTGAAAATGAAAACGAACATGGGAGTCGCCACCGATCTTTTATTAGGTGTGATCGGACCACCTCATAATTTAATTGTTTTAAAACGTTTTGTTTTACTAAAACAACGATTTTGGTCTACGAAAATCGAAAAAAAGGGGTTCGGGAGTCTATTACGTACGAGAAAGGATTAGCACCCTCATAACGCCCAAAATTGGTATCAAATTGATTAATTACTGTCCTTATGTCTGAGATTTAAAGTTATTTTTGAAATATGGGTCCTTAAAAAATTTGAATAATTCAAGTTGGTCGTCAAAATTCTCTTATTTCAAAAGAATGCAGCATCATATCCAACATGATAAGCCGCAATATTTTATTCCCTTGAGAACACGATAAATTTTTTACTTTCAAAAATCTATATGTTGAAAATTACAAAAGGATGTCTAATTATTTAGTTTAACGAGAAATCGAAACCCAGCACGGTAGGGCACGATCCCTCGAATTTCTAAATATTGGACATTGTATTGTTTTAGAATTTAGAGAATACGAATGAAATTCTAAAGGAATAACCAAGTATCTTGGACAAACGAGAAATCGAAACTCAGCACGATAGGGCCCGATTCCCCGAATTTTCAAGTATCAAACATTGCCTTGTTTTAGAAAATCTTATCTCGGGATAACAAAACGTCACATCCAATACGTTAGGACACGACATTTCGAATTCTCGAGAATAATTTTTTTCTCTAAAATTTATGTATTTTTTTTAAAAAAAGGGATATTCAGTTATTTAGATTAAATGAGAAAAATCGAAACCCAATATGTTAGGGCACGGTTTCTCGGATTTCTAAATACCGAATATTGCTTTTGCAAAAGAATCATTTTTGTGTCGAATAAAGGTTAATATAATATGAATTTGTAATAAAATGCAAAAACAGGCTACGATGATGATACGTGCAAATAAAATAAATGCATTAATAGTAAATTATATAAGAGACAAGCATAAAGGAATTAGCAAGCATAAAGGAATTAACAAGCACACGAGCTAATTACAGATCAAAGATAACGAAAAATAAAATAAAGAAATAAAATAAAAAATACATAAATAAATGACATATATAAGAATAAATAATGAAAATAATGATACAAATAATGAAAAATATTAAAATATAATATTAGAATATTAGAATAATAATATTTACAATAAAAAAGAAAATAATAAAAATAATGTACTAATAATGTAATAGTAATAATAATAGTAATAATAAAATATAATAGTTAATATAATATTAAAGTGATACTAAATGAGTACAAAAAGTAAATAGAATATATTAATAATATCAAAAAAGTAGCAAATAATAAGTATAATAATAACAATACCTACGGTAACAAACCTAATAATAATAATAATATTAAATATGATATAAGAATTATATTAATATTAAAAATAATTAATTTAATGATAAAGGCATAAAAATGAAAAAAAAGGGAATAAAATCGAAACAAAAACATAGTTCTGGGGCCAAATCAAAAATAAAAGTAAGAGGGGGACCCATTTGAAGTGCGCGAATGACATGAGGGACTAAAAAGGAAATTTTCCTTTCCCTCCAAAACTTTGCGCTTTACAGGGGACCAAAATGTAAACGAAACAAAATGAAAGGGGCGATTTAAAAAGCATAACAAACTTAATTGTAAAATGATAAAAAAGTGGAGGGACTGCGCGCGTAAATTTCTCATTTCCAAAAAACACGCGATTCTAGCTTAACTGGGCCGGGTCAGGTCGGACGCATTAAAACGACGTCGTTTTGGCATTGAGGTTTAAGTCCAAAACTACGTCGTTTTGGCCCCTATATAAAAACTAATTTTCTAAAAAAAACAACAACAACATTCTTCTTTCATTTTTTTTAAAAAAACTTAGCCTCTTAAAACAAATCTCTCCTCCCAACGATTTCCGATGGGGCTCCAGCACATTCCTCCTCCGCACATCGCCATCGCCGGCCACCGTGAAAATTTCAATAATGTATTTTTTTCTCTTTTTTTATATTTTTAAAATAATATGTATTTATATATATGTGTTTGTGTAGACAAAGGAAAGAAAAGAGAAGAAAAGAAAGAAAATAGAAGAAAAAAAAAAGAAGAAAAGATTCAAAACTAAAGAAACTTAAATCACATTTTTATTTTCGATTTTGATTTTCTCTTTTAGGGTCTGTTTTTGTGCTTTTGATTTAGTAGAGTTTGAACCACTTTTTTTAAATTAAAAACCAAAAAAAAAACCCTCATCTACAATGCATTTAGAAGGCTTTATATAGCCGAAAATAAAGATTACATTTGATTTTGATTTTTCTTTCTTATTTTTACTATTTAGATTGCTGTCTTTCCTCCATTAACGTGTGCAGATGGAGTAGGTGGCTCAGCGACAGCGGCAGTGGCAGAGGGTTAGGTTCGGCGCCGTATGCTAGGGGACTAGGGTTTGAAAAATCTTTGTTTTTTCTGATTTGGGTCTTAGGTTTAGTTTAGGTTGGGTTTAGGTTGGTGTTTGGTTTTTAGGGATATTGGGTTGGCTGATGGGTTTAGCTAATGTTGGGTTTAATTTTTGGGGTTATTTGGGTTATTGCTTTGGCCCGGGCCAAAATTGGTGTGTACAGCTGCCCCTCTTTGCTTGTTGTCGTGTATGGAGAACAGAGCAAAGACTTTCAAGAAAGACCAATTTTGCCCGGTCGCATCGAGTCCTGACTTCTTTGGTACTCCTCTTCTTTCTGTAGCCTCGTCCCAGTCTATTGCATCTTGTCACTTTACTCCACTCCACTGTAACTTTATAGAAATAAGATTCTCCATCTTCAGTCCGCTCCACTGCAACTTTAGGGAAATGAGACTTATGACTTCAACCTGCTTCACAGCAACTTCAGGGAGATAAGGTTTGCTTTGATATGCTCTACTGCAACTTCAGAGAGATAAGATCTGTGATTTATAGCTTCAATCTGTTCCACTGTAACTTAGGGAAATAAGATTCGCTAACTTCAGTCTGCTCCACTGCAATTTTAGGGAGATAAGACTTATGACTTCAATTTACTCCGCTGAAACTTCAAGGAGATCTGTTGTGGCTTCTAGCCATTCCAACACCATTTCAGGGAAAAGAGATCCGATGAAACTTTGAGGAGATCTGTTGTGGCTTCTAGCCGCTCCAACACTATTTCAAGGAGAAGAGATTCGATGAAACTTCGAAGAGATCTGTTGTGGCTTCTAGCCGCTCCAATGCCATTTCAGGGAGATGAGATCCGCTGAAACTTCAAAGAGATCTGTTGTGGCTTCTAGCCGCTTTAACGCCATTTCAGGGAGAGGAGATCCGCTGAAACTTCAAGGAGATCTATTGTGCCTTCTAGCCGCTCCAACGCCATTTCAGGGAGAAAAGATCCGCTGAAACTTCAAGGAGATCTGCTGTGGCTTCTAACCGCTCCAATGCCATTTCAGGGAGAAGAGATCCGCTGAAACTTCAAGGAGATCTGTTGTGGCTTCTAGCCGCTCCAACGCCATTTTAGGGAGAAAAGATCCGCTGAAACTTCAAGGAGATCTGTTATGGCTTCTAGCCACTCCAATGCCATTTCAGAGAGGAGATTCGCTGAAACTTCAAGAAGATCTGCTATGGCTTCTAGCCACTTCAAAGCCATTTCAGAGAGAAGAGATCTGCTGAAACTTCAAGGAGATCTATTATGGCTTCTAGCCACTCCAACGCCATTTCAGGGAGAAAAGATCCGCTGAAACTTCAAGGAGATCTGTTGTGGCTTCTAGCCGCTCTAATGCCATTTCAGGGAGAAGAGATTTGTAATTTTCAGTTTGTTACCCTATTGTTTATGGGGTTAATACTCGTAAATTCACCGATTTAAGGACATGACTTGTAGAGTCGATTTCATGTAACTATGCTTATGCTAAATAATTAGGATATCATGATCGAAATGAATCTAATGCTCCTAACTAGATATGCTATGAATGATCTATAAATGCATGAGTGCAACATGTTGGAAGAATGAATCCCTTTTTAATGTTTAGGTTGTCATTGCTCTTTGTTCATCAAGGTTCTATCACTGAAACAGTACACTGTCTTCTTGTTCAGCTTAGATCTTGGACAGAAAATTTGAATTGGTAGTCCTAATTTAACTATTCTTCCTCAAATATTTCCAATCCTTAGGTTTGATTAGTTCTAAATAATAGTCTTGTTTCAGGTTCCTGTATTATTTAAAAACTTTCAGAGTAATACAAAGAACTCTTTTTGCGAAAGTGTCATTAGTCTGTTATTCGTTATTTCAATGCAAAACTGCTTGAGAAAGATCGTGACAATGAACAGAACTGAAATTTATCAGAAGCAAAAGGAATATATTAATCATAGAACATAAACATTGCTGGAAGACAAAATGAATAAAAGGAAACCATGTGCCGCAAATATCACAGCATGAACTTCTCTGTATAAACTTCTTGAAGACCATTTTTTGAGCCTAATATGTGTTTAGGGGATCTAGAGTACTCTTGTTGATGCCCCAAGATATAACATCTCTCCTCCTTGTGAATTCAGGTATCGCAAGACTACTGCATGCCCCACCTTCGATCAAAATTTGAATCACCCTTTGCGGGTTTTCAATTCAAAGTTCACTTGGTCTCAAAGTGCTCTTTGTGAGTTTTCACATTGGCCTCTCTCTTTTTTTTTTGGCGAAGTATTTCTTAATCGAATCTAAATTCACAGGATTGGGTAAAGCCTTGCCATCCATTTCAGTCAATATCAACGCCCCTCCAGAAAAGGCCTTTTTCACCACATAAGGTCCTTCCCAATTCGGTATCCATTTTCCTCTAAAGTCCTTTTATATAGGCAGGATCTTTTTCAATACTAGGTCTCCTTTGTGGAAATTCTCTAGGACGAACCCTTTTGTTGTATGCCTGCATCATCCATTTTCGGTACATTTGACCATGACGGATAGCCCTTAGCCTATTTTTTCAATCAAATTCAACTAATCGTATCGAGACTGGATCCATTCTGCCTCATCCAGCTTTACCTTTGAAAAAACTCTGAGGGAAGGAATCTCAACCTCGATGGGTAAAACCGCCTCCATTCCATAGACCAATGAGAAAGGCGTTGCCCCGGTAGAGGTCCTGATGGACGTTCGATAAGCATAAAGGGCGAACGGTAACTTCTCATGCCAATCTTTATAAGTTTCAGTCATATTTTCTATAATCTTCTTGATGTTCTTATTAGTTGCTTCGACTGCACCATTCATCTTCGGGCGATACAGGCGACGAGTTGTGGTGTCTGATCTTGAACTACCTGCAGACCTCTGCTATTGTACTATTGTTTAAATTTAAAGGATTATTAGATATGATCTTTTCTGGCATTCCATATCGACAGATAATCTCTTTTTTCAAGAACTTGCCAACTGCTGATTTTGTAACATTGGCATATGAAGTGGCCTCCACCCACTTGGTGAAGTAATCGATGACCACAAATATGAATAGATGTCCATTTGAAGCTTTCGGTGAAATTGGCCCAATCACATCCATGCCCCACATCGAGAAAGGCCATGGAGAGGTCATAACATGCAGAGGTGAAAGAGGCACATTAATCTTGTCTCCATAGATTTGGCACTTATGACATCTTTTGGCGTAGTTAATACAGTCTCCTTCCATGGTAGACCAATAATAACCAAACTTCATAATTTGTCTGGCCATTGTAAAGCCATTAGCGTGTGTCCTACAGACGCTCTCATGAACTTCTTCCAAAATTTTCTTAGCCTCAATAGAGTATACACATCTTAACAATACATGATCCTTCCTTCTTTTGTATAGGATCTCCCCGTCCAAGACATAGTCACTTGCCAGTCATCTCAACATTCTTTTGTCGTTCTCAGTAGTTTGGTCGGGGTACTCATGATTCTTTACACACTACAGGATATCATATTACCAATGGTGATCATCATTTTTTGCTTCTTCTTCGAGGTTGTAACAATAAGCTGAAGCCTCGTAAATACTTATTTGGATCAGTTTCACATCCTCCTGTTTATTCACCTTGATCATGGAAGCTAAAGTTGCTAGGGCATCGGCCATCTGATTTTCTTCTCGAGGGAGATAGGAGAAGACGATATCGTCAAATTCTTTAATTAATTCAAGGTTCAGACTTCAGTAATTGATTAACTTGTGATCTCTCGTCTCCCATTCATCTTTGAGTTGATAAATCACTAGCGTAGAATCTCCATATCCTTCTAGTGCTTTAATCTTGCGTTCTATGGCTGCACGAATACCCATTATGCATGCTTCGTATTCTACCATATTGTTCGTGCAATCAAAATCCAATTTACTAGTGAAGGGATAATGATCTCCGTCTGGGGATACCAAGATTGCCTCGATTCTTTTACCCACAGCATTTGATGCTCCGTCGAAATTTAGCTTCCAATGATGACCTTATTGAGGGTCTTCTTCAGTGGTTGCCACGTACATCAGATCTTTATTTGGGAAATCAAAGTTCAGAGGCTCGTAGTTTTCTAGAGCTCTACTGGCTAGAAAATCTGCTATTACACTCCCTTTTACAGCTTTCTGGTTTACATAGATGATATCAAATTCGAAAAGTAGAATTTTCCATCGGGCTATTCTTTCATTTAAAGTAGTTGACTCCATCAAATACTTCAGAGAATCCAGTTTAGAAATCAGCCAAGTTGTGTGGTACAACATGTATTGTCTTAGCCTTCGGGTTGTCCAGATTAAAGCACAACACAACTTTTCAATTGGCGAGTATCTCGTCTCACACTCAGTGAACTTCTTACTGAGGTAATATATCGCTCTTTCTTTCCTTCCTGACTCATCGTGTTGGCCAAGTACACATCCCATAAAATTTTTAAATATTGCTAAATATAGTATAAGTGGCTTATCTGGATTAGGTGGTGTCAACACTGGGGCATTGGACAAGTATTGCTTAACTTTGTCAAAAGTCTTCTGGCATTCCGCATCCCAAACACCAGGGTTATGTTTCTTCAGGAGACGAAATATGGTGTCACATTTCTCGGTTAGTTGTGAAATGAACCGAGCGATGTAATTTAGTCTCCCCAAGAATCCCCGAACTTCCTTTTGAGTATGCGGTAGAGGTAACTCTTGTATGGCTTTGACTTTATCTGGGTCAATCTCAATCCGTTTTTCACTGACTACGAATCCTAGCAGTTTCCCTGACCTAGCCCCAAAGGTACATTTTGTTAGATTGAGTTTCAGTTAGAACTTCCTCAACCTCAAAAATAATTTCCTCAAGACTTGCACATGCTCTTCTTCTGTCCGGGATTTGGCGATCATGTCGTCGACATAGACTTCAATTTCTTTGTGCATCATATCATGGAATAGAGTTACCATGGCTCTCTGATATGTTGCTCCCGCATTTTTCAATCCGAACAGCATCACCTTATAGCAAAATATTTCCCACATAGTTACAAATGTGGTTTTATTAATGTCTTCAGGATATATCTTGATCTGATTGTACCCTGAGAAACCATCCATGAAGGAGAACAGTGAGTAACCTGTCGTGTTGTCCACTAAGTTGTCAATATGAGGCAACGGGAAATTATCCTTCGGGCTGGCTTTTTTTAAATCTCTGTAGTCTACACACATCCGTACTTTTCTATCTGTTTTAGGGACAGGGACGATATTGGCTACCCATTCCGAGTACTTAACTACTTGTAAGAAACCAGCATCGAATTACTTCTTAACCTCTTCTTTTATTTTCAACAAAACATCTGGCCTCATCCTTCGGAGTTTCTATTGAACTGGCTTGCATTCTTCTTTAATGGGGAGCCTGTGTACCACAATATCAGTACTTAGCCCATGCATATCTTGATATGACCATGGAAAGACATCCTTGAACTCTTGGAGTAACTCAATAAGGTCCCGCTTTGTCTCTGTGGTAATGCCAGCTCCGATCTTTACTTCTTTCTTTTCTAGTTCATCTCCCAAGTTCACGACTTCTACTGACTCTTTGTGAGGTAGAATATGTTTCTCTTCTTGTTCTACCATCCTTAACAAATCAGGGGATAAGTTACAGTCCCTGTCATCTTCAAAGTCTTGAGATCCCTCTAAACATATATCCTGCTCAAAATAAGACTCTGAGTTAGTAGCAACATCGCTCATATCGTTGATATCTGGAGACCTATTGTAGCTGTGAAGGAAGATACAAAGATCAAAAGAATCTAAGAACAATGATGTATATAGTATGATTATGAATAAAAGAATAAAAGAATATTTGCATAGGATAAGACAAAATGATGCATTTAATTGAAATAACGATTGTAAACACAAGCCTATTTCAGAAAAGGACACTTATTACTCCTAGGCATAGAGTAATAGGTGTGTTTTGGGCATTACTCTATGTTAGTTCTAAAGACTATAGGAATCTCTTCCATAGTCCAATTATTCAGAACACTTTTCGGCTCATAAGGGCGAATGCCCGACAAATTCTCTACTCCAGTTCCTTCTTCGTATGTGGCGTTAATGCTTAAGTTTTCCAACATTTCTTCGACAGATCCTTTCCTTGTCGATCTTTCTTCAGAGTAAATAGTCCTTCTCGACACGAATATTCTAGATATGTGAGGAAAGGTCATCAGCTCCCACTTAACCTCTTCCCCGCTTAAACGCGTTCTTTTCTTTTTTTGTTTCTTCTCTTGCCCTTTTTTCTTTTGTTTTACATCTGCCTTGAATCTTAAGCCAAAGCGGTCTCATTTGTCCATAATCATAGGTGCTTCAACCCTTCCTTGTAGGCTTCTTCCAAGCCCTTTCCCTGGCAAAACTCATTTCCCAACCGTCAGTTGTAGACTCATTCTTGTAGTTTTGGAGATTCTAGACGTCGAGATCTTATTTCCTTCGAAAACAAAAGTCGCATTTACAAATTCTAACGACCGAAAAAAATATTCTATGGCTTCATCATCTGTCCCCACATACCGTGCATTGCTGGTAACGGATGCAATGATATCTTCTTCCGTATTTATGGTCACCAATCGACCTTCCGTTATAAATTTGAGCTTTTGATGTAACGATGAAGACACTGCCCCCGCTGAGTGAATCAATGGCCTTATCAATAAGCAATTATAAGAGGGCTTGATATCCATTACCAAGAAATCTACCTCGTACGTGCTAGGGCTGATTAGAAGGGGTATTTCGATCATCCCCATTACTTTCCTTTCGGTACCATCGAACGCCCTCACTACATTTTGGCATGTTTTCATATGGGAGCTATCCACGGGCAACCTATTTAATGTGGATAGAGGTAGGATGTTTAGTGCTGATTCATTATCAATCAATACCCCTGGCAATGTGTATCCCTTGCAATGTGTGGTAATGTGCAGAGCCTTTGTAGACCCCATACCTCCAAGTGGTATTTCATCATCATTAAAGAAAATAAAATTATCGGCGCTGATGTTGTTGATCAGACGATCCAGTTTGTTGACAGAGATGTCAGTCGCGACATAAGCCTCGTTCAGCACTTTCATTAACGCGCTCCGATACGCTCCGAGCTGAAAAGTAAGGCTAGCACTGAGATGCGAGCCGATTGCTTGTGTAGCCGTTCAACAATGCTGTACTCACTATACTTTAAAAATTTTAAGAATTCCCTAGCTTCATTCTCGGTTACTGACTCATTGACTGGTGATTCGAACTTGACCGTCTTCTCATTTCTTTGCTCAACTATTGGGGCCTTTTCTTTAACGGTTTTATTTTTTGTACTCGTAGGATCATAACTCTCCCACTGCGTGTATAGAAACCTACATCTTGCTTCTCCTGTGAAGCATTAGCCGGGCTTTCCCCCCGGGATTGTCACGTTACAGTCGTAATTCCAAAGAACCTTTTTGCTATCCTTGTATGGAAAGGATATCGACTTTTGGATTATGACTCTCGGCGCCAATTGTACTCTTGCTTCATTGTTCCTGGGTCACAAAATGATCACTACAGGATGATTAACTCTTTGGACCCCTTCTATTGTTTCCTCATCTGAGGCGTAAACCTCTCATTTCTCTGATCCTCTGATTTCTTCATAAAATTTCATCTCCTTATTGTCCATCAGATTTTGCACTATAGACCTGAACATATTGCACTCTTGGATGTCATGGCCTTCATCGGCATGAAACTCGCAGTATCTTCTCGCTTCTGTGGGCCTTTTCCTTGGATGTCGTGTGACTAAACCTCCTTCCACCATCTTCTTCGAAACCCATTTAAAATGGGTTTTTACCTCTGATACATCTATATTGATTCTTTTGCCCCCACTCTCGACTATCGCGTTTACCCCTTTATTAGTATGGTTAAGCAACGGATTTCCTGCTACGTTAGGACCTGGTGAGTCACCAAACTTTATGACACCCATTTCGATGAGTTTTTCCACTAACTTTTTGAACACGATACAGTTCTCAATCAATGCCCCGTTATCCCTGTGTGGTACTCACATTGGGCGTTTGTGTCGTACCATTTTGGGAATTGGGGTTGTAAAGGCTTTAAGTAGAAATGTGACACCATATGGGCATCAAATAAGTTCTGATACAATTTTTTGTAGGACACCAGGATAGGCGTAAACTAGACTATTTCCGTGTTAGGCCCTCAGTTAGAATCTTGTCTTGCGGAGCCCTGATGGCTGGTAGTCACTGTCCTTGGTTGGCTCACAGTAACTAGCTTATTATAAATCTTATTGTATACGCTCGTGTTGTTCACCTCGTTTTCTTTCCATTTCGAGGCTGATTTCTTGGCATTTTCCCCTGTTTCAATCTTCCCGTATCTTATCGTGTTCTCTATCATCTCTCCTGACATTACTATTTCCAAAAAGCTCTTAGTAGTGCTTCCCAGTATGTGGTTGATAAATGGAGCTTTCAGAGTGTTGATAAAGAGCATAGTCATTTCTTTCTCCAGAAGAGATGGTTGGACTTGCGTCGCCACCTCTCTCTATCTTTGGGTGTATTGCCTGAAACTCTCATTTTGTTTCTTCTCTATGTTTTGTAACATGATTCGATCGGGTGCTATGTCTGTCACGTGGACATATTTGCTTCATGAAAGCTTGTGCCAAGTTCAACCACCTCTTCTAAAGAAAGAAACGACTATGCTCTTTATCAACACCCAAGTCTTTCCATGAATAGATTTGAGCGCGGCTTAGTTGGTTGTACCATTTGGCCACAGACCCGACCAAACTATCTTGGAAGTAGTGGATAAATAGTTGATCATTGTGAACGTACCCTGCCATTCTTTGACAAAACATGGTGATATGAGCTTCTGGACAGCTAGTTCCATTGTATTTTTCAAATTCTGGCATTTTAAATTTGGGGGGAAGCACCACGTCTGGGACCAAGCTTAATTCCATAGCATCGATTCCACCACGATAGTCAGCGTTTTCTATTTCTTAAAATTTTTCTTTCAACCATCTACACCGTTCTTCGAGTTTTTTCGGAAGCTCCACCCTTGTCTTTTCCGTTTCTATTACATTATTAAGATCAGGGACACCAGGATTAGTCGGGTTATCAGCTGGATTAAAGCCTGAGTCAGCCTGATAGTTCATCGCCATCAAGGTATCAGCCTGGAATTGTTGGGGCTTAATTGTGACAGACAGCCTTCGCGTGTGCAGCTCGGGTTACATTTGAGCATTCATCGGGGTGAAACCAGGGGGTAAAGAGGATCCTCAGTAACGGATGGTCTCTGCATGTGTATCTCATGTTACGTTTGAGCATTTTTCCGGGTAAAACCAAGGGGTAAAGGGAATCTTCATTGTTATTTCCAATATTGGTCATAGGGCCCTTTCATTTGTCCGTCCTACTAGTCAGTAGTAGGGTTAGCTCTTCCATCATACTTCTTTGTGATTCCAGCATTTGATCCCTCATTTCCTGTTGGATTTTAGCTAACTGTTCTTGCACTTGTGCTTGCATCTGCTCCTGCATCTCTTTCTGCATTTGTTCCAGTCTTTCTAATTTTTTATCCATTGCTTGAGTTTTTCTTCTTGTACTGTAGGGATGTGCACTTGAGAGATTTTCGTTGGTTTCCAGATTACTGAAACATTTTTAATTAATTAGAATCTTTTTATGGCCTTTAATGCATATGAAGTAATGTAATGCAAATGCATGAATGCAAAGGAGACATCAAATTTTATTAAATTCCATTTAGAAAATAAAAGTCTTTACATAAAACTGAGTTACAAATAAGACTTCGTCCTAATGCTCAGAACCTTAATTTTCTTAAACAATGAGGCTAGCACCTGCCCCGATCTGACTCCAACTCGTATTTCACGCTTAGTATGTCTGCTTGTACTGCCAAAGCCTGCAAGTAATCAGCTACCTCCCGAATCTGGGATATGGCTTCTCCCATAATGTAATCTCTATTTTTGACTTGGTCTTGCGAATGGTGAAGCTGTTCCTTCCAAAGCTCCTCACTTGCTTCGAAAAACTCAATCCGCATCTCACAATTTTGTAATGACGCTTCTAATTCTTTGATTTTTCCTTTCATTTTTTCTACCTTGCTCAAGCTTGCTCTCAAATCTATTGTGGGATTACGGCTTCGATACAGATGAAGAGATTTCTCGAGTTCCGCCACTCTAGCCCTTAGTTCATCTCGTTCATTTCTGCTTTCCGACAGACTCTTCTCTAAATCCTTATGACCTTCTCGAAATTTCCTTTCCCATTGGTCGGCTTTGGTCTTTTCCTCTCGAATTTTCTAGCGTCATTGTTCTGATGTTTTACCTAACCCAGTAGTCCTCATAGAAATGCGTAACTTCTTATAATCTGTCTTCAAACTCTCTAGATCTTCTTCAGCCTTACTTTTCCCTTTTCTTAACTTTTCAGCTTCTGACTTCTGAACCTTAACACCTAACCTCAGATTCATCTTTTCTTCCTCCAATTGTTCGATCTTTTTTCCGAGCTCAGAACTCTTCTTCTCGAAGTCTTGCTTTATAATTTCCAACTCTAACGGAGCAACTTGTAATTGTTCCTCCATTGGTCGGGTGTTTTCTACACTTGGTCTAGGGATATTGTCATTGACTCTTTTTCTAAACCATCCATTATATTCAGGTGTCACAATGGAACCAACAGCCAACCTCTTCATCCAGCGAGTTTGCTTCCAAGCATCCGATAGTTCCCGAACTTTCTTCTTATAGTGGTCACCTTTATAGGAGAATTCACACTGAGCGAGCCCGTAAGTCGTGGGTACAAACTACCTCGATTTGTATTACCTTAATGTAAGCAATGGAGTATACCCGGTAGCTCCCCAAATTCCTAACAATGGCACCCAATCAAAGTTCCCACATCGATACAGGATCTCATCGAGAACCATCCAAAATGCTCTCCACTCTATATCTCCTGCATTGAGGTTTTGAAGAATTTCCATCCACTTCTCCTCTGAGATATCATCTCTCCTTTGTGTGGCTGCCTCCTCTTTTAACGGGGAATAAGCTTCAGAAAAGACCCGATAAGAAACCTTGTCCACCTTCCAAAAGTACCCATGAAACCACACCATCAACAGCTACCCACATCCAATAAACCGCCCATCATTTGACTTCCGGCACATGCTCAAGAATCTGAACGTCTCAGCCAATATCGCAGGTACAAGTGTGATTCCCTTCTCAAGACGATCGAATAAGTCAGTGACTGCCTCATCCACGTACCTTAAAGCCTTAAGAAAAATTACCAATCCATAGATGCTTAAGGCGAATATATCGACCCTCTTTCTTTCATCCGGATGTGTTAAAACCAAATCTCTCAAATTTTCCCAATGGATACATTTACTATCTCCCTTTTGTTGAATCCGAGAAGTGACCCAAGGCTCGCTCATCCCTAAAATATTCATCAATTTTTTCATAAATGTTTAACCATTAAAAACCCTGGCATAAGCTTTTCTAACTTGTACTTTTGGACACTTGAGCAGGATAGTATATTCCTCCACAGTAGGCACTAAATCCACTTCCCCAAAAGTGAAACACTTGTAAACAGAATTCCAAAATTAAACCATAACTCGAAACAGGTGCTTGTTCACCTTAATATCTAGCAAATAAAATATATCACCATAGCTTTGATAGAATAACTGTTTGGTTCCTTCATCCCACCGAGCCCAGATATCTCTCAACTCTTGCAACTCATTCTGTGCTACATTGACGCGAGTGAATTCCTGCAACTCTGATGTATATCCTTCTGTCAAGCTTTCTCCTTTCTCCGATTATAACTTCTCTGACCATACGCGGACGGTCGCATTATCCTCAACTTTATTAAGAAATTCATTCTCCATGTTAAACTTTCTAACTTAGTAATCGAATATGAATCAACACCTCCGTTAGTATGCAATGTCATGCAAAACACAATCAAAACACAAGTTAGTATCGAATATAAGTAATAAAATACAAGCACAACAAAGATAATTATAACGCACATATGGGCAAGTACAAAGGTTCACTATATGTGGTTTGATTTTAAAGTACGGGTACCCGAACCAGCAGATTTCTCGATCCTCACCCATTATAGGCTCATAATGATTGAGTTCGGTTCGGGGGAATACATTTCCCTATGACTTTGCGGAGATGAAAATCTCACGAAATCATAGGTACGGATGTATCCCGGAAGCAATCTACTAGCCCATGCGAAGGTGAAAACCTCACGAAAGCATAGTTTCTTACTTCCACTTAGAAGGTTTGACCACAGCGGTCATGCAATGCAATATTATTCTACAAGACCCAAACCATAACAATCATACAATCGAATACAATTGAAGAAATCATGATTTTCAAAACAAATTTTCAATTCATTGACAAAAGGACAGCTGTTAATCAATTTTATGGCTTGACTCTCTTATTGGTCCCCAGTGGAGTAGCCAAGCTGTCAAAACCATTTTTCAAAAATGGGGATCGACTTTGGTTTTGAAAACGAAAACGAACATGGGAGTCGCCACTGATCTTTTATTAGGTGTAATTGGACCACCTCATAATTTAATTGTTTTAAAACTTTTTGTTTTACTAAAACAACGATTTTGGTCTACGAAAATTGAAAAAAACGGGTTCGGGAGTCAGTTACGTACGAGAAAGGATTAGCACCCTAGTAACGCCCAAAATTGGTACCAAATTGATTAATTACTGTCCTTATGTCTGAGATTTAAAGTTATTTTTAAAATATGATTCCTTAAAAAATTTGAATAATTCAAGTTGGTCGTCAAAATTCTCTTATTTCAAAAGAATGCAACATCATATCCAACACGATAGGACACGATATTTTATTCTCTTGAGAACACGATAAATTTTTTACTTTCAAAAATCTATATGTTGAAAATTACAAAAGGATGTCTAATTATTTAGTTTAACGAGAAACCGAAACCCAACACGGTAGAGCACGATCCTTCGAATTTCCAAACATTAGACATTGCCTTATTTTAGAATTTAGAGAATACGAATGAAATTCTAAAGGAATAACTGATTATCTTAGACAAACGAGAAATCGAAACCCAGCACGATAGGGCACGATTCCCCGAATTTCCAAGTATCAAACATTACATTGTTTTAGAAAATCTTATCTCGGGATAACAAAACGTCATATCCAATGTGTTAGGACACGACATTTCAAATTCTCGAGAATAATTTTTTTATCTAAAATTTATGTATTTAAAAAAAAAGATATTCAGTTATTTAGATTTAACAAGAAAAATCAAAACCCAATACGTTAGGGCACGATTTCTCGAATTTCTAAATACCGAATATTGCCTTTGCAAAAGAATCATTTTGTGTCGAATAAAGGTTAATATAATATGAATTTGTAATAAAATGCAAAAACAGGCTACGATGATGATATGTGCAAATAAAATAAATGCATTGATAGTAAATTATATAAGAGACAAGCATAAAGGAATTAGCAAGCACACGGGCTAATTACAGATCAAAGATAACAAAAAATAAAATAAAGAAATAAAATAAAAAAATACATAAATAAATGATATATATATAAGAATAAATAATGAAAATAATGATACAAATAATGAAAAATATTAAAATATAATATTAGAATATTAGAATAATAATATTTACAATAAAAAAGAAAATAATAAAAATAATGTACTAATAATGTAATAGTAATAATAATAATAATAAAATATAATAGTTAATATATTATTAAAGTGATACTAACTGAGTACAAAAAGTAAATAGAATATTAATAATATAAAAAAAGTGGCAAATAATAAGTATAATAATAACATTAGAAAACAATAACAATACCTACGGTAATAAACCAAATAATAATAAAAATAATATTAAATATGATATAAGAATTATATTAATATTAAAAATAATTAATTTAATGATAAAGGCATAAAAATGAACAAAAAAAAGGGACTAAAATCGAAACAAAAACATAGTTTTGGGGCCAAATCAAAAATAAAAGTAAGAGAGGACCCATTTGAAGTGCGCGAATGACTTGGGGGACTAAAAAGGAAATTTTCCTTTCCCTCCAAAACGTTGCGCTTTACACGGGACCAAAATGTAAACGAAACAAAATGAAGGGGCGAATTTAAAAAGTATAACAAACTTAATTGTAAAATGATAAAAAACCGAAGGGAGTGCGCGCGTAAATTTTCCATTTCCAAAAAAAGGCGGATCCTAGCTTAACTGGGTCGAGTCAGGTCGGACGCATTAAAACGGCGTCATTTTGGCACTGAGGTTTAAGTCCAAAACTACGTCGTTTTGGCCCCTATATAAATACTAATTTTCTAAAAAAAAAAACAGCATTTTTCTTCCATTTTTAAAAAAAAACTCAGCCCCTTAAAACAAATCTCTCCCCCCAACAATTTCCGATGGGGCTCCGGCGTATTCCTCCTCAGCGCATGGCCATCGCCGGCCACCTTGAAAATATCAAAAAGGTATTTTTTTTCTCTTTTTTTTTATATTTTTAAAATAATATGTATTTATATATATATGTGTGTGTGTGTGTGCGCGTGTTTATATGTAGACAAAAGAAAGAAAAGAGAAGAACAAAAAGAAAAGATTCAAAACTAAAGAAACTTAAATCACCTTTTTATTTCCGATTTTGATTCTCTTTTAGGGTCTGTTTTTGTGCTTTTGATTTAGTAGAGTTTGAACCACTTTTTTTTAATTGAAAACCAAAAAAAAAAAAACCTCCTCTACAATGCATTTAGAAGGTTTTATATAGCTGAAAATAAAGATTACATTTGATTTTGATTTTTCTTTCTTATTTCTACTATTTGGATTGCTGTCTTTTCTCCATTAACGTGTGCAGATGGAGCAGGTGGCTCAGCGACAGTGGCGGTGACAGTGGGTTAGGTGCGGCGCCGTATGCTAGGGGACTAGGGTTTGAAAAATCTTTGTTTTTTCTGATTTGGGTCTTAGGTTTAGTTTTGGTTGGGTTTAGGTTGGTGTTTGGTTTTTAGGGATATTGGGTTGGCTGCTGGGTTTAGCTAATGTTGGGTTTAATTTTTGAGGTTATTTGGGTTATTGCTTTGGCCCGGACCAAAATTGGTGTGTACACCATATATTTATTTTTTAAACACTCTCATCCATTATTATTTTATATATATTATTTTTATTAAGTTTTTCACTTCATGTATATAATTTGTTTAAGGTTTGGCATGGGCATACATCATTATTTTTATGTACATAATTGTCATTATATTTGTATTTATTTTGGTTTTAAATTGTTTTGTATAGCATTAATTTTAAATTTCAGCTCATAATATTTTTTTAAAATTCATTTATATGATAAACATTATATTCTATGCATTAATTATTTTTATTTTCATTCATTTTATAATCACCCGTGTTTCAAAAAAGTTCCTTCCAACGTACGGAAATATTTCGTGTTTGGGAGTTCGAGAAATTGTGCCCTAACGTGCTGGGTTTCGATTTTTTGTTCAACCGAATAACTGAATATCCTATTTAAATTTCATCTATATTTTCTTAAATTAAAGACAATATTTTGTGTTTGGAAATTCGGGAGATCGTGCCCTAACGTGCTAGGTGTCGATTTACAGTTTGACCAAATAACCGAGTACCCTTTTTGCAATTTCAATGCATGAATTTTAGAAATTATGAGATGACCTTGGTTTCGAGGGTTTGAATTGTCGTATTCTAACGTGCTGGATGTGACATTTTATTCATTTGGAACAAGAGAATCTTAACATCCAATTCGGGTATAATCAAACACTTTAAAATGGGATTGTATTTTTAAAATTATTCTAAATTTTCGACATTAGGACATTAATTAATCGATTAGGTACCAATTTTGGGCGTTGTGAGAGTGCTAATCATTTCTTGTACGTAACCGACTCCCGAACCTATTTTCTTGAATTTCGTAGGCCAAAATCGATGTTTTAATAAATCCAAATGTTTTACAAGGTGGTTCGATCATATCTAAACAAAAAAAGATTAGTAGCGACTCTATTTTTTATTTTTTAAGTCGATTCCCGTTTTTCAAAATAAAAATGGTTTCGACATAAGTAAACTAATATATATACTAAATTATGATGCATTCATGATGTCATGATGTGAGTGATCTATAAATAAATTATTAAAAAATTATAAAAAGTATTAAAAAAGAATAATTTAACTTTTCCATTTAATCAATCTGTTGAATTCTTAAATCAATTAAATTTATATTTTTTTAAAAAAATTAAAATCTCGATCCATTCTTAATCTAATCCGTGAAGCTTCATGGTTAGTTGCAATCCACAAATGGAAGGTTGGGTCTTCGAGATCTTGCAAGACAAATTATAATTATATATTGTTATCTTTTAATTCCAACTCTAGACCATGATAGTAGAAACCACCGGAATTCCTCTTTAAAAATCAAAACACCACAACCTATCAACCATTTTTAATCATGCCAATTTCCATGCAACAATTATATTAATTAATTCTATACTGCTTCTCTGCTCCAATTAGTCCTTTGAATTTGATTATTGAAAATTTATTATTAAATAATAACTTGAATTTTTATTTTTTTAAAATTATTCAAAACTTAACTCGCATGTCGTATATGTCCGTGGCTGATGATGATATCCCAAATAATGATTTGCTCAAGTATTAACTGAACCATTATGGAAATAAGAAATATCCCAAAGACAATTCAGAAGGTTGAAACCCTCTCAGCAGAAGCATCCTGGGCAAAACTCTCCAAGGAAACATATTAAATCATCGAGATAATATAATTTTTTGTATTTAAATTTAACTTTAGTATTTATGCTTTTAAATTTTTTTTAACTTACAATTAGATTCATTTTGATTTTATCAAAATTTGATGATGTGATCGGTGTTACTAGAACAAGATCAGATTGGACGGACCGAGATTGATCAATATGATAATTTGAACAAAGGGGTTAGACCAATGTAGTCGAAACCACTTAAAACTAGTAAAAATTGAAAATCAAGACAAAATCAACTATTGAACAAATTGATTTGATTTAATTTTTTTAAACTTTTTAAATTTTTTTAATTAATTATTTAAATATTATTGTCTAGCAATTAAATTGATCGAACTAGTTGAATTGAAAATCATTAATCTAACTTATTCAACTATTGATTTAATTATTAAAACACTAAATACAACACAATCTCTTAGTATCATATCATTAAATTTATATATTTTTGAATAAAAAAGTTGACGAAATATTTCCTATCAGATAAGACAACACCAAAATCTTCTTCAAGTTATCTCCTTGGGCTACCGGCAATGGCGATGTCAAGCCCAGAATCCTAGAGGACTTCTCAAAGCCAAGCCACGAGATCCAAAATCCGACACGATTTCTATTTTTTTGAAGTATAAAATAAATCTGATTTCCTCGATTCTATATCAAGGATTTGAAAAAAAGAAGAAGATGGACACGTGGCGTAAACTTATTGGTAGGATTGATAAAAACAATGGATGCTAATGAGTTACTTACCACTTTGGCTCATGTATTACAACTTTCGGTACCAAATCACCTTTTAGTAGTAATGATTAAGAAAATGGGCGGGTTCAGGGAATTCAAGTCATCATTTTTAGGTTGGAGTATTATTAGGCTCAAATCTCTTCAGCTTGTTCCAACTTCAGCTTCTTTTGAGTTGAAGTCTTTTTATGGGGTTCTATTGGTATAAAACTAAACCTAATAAAACATTGCCAAGAGTATTCTTTCATTTTAAAAAATAGTTTTGATAATTATATAAAATTTAATAATGCAATACTCAATAATTAACGCAAATCAATCACAATATCAAAAGAAAAAAAAATTAGGACAAATTTTTACGTAAAAATTTCTTTTAAGTAAAGGATATAAATCACATGATTTAAAATTCACTATAATAATAATAAAAAATCTTACTATAAGATTACAATGCAAAACTACAACATGAGCTTATAACTCGACAAAGATTATCAACAAGTAATCTCAAATAAATTAAAAAGAAAAATTGATAATATTACCAAAAGGAGGATGACTTGAAAAATGAAAACCTAAAAGAAATTCTACCATACATAAATGAGATTCCCAAATCCACTAACCACTGAAAAAAAAAAAACAGTCAAATGAACATCAGATAAATCTCGATCGAAGAACTGACCAAAACTACAGTTAAAGCTGTTTATTTTTTTCACCTTTCTCTGTTTTCATTTTGACATTTGTGGCACACTCCAAAACTTTTTTTAAAGCCGACTAAAAATACTATCCCAATACTCATATATATTAGAGCGAGCAGTTTTACGGTACATTCTAAAAGTATACTAAAATTTTAAACGTTTAATTAATACCAAATATTTTAACAAAAACAATAAAAATTTTGGTACGTGCCAATATCAAATTTTCTAACAAAAAATTAAAAATTTTAATAAATATTAAATATTTACGTTTGCGTTAGGGGTGGATGAGAGAATTTTGCTATTAAAACACACGAGTAAAGGGCCAAAAGCCATGAGGCACCCACATAATGAGACCTTGGGCCCACACCAAACAGGTTCGGGTTGTTTCCATTCGGATTATTTCACATTAGGTGTAAATACATCATCTAAATATTACATTTCAATATAACTTAATAATTTATTTTTAAAGAATATGAAATTTTGATAGGATATAATAAAATAAAATAATTATTATTTAAATTCTAAAATACATGTTATATGTATTTTGATGACATAAATTATATGTTAGAAGTACAAAATTTTAGATCTAAGTTTTATTAACTAAAAAAGTTATTTATCTCGACTAATAAGAGTTTACACCCTATTTTTTTTTACTTTGGTAATATAAAAAATTTACACCCTATTTTTTTTACTTTGGTAATATAAAAATTTAAACTTTAATGTACTTCTGGTTTTTATAATTTCTCTAATCATTTTATTAATAGTTGGAATAAGAAACATATAAATATTTCTTAGTTCCAAATCATCTAAATTAGGAATTAAATGGTCTAATATAAATTGATGTTCCATGATTAGAAGCTAAAATTATGCGATTAAAATGGAAAGAACTAAAAAATTAGATACTAAATCATTGAGGTTTTGTGTTTGTGTTGTAAAAATTACTATTTCAAATAAATAAACAAATAATTCTGTAAGAAAATATTATAATTTTTATAAAATTATTTAATTAGTTTATTTTGATTATTAAATTTAGCTTTGGATTGGGTTTGGATTTGAATTTTTTGGGTTTAAACTTTTACAAGGATTTTTTTAATTTTTGATAAAATTGAATTTAAACATACTTTTTGGCATAAAAGAAGAGGAAATCAGCCTCTTTTGTACCAAAAATGGCACAAACGATGGAAAAGAAAGAAAGTGAATGCTTAACACATCATACTCCACTTGGCTCTACTAGAAAGCACATTTAAAATCTGGCTTAGAGATGGATATTTACTAGGGCTTTGTGAGTGGTTCACCTACAAAGTTCCTTTCTAATCAACATTTTAAATAAAAATATGATGGATTTTTCAATATTTTACTCCAGTGTGCTCTTTTCTTTTACCAAATTAAGTGTAATCACAAGCACTTTTTACGGTAAAGGTTGAACAAATTTGGGTTGGCTACCACCATTGCTCCACTTCACTTGTTTACATCATTATCTTACCAAGAATTATTTATTTAAATATGAGTAGTGTTGATGTAAAAAATTAATAAAGATGAAGTCAGATAATCTATCTGAACCAGTGAGTCAAGAAGAGAGAGGAGATTAAAGAAGGTAGAAGAATAAAGATGATAAAATCGATGCACCTCTTTTGTTCGTGTTTAAGTTTATATAATGGTTATAGGATTATGTGACCGTCGTATTAACATATCAAAGTTCATGGATGAGAAGCTAATCTCTTTTTTGAAAGGAAGAAATAGAATCAATTCCAACATTTTCATTCTTCGACTTCTTTCTCTCTCCTCTTCCTTTGATGACTCTCCGTCTCACACTGATGAACCGACCTCATCCCTCATTTTCATTCCTTTCCATTATGATCTTTGGTATCAACAAGTACAAAAGTATGGTGTACGACGGTTCGAATGTAAAGAAAATGTTTAGAAATTGATCCAACACATTGAACAATCAAAGCAGAAGAAATGAACCGATTTTGCAGCACCAAAATCAAACGACCAATTATCATTTTTTTTAAAGTCAGATTAATTGGTGATTTGCAGTTAATAGTCCATCTCACAAAACTATAATAAGTCAGATTAATTGGTGATTTGCAGTTAATAATCCATCTCACAAAACTATAATATGGAGGATTATCAATTGGTTTTAAAGTATCTAAACATTCATGCTATTACCAGAAACTTACTTCTATGGATAGCTCTAAATACAGATTAACTTCCCAACTCTTAAAACAGACAAGAAACAAATTTAAGAAGCAATAAAATGAGAGATTATGGACCAAAAGCACTATGAGAAAACATACATCTACACTCAACAATCGGCACATCTGCCAAATTGTGGCCTTGGAGTGTGACGATAATTAGCTCCTGAACCTGGATAATCATTCAACTCCATAAAAACCCTTCCTTCCTTAGAACTTTTCTCTGCAATTACCTATGAAAAACAAAAAACAATGATAACCCATTAAAGGTTTGATTCACAAGATTCAAGCCTTTTAAACTGGTTTTATTTATACCGGGTGAGGATTCTCTGGAACATGATGAACTTGAGGTCCATGCACCAAGCTTTCGATTCCTTCAAAGCAAAAACATGAACTTATTAGGGCATGGGGAAGATGATTAATTTATAACAATAATAAAGAGAAGAGATTAAAGGGTATGATTTATAGAGGATTTACTTGTAACCGAGACCGCATTCAAGCTTATAATATGAGAAAACCCTAACAAAACAAGGAATAGGTGAAAGAGAGTTCTTTCCATGGCTGACTTGCTTTCTTAGCTAGCTATAACAGTCTTTTCTTGTCAAGAAACTTCAGTATTGTACACATATAAAAAAGCATCACACTTAATATATACTTTTACATCGTAGAGTTTTCTAGACATTTATGATGAATGGTGATGATGATAATGGAAGCAGGTAATAATTAAACCATATTCCAAAGTCAACTCGTTTCCAGTTTCATGAATGCTTTTAGAACCACTCGTTTATCAACCCTTCATAGACCACATTGTAGTAAGAGTTTAAATCTAGGAGATAATATGATTGAGAGAAATATTATTTATGAATTGTGAAACATATATGAAGATGAAATGTGTGTAAGTTTTATGTAGAATTAATAAATAATAATACGATACATTATCGTTAAATTAAATGAAAAATATAAAAAATTTATAAATAAATGTTAATAATTTTATTTAAACTTAATTAAATATAAATAAATATTAATAATTCTCCAACTTAAGATTTTAAATTTAAAAATTTAAGGTTTAAGATATTAAATTTAAGATTTTAAGATTTATTTATAATTAATTAATAGAAATTATATTAAATCCATAAAAGTTTTGAAAAGATGGAGCACAATGTAAAGGTGGAAGGTGACCAAAGAATGTTGTTTGTGGCAGGCAACATTTAAAGGCCTGCATTTATTTAAGACTAATGTCTATGGTGGAAATTATCATTAGTATTTAATCATTTGGCTTTTTTTAAAGTGTTTTTTCTTTAAATTTAGGTTGATTTATTAGGTTTTATTATTATTAATTAGTGATAATTATATTATATTATTTAAATTTAATTATAAATATATAAATATTAATTCAAAAATGATTTTTAATATAATGAATTATTAGAGATTAAAATTAAATTCTTGTGTTATATAAAATAATAATTTTATATTAAATTTTCGTAAAGAGTTTTTCTTTTTTGAGGAAAAGAGTATTTATGAAAACTTTATTCCATGAATTGAACCAGCATAATCATTAAAGCTTAATAACTTAATATCATGAAAAAAAGGTAAAAAATACTCTCAAAGTTTTAACAACAAAATGAGTTAGTTTAATAAAATTTAAAAATTTTGAATAAAAAAATAAGTAGAGTAAATTATTTTTTTTTAAAAATAATATATAACTTTATTCAGATTATCAAAAAATAATGTCTTGACATACTATGTACCATATCAATATCAACTAAGAACTTGCACTAAACATAAACCTAAGACCTAACCAAAGACCAACATAAACTCAACATGTACCCCAACACCTAAAAAGTTCCTAAAGACCCAAATTAAGCCTACACACATGTAAAGCAAACTAGTATCCCTCAATATTTGACTCCTTGTTCAAGCTCAATCAATCGCCGTTGTCTTCACTCAGCCAATCTAATGGATTAGCTCTATGCTGTCCAGATTTTGCAAGTCTATCTAGATCCCTTAAGAATAGCCTTTAGTATCCAATTTTTATCGAAAGGAATTAAACCAAAATGGCAGCATATGCATTTTTATACTGCCTTGGAACATAATCTTGTCGTGAGACCCAATTGATCACAATATCACTATCTGACTCTAGTATATATAAGATTAACCATCTTGATGCCAAGAATATTTCAATAGCCTCTTTTGCAACAGGAAGCTGTAGAAGACATTAAAATGCCTCGCCCTTCACATTACAAAGCAGGCCTCCGATCCCAACTATCTTCTAACTATATTTCACTGAACCATCCACATTAAATTTCAGAAATCCTTAGTCTTCCACATGGCAACATTTCTTTTTCTTTTTCTCTTCTTCCAAGTTTGAGGATTGCCAATGCTTGTTGATATTGAAGGCCATTTTGCTTGGAACCACCAAGCAGATAAAATTTCTTTATTATCTGAGATGCAGTAAGACTGCTACCAACAAACAAACATTCAACCCTGTAGCACTGACATATGATCCCCCGGTCACTGCACAATTGAATATTCACAGTATCAAGAGTATTAATATTCTTCCTCCATGGCCTAATCCGTACAACATCCTTGATGATGGACTTCAAAATCTCAGTTTCTGTAACCCAAGCTCCTTTAAAATGCCTTCAATTCCTCTCTATCCATATCTGATAAATGAATGCATTCCATGTTAATTTCAAAATAAAAAGTAAGCAAAGATTTCCCCTTAAGACGAGAAATTACCCACTGAACCTCCTGACTCCAACTCATAGCCTCTCTATGAATATAACAGAGATTGAGAACACCCTTCCATATACATTTTCGCATATCCACATCCAAAGAACAAATGATCTCCTCTTTCAACTTCCCTTCTGCAAAAACTACAAGAACTGTTAATGTTAAGTCCTCTAGAAGCAAGTCTTTGCTTGGTTGGTAATCTATCTAAAAGAGCCATCCAAGCAATCAATGAATGGTTCTGAATGTGCATCTGGAACCGGCATACCCTAGCTTGTGCAACAGTATCGTCCGTACCTTTCCCGAAGTACCTCCTACACATTTGATTAATTTTCTAAAGAACAACTTTCGGCAAAATAAATCGTCTACACCAAAAGTTTTGAACTTAAAAGAGAACAGACTGAATAAGTTGCATTCTCCCTGCATAGTTAAGCATCTTAGCACTCTAGCTATTTATTCTTGTTAATATCTTCTCTAACAAAGGAGTACAGTCCCTCATACTCAAATTTCTCCCAGGTACCTCACAGGCAACTCCCTTATTTTGGAACCTGTGATACTATCCTCAAGCTCCTCCCTAGAAATACCAAAGCAAAGGTTTCACTCTTAGAAAATTTTAACTGAAGGCCCGACATCCTGTAAAACTGATCCAAAACACACCTAACCCCAACTACTGAATCCAAGAACCCTTCATCATCCAAAGGAAGGTGAGTCATTTTAATTTTTTAGCGTTTCGATAAAGCTTAAAGATCCCCCTCTTAATTGCAACATCCAACAACCTAGACAACACATTCATAGCAACAACCTGCATAACTTAAAGATTATCTCGGAGGTTTGTCTTTTACTCCGTGGGGAACCACCATCTCACTAAGATCATCTCAAACATCATCATCATCATCTAACAGATCACCTTGGGAATGTTTCGTGTTCACTCGCTCACCCTATCAGCATCTCCCACTCTTGAAAATTGTCCCTCTCAACAATTATGATTTGGATATTTTGAGCAAATTATATATTTATTACGTTTTCATGAATAGCAAAGGAAAAGACAAAGCCTTAGATTGAAGGAATAACTGGTTTAATTTTGTTAAGCTCAAGAGAATTGTAAGTACTCATTTGAATTTTTACTTAGGTGTTTAATAAATATATAAAATGGTGCCATATCTTAGAATATGTATCCAAAGATGGAAAAAGGTTGAAACGTTTGATAAAAACTAATGAGTTGATGAAATTTGTTATAAAAAGAAGGATGTGGATATAGATAATTATATGTCAATGAATGTTTCAATAAGAAATTAATTAAGAATGTGTATTGAATTGGTATGATATATTTGTAATGAGATTTGTATAATTATTTATATAAGTCAACATTTGGCAATTGTGATATTATATGCTTGACATGTTTATGATGTGATTTATTTTTAATACAATATAAGTATATGCTTATTGTGTATTGAATTGATAAATGAAATGTGTAGATTTTCTTGAAAAATGGTTATGATATGATTGACATTTTAATAAGAAATTGTTGAGACATTTTTTTTTAAGTGTTTGGACCAATGTTAACTAATAGTAACACTAGCTACATAGAAAAAGTGTCGTGTTTAGATTGACAGATTTTGGCAACAAATTTGTTTGAGTTATGATTTTCTTAGTTGATTGAGATACTTGGCTCATCCTTCATATCCAAACTTTACTTAGAAATAGATTTGAGAACTTGTATGGGTATCGTATTGATTGAGAGCACTTTAAATTGTTCAATGATTTTTTTAGTGCATTATTCTATAGTATTCGAGTGTAACTGGTGAGCGTTAAGAGTTTGGAAACACTTTTGTACAAGGTGTTAAGATATTGAATATTCTCTCAAGGCAAGTTCCCGCAGGTGTGGGAAAATCGAATTGTGTAAATATTTCTTGTGTTGTTTATTTTCTTTTTCACTTCTCATTACTTGTGCTTGAAGTAGTTGGAACTAATCCTACCACTACTTTTGGTACTACTCGATTCTACCTTCAAATATTAATTTAGACTCAACAATTGGTATTCATATTTGTTAGAAATGGAAAGTGCATTAATGTGACACCCCCTATGTCGGTGGTGCTAATTATGCTTATTGGAAAGGTAAGATGACTACCTTCATTTAAGATACCGATGAGCATGTCTGGAGATCTGTTGTGAAGGGATGGGAACATCTATTTACTGAAGAGTCAAGTATTAAGCCGCCAAAATTTGAGGCACAATAGGCCACTAAAGAAGAGAGGCTTGAAAGTGTTAATTTGAAAGCCCTCAATGCTAGCTTTTGTGGATTAGATAGACATGAATTCAAACGTATCTTCAAATGCAAAAGTGCAAGAAGCTTAGGATATTCTCCAAACAACACACAAAGGTATAAATACTATAAAGAGATCAAAACTTCAAATGTCACTACTAAATTTGAGAATATGAGAATGCGAGAGAATGAAACAATAGGGGAATTTTATGCCAAATTATGTAACCCGTCTAATTAGGCCTTTGCTCTTGGAAATGAGTATTCTAATGCTAAATTGGTAAGGAAAGTTCTTTGATGCTTGCCTGATAGATTCAACATCAAGGCTATTTCCATTGAGGAAGCCAAGGACATTAATACCATGTGTATTGAAGAATTGATTGAATCGCTTCAAACCTTTGAGATCAATCTTGATGAAGTAAGGAGGAGAACAACCCGAGAGAAGAATATTAACTTATAAGTGGCAAAGGTTGTGCCCACTAAGTCAGGCACTGCCATAGAAGTTTTACAAGAACGAATTATTTTGCTCACTCAAAAATTTAACAAGGCATACAAATTTAAATTAAAATATAGTCAAAGGTTTGACTAGTTCAAGATCTCACAACAAGGGAAATCTGAATGAGTCATTATCAATTAGGATACAAACAAAGACAAAATGAATGGAATCCAGTGTCATGAATGTCATGAATTCGGCTAAGTGTCCAAACACTATGAAGAAGAAGTCTCTTTATGTCACTCGGAGTGATGAAGATTCAAACATTGAATCAAACTCTATTGAGGAACAACTAAGTAACTATATGGCTTTCACTTCTAAAGCAAACATAGATGGAAAGTGATTGTGATGAAGTCGTAGAATAAATTTGGGGGGGGAGGTTTGGGTTAAATTATTAAGTACAAAAAATGAGCTTGGACAAAAAAAATTAGGTTCGTTTAAAATATTGACTAAGATTGGGCTTGAATGTTCAAGCCAAGCCCAGCCTATTTTTTAAGTTTGTAATAAATTATATTATGTTATTTTTATATATTATGTAATTTATAATACAAAAGTAAATCTATAGTAATATATAACACTACTGTAATGTAATCACCAGAAAAAGTTAAGATAATTATATATAAAAATTTAATAAATAAAAATATATAAAATTATTAAATATTAAATTAGAATAATATAAATATTTTTGAAAAGATTAAAAAAATAATATAAGTGGGTTTAAAATGAACTTGGGCTATCCATTATAGATGTGCTTAGCAAAATTTTAAACTCATATTTCAAACTAGACTAAACTTGGACAAATATAAAACATATCAATATTATACTGACTCGAACCCAACCCATCCGTAGGAAAAAAATAGAAAAAATGGTAAATTATACCAATAGTCACTTAAATTTGATCTAAATGACAAAGCAATCACTCAACTTTCAATCCAGTCACTCAACTTTCAAAAAGTAATAAATTGGTCACTAACGTTATCGAAAGGTGACAAATTAGTCACCCATTAACATTTTCCGTTACAGGCCTAACAGGACAGATGATGTGACCAATCAACTGGCTAACGTGGCTAGTTAACTTGTCACAGTGGAAATCCAATTTAAGAACCAAACAAAACAGTAAAAGAAAAAGATAAGAAGAAGAAGAAGAGAAGAAATAGAGATGCCAAAACAAGAAAAATCATCAGGGATCCAAACTTTTACTTCTTCACCGTTTAATTCACCTCTCCCACCTTCCCGTCGCTTGACCTGGTGAAGAAGAGCTTCCAATTGAATATGCTTCGCACACCAATTTCGATTATTTCTTTTTTGGGGTTAGAGTTTTCTGGATCTAGATTTCGATTTGATTAGAAATTAGTTTTCAAATGGCATATTTTCTTCATCCGAAGAAAACCCATTCTAGAAAGAGCTTGAAGGAGAAAGGAACACTCGACTCCTTATCGTCATGAAAGATTTGACAAAAATAATTGTAACAGCCCAATTTTCAGTGGTGTCAGAAACAGTGGTTTGAGACCACTAAATCTGACAAGTGAGTTTGAAAATTTTATTATTTATTATTTACGAGTCAAGTGTAATTTTAGAAAGATTTTTGAATTGGTGATTTGTGTTTTAGAAGGATTTATTAGCTAAAGTGGTTTCGAAAACGAGGTATCGAGACCTTGATTTTATAAACCTAGCCGTATATATTTTTATAAATATTTATGGAGTGTTATGAAGGTATTAGTAAAGTTTCATTAGAAAATTTCAACGTTTTGATAGTTAATTAATTAAAAAGGATTAAATTAAAAAATTGTGCAAAACTTGTAAATTAAGAGAAATAGTGATTAAATGGCTTGATAAATAAATAAGGGAGGACTTAAAAAGCAATTATGCCCAAAATAAAAGGGTTGGACGGCACGCTATTGAGAAATAATAAAATAAAACAAATGGAGGGCAAATTTGTAAATTTTGTAAAATTAAACAAATAAAATAGCAATTAAGAGATTTTCTAGACATTTCTTCATCAATATTCAGCCAAAAACAGCCATAGAAGAGCTCCTTAAGCTGTTTTTTCATAATTTAGCTTCATGTAAGTTTAATTCTTGTCTTTTTTTTTGTAATTTTTGTGTTTTTAAGACTTTTACAACTAGGTCCAACTATCTATTTTAATAGTTTTTGATTTTATTGGTAATTTTTAAAGTTACCATTGTTGAATACTAAATTTTTCTGATGAACTAACATGGATATAGAGATTTAATTTTGTTGTATGATGATTTTATAAAGTGAATTTGGTAGATATTGATTTTAGGACTAAATTGTGAAGAATTAAAGAATTAGGGTTTGCTATTAAATTTTTATATATCAATGGCTGTAAGATAGCCTAGAATACTTAGATAAATTTTCAATTGAGAAAAAATAGCTCATTTGATAGGCTAATTGGTGAGGGAATAAATTGCAAAAATTGTAAAAGTTGGGGTAACTATGTAATTTCAAAAATTGAAGGGTATTAATTGTGAAGTGAATTAGAATTGAAATATATGTTAATGGATGAATAATTTTATATGTTTTAGATCAAAAGCCCGTAGATAATAGTAAAAAAGAGAAATTAGCAGAGTAATCCCTGAACTACTACAAATTCCACAATTTAACCCAGGTAAATTGGTATGGTTAAAATTTAATGTTATATGTTAAATTAATGAATGACATTATGTATTTATTCATATCATTTGTTGAAAATATTTTTTATGTTAAAGTTATGAAATTGAATTGAATATTTGAAGCGAACGAAACACGGGATTGAGTACAACAGTTCAGTGCAAAGGAGGGATTGATGGAAAATTACCCAAGTAAACTGAGGTTCAGCATTTGTTGCGAACTTTCGTGTTTACTTTCCGTTTAGCTTTCATAAGCTTCAATTAACTCATATGAGTTTTCATTTAACCCTAATGGGTTTCCGTTCAACTCTTTTGAGCTTCAGTTTAACCCTTTTGGGTTTTTGTTAAGCTCTTACAAGATTTTGTCCAAACGTTATGGGTTTTTGTTTAGCACTTATGTGCTTCTGTGCATCCTTTGAGCTTTTGTATACGATGTACTCATATTCTTAAGATGTTCTCCGATTTGACAAGGGTTGGTAAGTGACATATGGAATTAATGTCTGAAGATTTAAAGTTATTATTGATATCGATCTAAAATAAATGAATTCATGGATTGAAGTTGTGCTTGGCAGGAATAGTATATTGAATGATTTACTTAAATGAATTTTTGTAGTATATTCGGTAAGATTTATGTTTAAAAGCCAACGAACTAACTGAGCTTCATTAAGCTTACTTGTTAGTTTAATGTATTTGTAGATTAATGTGAGATCGGGAGATCGGACCAACACATCGGGTCCAACTATCCAACTTGCTCCGGTGGATTTTGCTGTACATACTATGATTTATATGGCATGTATAAGGATTGAAATGGTTGTGTAAATGTCAAGAATTACATTTTGTTTATGTTTCAAGTTAACTTATATATAAATAGTTCTATCGTGTTTGATATAGTGTTAATGTGGTTAATAGATGGTTAGTTTTGAGGCATAGTAATGAATAAATTGGTAAAACATGTTGATATAGGTAGTTATATATGTGGATTAATTTATGTTCTAATTAGAATGTTTAAATATGTGTGATAATATGACCTTATTAAAGCTAGAAATTGGTTGTTTTGGAGATCTTAATATGGCCTATAAGTATGAAATTAAGGTGTGTAGGTTGAAGTTAAGAATGGGTGAGAAAAGAGGCCATAAAATGGTTTATTTTTGTCCACACGGGCGTGTGTCTCAGCCATGTGTTACATTGGTATGTGGCCTGACTGTATGTCCCCTGCATCTTAAAATTTCGAAATAGAATGCCCAGGTTTTTGCACACGGCCTAGCACACGGGCGTGTGGCTTAGTCATATGACCTAAGTCAGAGAGTTACACAGGTATGGACACGGGCTAAGACATGACCGTGTGTTTCACATTGAATGCCTACATGGCCTAAGACATGGGTGTGTCTCACGGCTTGCCACACAAGCATGTGTTCCTTGCTCCTAAGAAAATTTTTGAGATTTTGAAAAAAAAATTCCCTGAATATCCGATTTAGTCCCAATTCACTCTAAGGTGTATATTGGGCCTCGATGGCTCATACAAGGGACAATATGAGTATTTTATGATTGGTTTCTGATATGTTTATTAAATGTTATAAAATATTCTTATTTATTTCATAAAGTTCGATAATACTCCGTAACCCTGTTTCGATTACGGATAAAGGTTATGGGTGTTATAATAATATATTCAAATGATGAGTTTTTTTGACTAAAGATTTAGCTGCTTTTTTTTTTATCTTTTATGTTAATTGGTGAAGGAGATGAAATTTTAATTTTTTGGGGGGATTTCTAGTTTTTTTTTAATCTTATGTTCTTCATTCAAAAAAGAAAATAGCTCCAATTTCTAAGTTTGTTCTATAACTGTCTCAAGTTATGGCCTTCTATTCATCAATTCCCACACAAAACTTTGGTCGGATTTGAACTAATCTCATTTCAACCTAAAGTACTTGGATCCAAAAGTTCTAAGCTTTTCTGGGAAATATATGTTTTTTTTTTCAGGTTGATCAGTGAAGAATATAATATTTGGACACTGATTGAGAGGAGGATCATTTCCTATTAATTTGTGCTCTTACAGAGGTTTTGGGGTTTTTTTTTTCTATATGAAGAAGAGATGAAATCAGAGACATAAGAATTTTAATTTTGGGGTTAATGATTTAATGGGTTTTTTTTTCTTGTAAAATAGAGATGAAAAGAAATTTATGGGTTAATGATGTTTTTATGGGTTTTAATTTATGGGTTAATGGAAGTTTTTTAAATTTCTTTTAATGAATTTTTCGGGTAATTTTTTTTTCTCTTGTTTTATTGTCTATCTAGTCAACAAATCCTCCAACTGGCCAGTTAAATTCTAACAAGAGTCGGTTAAATGCCAACAGAAAAATAGTTAATAGTACTGATTTGATATTTTTTGAAAGTTGAGTGTTTGTTTTTGTGTTTAAGCTTAAAGTTGAGTGATTTTTTGATGTAATTAAAAAAAAAAAAAACTACTCAAAACCGAAGGTCCTTTTAACTTCAAAATTTCGCCTTTTTTCTATTTTCTTCCTTTTTCCACGCCTCGCTCCTGCGCCGCTCAGCCCTTGCTCCACCACCCAGCTGCACCGCCTTGCTCTTTTTTGTGCTGCAGCTCTCAGCTCGTCACCACAGCCAGCTGGCCATCGTCCCGCCGCTGCACCTGCTCCAGACCGCCACTGCCTTTTCACGCTCCTGCTCCAGGCCGCCGCTGCCTGGCTCGCCGGCCATCGTTCCGCCAATTCCCTAATTGTCACCACATCCTGCCGATCACAGCAGCAGTTTGTTGCACCGACATTTGTAGCCTCCCGACCCTGCTTCAGGTAACTGCTGTTTCCTGTTTAATATATTTGTTTTATTATTACGGGTAAAGAGAAAAGAATTGTGCATTTGTTTATTTTGGGATAATCGCATGCCAAGTCCCTCGTTGTTTTGGATGCGTATAATTGGGTCTTTCGTGCTAATTTTTCAATACCGATAGTTTTGTCCTTGATTTAAGTTATGATTTATTTTCAAATAGGTAAAATATGATCTATATGGTGTCCGATCTTGTGTTATTAATGCTTTAGCATATTTAGTTCAGTTTGAAATTGCATGATTTGAATTGATGACAGTTTTTTATATTGGACTTTTTAAATCAGAGAAATTTCACTAGTATCCAGCCACAATAAGGATTTCGTTGTTGAAAATTGAAGTATTTTGGGTTCTCCGGCGATGGAACATGGTTTTACAGAAAGGGGAAACAGAGAATAAAAGACCTTTCGTTTTTTAGAGAAATTTTTATAGTTGTGTATGAACTTTCCCATGTTTTATTTTATTTTATTTTTTAAAATGGAGATCCTAATCTCCTGCGTTTTCAATTCAATTAAACTTTAAAATTTTTTATTTTTTATTTTTTCTTTGCTTTTAAAATATCATTTTTTTTAATCTTTCAGTTTCTTTGAACCTTTAAAATTTTGAATTTTCTATTTTTTCAATTCTAAGATTTCATATTTTAATTATCTTGTTAATGTCATTTTTCTTTGACATATGTGGTTTGTATGATTAATATGTACAATAAGTATGGTTTGTTGAAATAAGCATGATGTATTGAGATTATGTATGGTATGTATGACTCTTATCTATGTAATGCATGATATATATATATGATGATGATGATGATGATGATGATGATGATGAAGATGGTAAATTTTTTTTAGAATGATAAGCATGATAATTTATATTTTTTATGAATGTCTTGAGATTAATATTATTTTATGTATATCTTTATGTAATTTTTTTATACATTTATGCATAACCTTGTGTTTATTCTTATTTATTATTTTATAACATTGTATGTATATTGTCATATGTATTTTTTATGGATATTTTTATGTATATTTTTCACTGATAAATTTGTATATATTTTTATGTGTAATGTCATTAGTAATTTTATATGTGTATGATATATGATTTTTTGTTTTATGAATAATGATTTATGACGTGTATTAGCATGTATATTATGTAAATTCGTTGTAAAAATGGCTAAGTTAAAATGGAGTCACTAATTTAGAAAGATTTGGATAAAAAACTTAGAAGCCCTAACAAAAATGTTATAAGATAAGGTGATACTGTCTTAGGGCAGGCGTTGTAGGGGTGCTAATTCTTCCCTACAAATAACCTACAAATAACCATGCTCTTGAACTTAAATCCGGTAATGTAGACCAAGTGCATTCTTTTAGGATTTTCCTTAATCTAATTCTAAAATGAGTAGATTCATAAGTGGCTAACCATACATAGCCTAAAATTGATTAGTGGTGACCTATGACGTATGGACACGGACACGCAATACGGGTACGACACGATACGGATACGGCGACACGGTAATTTTTAAAAAATTAGGACACGGATACGGAAATAAAAAATATTTTTATAATTTTTATATAAATATTTTTTATGTTAAAATACTCAATGAAAATATTGATATTTTTCATTAATATATAATCAATTTGTTTTTACTTTCTTACCCCATTATAAATTTATAACTATATAAGACAATACATTAACTATTTTTTTTTCTTTCTTACACAGCATTAACTATTTTTTTTTTCTTTCTTAGGCAGCATTAACTTTTTTTTTTCCTTTGTTATGCAGCCCTTTTATTTTCTTCCCCATTTACCCCTTTTTTCCCCTTCTCATTTACCATCCTTACCTTTGCTCTGTATTTCATTCTCTGCAAAAAAAAAAACCCAGCATCATCATCTTCATATAAGCGAATCAGGTATGTTAAAAATCCCATAAATTATCACGATTAATGTTAAAGTTCTTTTTTTCTGTTTACTAAAGTTCTGTTATTGTATATGGGTTTTTTTTCCGTTTCTGATTCAGGCCAAACTAAAGTCCGGGAGTGTCCTTTTTTGACACGCTTCAAGGCGTGTCCGGTACGTATCCGGCCGTGTCGGCGGCGTGTCCGTGTCAGACACCAGTACGACACTGGTACGAGGGGATTTTCCCCGTGTCGGTGCTTCCTAGGTGGTGACTCTAATTTTGATTTTCGTGTCTAGCATTTCGAAATCACTTTCAACACATTATGACAGTACTAATGTTCTTGTTATTGTCCTTTAACTGGTTAGCACATTTTGATTTTCAAAGATGATAATTCTGACCCAAATTTCTGATTAGGAACAACTAATCCCATTTTCTTCATTCATGTAAATTTTCCCACTTTTGTTCTTTAATGAACACGTTGTTTATCATGTTGGGTGAAACAGGGAATCATGGGCATCCTTTGTTGTGTCTGTTTCTTGCAGGAGAAAAGAAAACCCGACCTGGAATTAAGGTTCTGATTCTAAAATGCTTATCCCTCAGACCAAAAACATTGGCCTTCCATTGATGAATCTTATGAGATTCAAAGGATTGCCCATTTTGCAGCAACTTCATATAGAGGAACAACTACTTCGAACTTCATCGGAGAATTGGTGCATAGTCAATGATGGAACTAATGATCCCACCGTTGTAATGGGTGTGTTAGGGTAAGATATTTCATTATTTTTTGTTCATCTTTCTGTTAACCTTTATTTTCCTTCTTTCCTTTTTGAATTTGTGCTCTTTAATATGTTAATATTGAGTCAACTTAGCTGTATTTTGTTGAATGGCCATTAGTCATTAGCTCCGCTTGTGTTAGATGTTAACTAGGAAGCTAGCTTTCCAGCTTTGAACATCAATGAAGATTTCAATTGAAATGTATATCTCATTTAGGAGTATCCATCAATCCTGGTTGATGATTGTAGAAATTTGGCATTAGCTCGAGTTTCTTGCTATAAGTTATGTCACTTGGATGGTAAATCCTTTATTACTTTATATATATATTCTAATACAAAGGTAAGCAACTAGCTATTCTCAAAGTTGAATTGAGTTAATGGCACTTGGATGGCAATTGGCTTTAGCTGTTACCCTATCAGCCTTCTCTTTTAATTTGATAGGTTCAAGAAGAGTATATATTTGTTAAAATATGAATGGCTTCTCAAAGTTTTGTGACCTCACGCTCTCTCTTGGGCTGCAATATCGTCTGCTTATATTGGACATATGTGATTCATAAGGCTACATAAATATTCTGCATAGGAAACCTGCTGAACTTCTTGAAATTGAATCCGTCTTAGACGATCAGGTTCCTGTCATAAGAAGGGGGAGGTACTGTTATTGTTGACCATGGGACGGTATTTGTCACTTTCATATGCAATAAAGAAGCAGTTCCTAACTTACAACCATATCCTCGACCAATCATGTCTTGGAGCAGCTCATTATACAGCAAAGTCTTTCAAGGAATTGGTGATTTCCATCTTCGTGAAAATGGTAAATTAGATGATGGCTTTATCAGATAAATTGCTCTATTTATATCTATTTATATGCTTTATGCCTCTGATAAATTGTCCTTGGCTACGTAATCTGGAAGCAAAATTCTAGATTCAACATATGCTCTTCACCATTTCAGTTTGTTTATTTATCATCCAATGGTGATTACCAAATTTTGGTTGAAGGTTCTACAAGAAAATTTATACCCGAGTGGCCTTTCACTGGAGAATATATCCATGCTACTTAAACCAAAGATCAGAACCAGTTCTTGTCATGTATTAATCTTGGAATGGATGAGTGGAATGTGTTGAACTTTTATGTTCCCATCTTTTAACTCTTTACTCTTATTGCATGGATATTGCGGAAGTTCCATGTTGTTTAAATCTGTTTGAGTTGATACTCTTGCATTTGGTATGTTCCAGCTGACAGGCTTGGTAGTATTTTCTTTGCATGTAGAAATTCTTATACTTCAGTTTCTTCCTTTGAATTACATTAGAAAATGAAAGAAGTGCCTTTCTTGTCCAACTTCCTATGAATGGCTGCATTTTCATCTTTGAAAGATAAAGAACGGAATTAAAAAAAACTGAGCTATATTGTCAACTACTTAGAAGGGTACAATGGTGTTTTCAGTTGTGAAATACAAACTAATTTCTCTGAAATTTGGAGTCAATTCTGCATATGTCTCATGACAAATGACTTGTCTTGTTTTACAACTGATCATGGAATCACTATCGTAAAACATTTTATGAGGAAGTTTGCATTCTTTAATGGTAAACTTTGGGATGTCTTGTTTTAGATTATGTATTCGGTAACCACAAGTTCGGTGGAAATGCTCAATCCATTACCAAGAATAGGTGGATCCACCACACTTCATTTTTATGGGACTTCAATGTCCAGAACATGTCTTACCTAAAGCATCCTAAACGAGCTCCTGCATATCGATCGGTAAGCTAGCAATACATCAATCTCTTGTTTGCTTGTTTATTCATTTATTTCATCCAAGCTTTGTCAAAAAAGATAGTTCTCTAGATTTTCCTTCGTACCTAGGCTTAGTCTAGCTCTATGCCTCTATCATAATGGTATTGTTGAAAAAGGGTTCTTCATACTAACTTTTTCTTTTTCTCTATCACAAGATTTTCTTGGTTGCCTCGACTCCTCATTTTTCTTGAAGTATCCATAAAAGACACCGGTGTTTAACACATTTCTAGACATGGGTTTGAGGATATGGCCCTGCAAATATATGAGAAAACTTAGAAGTACTTGTTTACACAATACCTTTATCTGACACTCACACCCAAGTCCAAGTAACATAGCTTAATAAAATTATATGGTGTCTTCTTTCTCTTGCTTGTATTAATTTCCCATATGCTTAATGATTCGCCATATGTTTCAATATGAACATTGCATTTGCTACCGTTTTGGATAAACAAGAGCATCAGATGAGTTAGTTTCACACCAATATAGTCTCCCTTCTTAAGATATTTTTTTAGTGGGTTGAGTTCATATCCACCTCATGGAGTTTTCTCCTATTATTTCTCACTATTGATTCATAATTAGGTTGTTAAAAACTTCCTTTTCCATCTTATTACCACAACCTTTCAACTTCTATCCGATTTTTTTATTTCATTTGAACGCGAACACTAAACAAATATGTTTGATATTTACAACATTGAGTGTGCCATTTTGGATACTAATGATCATGCCATCTGTTTTCTCTTTAGGCAAGGAGCCATTTGGACTTCATATGCCGTATGAAGGATTACATGCCGAGGTCAACTTTTATGGATAAAACCGTGGAGGCAACTGAAACCCAGTTTTCGTTAAGGCCCATCCAATTGGAAGCAATTAGAACTTGCTTGGAAGCTGAATTCTGCCCCTCAAGCAGGTTCCTGACAAATGAAGAATTGGAGGCAGCAGCTGTTGCTCTGCAATCGTGAAGCAGTTTGCAGGTCTGCATGATTTTTCTCAAGATTATCATGATTAATGAGGTAAATCCGAACGAAAGCTGTATAAGGTTAATCAAAATATTTCATTGGTGGAAACTGGAATTTTATCAATTAACGCTTGTGTCCATCATCAGCCATAGCAGTGAATGGTATTGAAAGAAATGTTGTTTCCAGTTGAAAATGAATAAATTGGACTATGACAGCATGTAAGGGAATCGTCTTTCACAGCCAATTGCTACGATTTCTGCCTCTTCTTGGTTCTATATTTGAGTTGATGATCCAAAAATATCTATGATCTACGGATGATGTGGGGAAAATGACATGGTACCGAAAGATATCGTGTTATCTGTATAGTTTTAATATTTGTATTCAATATATTATTTTTAAATATAAAGGAAGTCTTAAAAATATTCTTTGACACTCGCTTATAGTTTAAGAACCTAAAAGTTCCAAAAAAAAAATTAAACATCAATAGAAAATTCTCATTTCTTTTTTCTTTTAGATTTTAGTATTTTTTTAATGAAATAAATTTTAATAAAATAAATTTAAACATCATAAATATGTAAACTAAAATTTAAACAGTTTACTTCTCCGATTGTTGACATTGGCCATTAGACTTGAGGAATGTTTATTTATTCGTCAATAGATATTGATTTACTGTATTGATTGTTAAATTATTGTTTAGGGTTTGTTAGCCGGACCTTTTAAAAAAAAAACTAGTGATTTAAATAAATTATTTTGAATAATTCAATAACTTAAATGAAAACTTTCAAGTAATTTAATGACAAAAAGAAATATAGAGTTTATATTACATAAACACGAAAAAAGTGTAGTTTTCCAAAATGATGTTTTTGAAATTTGCATTTAAAAAGTTCTAAAAGGTTTAATACTTTTGGCCATTATACTATAGTTAAATGCTTATACAATCTTCTTATCAGTTTGGTCTTTGTATTATCATTCTATATTTCCTATTACCCTCATTGTTTACTCTCATTTAAAAAAAAAAGATTGATTAACTCACTTGGCTCCCGTGTTATAACTAAATTATCACTTTAATATCAATATAATTTCTTTTTATCAATTTAGCTGTTGTATTATTTTTATATATTAATTATTTAAAAATAATAATAAAATGAATTCTGATAATTGATATCCAATTGAAAACATCCACAACTAGTTGTAATCTATTTTCTACATTAAGTAAAATAATAAAATCAAAATATTATAAAAATTTCCAAAATTTTAGTACGAAAAAAGAAATTCTAAAATTTGAATCCACAAAATTAGATATCTAAAAAAAAAAAATCTGGATACGCGAGTTCAATTGAATTTTCGTCCTGAAACATGACGTTGCTAAGATGTGATCTGAAAGCCACATGTCATGCAGCTATTGATCAAAAAGGTCCCACGTGGCAGAAAAAATCTTGCTATCTAAAACAAGAATGGGTCCCATGTGATCTTTTCTCAGCCAACAACAATAAAGAAAGAGATTTGTGGATATGGCGTCTAGATAATGTGATAAGCCTTAAATTCACATCAACCGTTGGATCAACAGCATCAAACAAACCAACCATCAGTATTCACCGTCTAATGACAACCACTTGAATCCCCCTCATGAAATTGAAATACAAAGCTTAATTTAAGCCATGCATTAAAAACATCCCACATTCACTTTAACCTTGTACACTACTATTACACTGCCGGAAAAAAATCATGGCCACCGTCACGACGCAAGCCTCTGCCGCTGTTTTCCGGCCATGTGCATCGAAAACACGGTTCCTTACTGGTTCTTCCGGTAAGTTAAACCGAGACGTTTCATTTAAACCAGTGGCTGCTACATCGACTAGCTCATTCAAAGTTGAAGCAAAGAAAGGGGAGTGGTTACCTGGTCTTCCTTCACCAGCTTACCTGAATGGCAGGTATTGATATTTCAAACCTGAACCGAATCCGGAAATTTTTGAATTGTAACATATGATTTTATGAACTAAAGGTGTAAAGAATTTTTCAGTCTTCCAGGTGATAATGGCTTTGATCCTCTTGGATTGGCTGAGGACCCTGAGAACTTAAGATGGTATGTACAAGCTGAGCTCGTGAATGGACGTTGGGCTATGTTGGGTGTTGCAGGGATGCTTCTGCCCGAAGTTTTCACTAAGATTGGGATAATTAACGCTCCTCAATGGTATGATGCCGGTAAAGCCGAATACTTCGCATCGTCCTCGACCTTGTTTGTTATCGAGTTCATTTTGTTCCACTATGTGGAGATCAGAAGGTGGCAAGACATCAAGAACCCTGGTTGTGTGAACCAGGACCCTATCTTCAAGCAATACAGCTTGCCCCCTCATGAGTGTGGTTACCCTGGTAGCATTTTCAACCCCCTCAACTTTGCCCCGACACTTGAAGCCAAGGAAAAGGAGCTTGCCAATGGTATGCATGCACACACACACGCACACACACATGATGTTCATGTAAAGAACGTGGCTTAATTTTTTGGCGTTTGAATGTGCAGGGAGATTGGCAATGTTGGCATTCTTGGGGTTTGTAGTTCAACACAATGTGACTGGGAAGGGGCCATTTGAGAACCTGTTGCAGCATCTATCAGATCCATGGCACAACACCATCATCAACACAATCAGAGGTTACTAATAAATGGGTTTGAAGTTTGGAGGAGATGTAGCTTAATGTTCCTAAATTTTGTAAAGCTTTGAGTGAATGCTTTTTCGAAAGCATATTCAATGTAAAACAAGGAACTTCTAATGTACAGTGGAACTTCAGATTGCATCTATATATATAACTATATTATCATTATTGCTTATAAACAACAAAATAAGCATCTCAGAAGATCATAGATTTGGATTGAAACTAATGACAGTAGAAGTCATGTTTTCATTTTCTATATATAATTTATATACATCTTGAGGGGCAGGGAAGTACTCTCAAAAACCCCATGAAAACTATGTTTAGACAACTAAAAAAGAGGAAAAAAAGAAAAAGAGTTGATATACAGAAGATGTAATCATGTATGAGTTACAAAGTTACACTAAATATACAAGAAACATGTCCAGCAGCAAAAACTGGCTGGGTGAGGGCTTCATGTGCTGTATGTTTCACCTATTCTATCACAAGAAATGACCATGATCCATGAAAACAGTCAGATTTCGACGCATGTCTGTCAGTCCTTCAGCTATAAATCGTGACATTGGCCGGATGAATGTGTCTGATTCATGAAATTAGATCAAGTTTGCTGCGGTAAAGGATGATCATAATAATCAATGACTGTGCAGGCAGATTCAATTCCTTAAGACATGATAAACTAAAACTAGCCTTTGAGAGAACAAAAACTAGAAAGAGTAAACAAAACAAATCGAGCATATGTTGCTTGATGCCATAGAAGCATTATATGAGCATAATCTACTTAAGCAACTGGTTTCATATTCACTATCATGGCATGGATATGTTAATTTTTGTCAAAGAGATTCAACATGTGAATGTCATACAGCAGGATTCAACTCATGTGACAGGAGAACCTAATTGGGACTCAATACAGCTCTTCACTAAAGGGATCAATCTCAGTAACCAAAAGTTTGATAGATTAGTCATCTCATCTGTTATTTAGACATAACAATGAAATTTAGTTCCACAATTACTGTTGCCTTATCAATACATTAGCTTGTAACTTATACACATTTCAGAAGCTAGAGGCTGCATAAACAAGTTTGGCATCTCTACAGGTAGTTGAACTCAAGTGTACAATTACAGCAGTGTAAACGATGAGGACCTGAATTTCGGTCCTCCAACATACAAGTTAATCTCATGGTGTTTGTTTAAGCGGTCGCAAGGGCAAATAATCAGAATGTCAAATCTCGGGCCAATGACACTGTTGGCAGGTATGAAGATTACAATCGAGCCAAAATCTTTTACCATACAAAGTAAAGCCAATAAAAGATAATTGTTGGACACAGATTTAATTGCTTCCAAAGGGTATTCATCATCTAAAACTTTGACATGACTGAACAGTTCAATCAGGTGCTACCAATGTTGCTCCGACTCTACTTTTCTTGAACAATCGAGAAAAAATCTTTTACCATACGAAGTAAAGCCAACAAAAAATAATTGTTGGACACAGATTTAATTGCTTTCAACGGCTATTCATCATCTAAAACTTTGACATGATTGAACAGTTCAATCAGCTGCTACCTATGTTGCTCTGACTCTACTTTTCGTGAAGTATCCGTGTCCAACAGCTATATTCACCATTAAGTATGGTTATATGAATCTCAAAGGATCCTCCAAATACATGGGAAAACTTAGAAAAAAATCAAACATATCGCTGTTAGAAACATACCCATGTCGGACACTCAAACTCAAGTCCAAGTAACCTAGGGCACTACTACATGCATAGAATATTAAATTATCCTCACCTGATGGTAAGAATTCCCATCAAACATTGCAATGCCACAAGGGCCAGAAGACAATACCCAAGCTTGATGCCCATTGTTATACATAGGTCTAGGGATTTCGAAGTTGCTAATAACTTGGTTAACCACAGGATTCCCTTGAAGGTTTACCTCCATCTCAGTCTTCAACTTCTCATCATCCTGGTAATTTGAAGCACTATATGGCTGGTAGAAATATTGCTCACCGGGTTCTAAATTTAAGCAAGCATTACTACCTAACTCATTAAGGGCATTACATTCCTGTACCACATTATCAACTTGTCCTGAACTGCTGATCTCTGTTTGTTTACCGGAGCCAAAGAAACCAGAATAGCCAGCAAGGGAGCAATCCGTAGAGCATTCTGCATCTCTGGAGCAAAAGAAACTAGTCAACCAATGGTAATGAGAAACATGATGAACAGTTAAGCTAAAAACAATCATGTCTACGCAGATAGGCACGAGAGTCTAGGTTATTTCAAAGTATAAACTTATATTGATAAAACTGAATATCTGAAGACTAAAATGAATTGTATTTGAAATATCTCTCTTACCGATGAGGTAGAAAGTTCAGTTCATTATGCAATAACATATGATGATTTTCATTGTTGGGAAGCCACATAACGGGTTGGGCTTCTTGCACCGCACCAATCATTACAGACAAAGGTATCCTATTCTGAAACTGTAAGCCATCATAAGTCGTAAGATATCTCTCCCAAAAACACACACACACAGGGGGAGAGAATATTTTTGCTACCTGGTTACAGCATTCTAGTGACATAAGATGGTGCTTTCCAAAATTTTCCTGCAAAGAAAGTAGAAGGCATAAGTCATTTATTGTTGACATGGATCATATTTTATTGAACTGATAAATCAATTAGCATTCTCTATCAGTATCTATCAAGAGGCTAATGAATCAAAGAAGTTTCAAACAATACTATTTTCCACACCAAGAAAAAATATGCAATATCTTGATTATATATTATATATCAATGCAAGAGGCTAAGCATGTTTATTTATGTGTCATTGACTTTGAAAGATAACGTATAAAAGCAGTGCATAGAGGTCATTATTACTAGAACAAAACAACATACCTTGTGTATACGAACACGCTCAATGGATTCTCTTAGTGAATCTTCCATCTGCCTAAGATGCTCAATGTTGTCAATTTTATCTGGATTACTCCAGTAGCTGAAATCATTGCACAATATTTTACCAGAGTTACACCATGAAAGCAAATAAATCATATTGTTGCTATTAGTTATATGTATTTCTGTTAATGCATGTGTGAATGTCCAAACTATGGAGGTAACCGAGCCAAAATAAAGATTTACAAATGCGGATAAAGTTACAAGCAAATACACATTGATCACCATCATCCACATGATAAGAGGCCAGCTATCATTTGACAACAGTTACAGAAATTGAATTGAGATTGAGGTAAAAACATAAGACTGAATGAGGTTTCCAGAACCAGATGCACAACTATTTTCAGGAAATTTTCAGATAATAAAAAATTTGAAATCATTTTGGGGTGACCTAGCCTTAACCAACAAGAAAAATCCGTTGGACTATAATTTTCCAATTATAATACCCCAATGATAATATATAGCAACATTAAACATATGAATCTAGTTCATACCAGCTCTATCTTAATTCTATTTGTAAGCAAGCCACTAATAATCTTAATTTAGCATTGGTGTTGAATTTTCATGATGGTTTGTGATGCATCTTGTATGTTCTGTCCTTGAGGAACCATTAACCTAAAACACCCAACTATGAGACAAACTTCATTAGGGTCTAAAGTTTTGTTAAACGATGTTATAATGGACAGAGGTTGAAATTATTGCACTGCATTTGTGTTATTATGAGTTGTAAGTATCTAACCATCATATTTCAGGTCCAAAGGCTGGGGAATTAAAATATAGGGAGAAGCTACTTAAGAAATGAAATACAAATATAATTTTCTATAATGGGATAAAAAGAAGAAGAAGAAGTAAGATGTGACTGTCATCTCATGCTGGCATTTTACAAACAAGACCAAAAAGAAAAATCAATACTTTAACAACCAAAAGCTCCAAAGGTGCACCTCAGTCTCTTATGTACTTCAGCAAGCTGAGCTCGAAACCTTGATACTTCTTTTGTCATTTCCTGAAAAATAGCAATGCCCCAGACACATAACAGAATTAACAATAACTTGAAAATCGAAGATAGAAAAGGACACATGTAATGTCAGAAAACTTCTTACCTCAATAGATTGACGGCTGCAAGGGGCCCAAAATAAAATAAATAAAAATTAGATTCTTCTCAAGATCCCTCATAAACAGAAATAATTATCTGGAAGAAATTGAGATAAAGGCGACATACTTTGCACCTAGAAAGTCATGTATGTTTAGATCATGATCCAATTTCATGAAGGTTTTCTTCAGTGCCTATATTCTCAATCACAAGACCCAAAAATTAAAATCTTCACTTGGCAAGGAAGGAAGAAGAACATATTGAAGAATATGAGTTGCAAGTAGTCTTACTTCGAGGCTCTCCAGCTTCCTGTTGCAGACCAACGAAAATCAGTTAGCTATAATGTCATTTCAATATGAACAGACTATTCACTGAAAGACATTAAAATTCAGATTCGACACCTCTTTGCCCTTTCTTGCGGCGTTAATTGTGCAAACTTCACAATAACCTCTTCAATATTGCTGGTAAAAGCAAACAAGCAAAGTGAGCCACATTTGTTACCTTTCAAACAAGTTATCCCTCTAACGGCATCTACTGTATACATAAATAACTAAAGGCATAAATATAACATTATTTAGACAGTTATACCCAGGACTATTTTGAAGTGATTGATATGAAACTGAAACTGTGCGTAACTAAGTAAACAAAGAATCACTGTAACATAGACTCTGATACATATTTGTATACTGTTAAATAAAGAAAACCAAATAAAGCACAAATCCAGAGATCAAAATGGTAACCAATACATCATTAAAATCAGAGTCCACCAAGCTTAGGCTGTGTAATTATCAAAGTTGCTAAGAATAAAAATGTGAGATGACACCTGAAAAAAATTGAATTTTTATCTGCAGTAGGTATAAATCATTCTCGAATTACTATAGCTTCTACTTACGCTATTGTTATACATGATACAGATATAAAATTATTTCACCATCGATACAGAAAGCCAATAGATACCAAAAGGTTTAATATAGCTAGAATCTGCAAACAAAAATGATATTAAATGATTCAAAAGGTGTAACAGGAGGTGCAGTAGAAACAACAATGATGGGAATAAACATCATAAAAAAGTATAATCTATGGCAAAATGAAGAATAAATATATTGAGGAAAGTATGAATTAGACCCTCCAAGAAAATAAAATAACATTCTCATTCTTATGATACCTGCGCTCTCCATGGAATAAGGTAGGCTTTCCTGTTGGAGAAAACATTAGAAGGATAATGTGAATGTCACATAATATTGATAATTCCTTAGCTTTCTTCAAGATTCCAGTTCTGCGTTTCGAATATGTAACTTGTCTGTTGCTATAGCTCTCTAACCTTTTTATTTTTAGTTTAACCCTTCCCATCCTGCAAATTCAAAAGAAAATCCAAATGTTTATTCTAAGGTCACAACTCTCTACATCTACTCAAGTTAATCAAGGAAAAAATATAGTAAAGTTATGCAATATATAGCCATATGAGCTTCGACAGAATTTGAATTTCAATTACAAATTCTCAAAATAGAAAATTTAAGTGAAACTTAATATATAAAAAAGAAATGGCATTTATTGCACCCATGATCATGTTCCCACGTCTAATCAAACAACAAATAAGCTTTTAAGGAAAATATGATAAAACTTCAAAAAACCCAGAAAGAAAATAACCATAGAGTTACAAACAAAGGGAAAGAGAAGAAAATTGGTAGACAAGCAATTAATGGAAAACAAAAGGAAAAGCCTTCGAACAGGCCAAGACATAATTTATTAATTAAAACAAAACCCAATTACAAATATGAAGTAAAACCAGATAAGAAAACCATTAATGAATAAAAAGGAATAAAATGAGTGGTGAAATCAATAAGAGAGAGGGAGAGAGAGAACAAATTCTTACAGTGAAGTTAAAAGGAAAAAAGGAAGAAAAAGTAGAAAAGGAAAGGAAATAGAAATAGAAAAAGCTTACAAAGAAGAAGGAGAAGGGGCCAAGCTGTGATTTCGGTGTATAAAAAGAGCGGGACCAACCAGAAACTATTTCGTTTCTTGAGCGAGAGGTAGACGGTGGAGAGAGCCAAGCAAATCAATGGTGAAATCTTCAAAACACATTTACAAAAAGAATGTGTAGTGTACTATGGGTTAATGTTATTCGGCCTAGTAGCGTTAATGGTTCACAGGTCGGTGGCTTAGAAACGGTATCCATAGTCAAATCGGTTACATCATCATTTTTAATCCATTGTTTGGTGAATTTGTCTGCTTTAATTAAATAAATTATTTAAATATTAAAAATTTAATTCAATTAATTTTTAATTTAATTTAATCGATTCAATCGAAGACGGATGTCTTAATCAATTCTTAATTCTTTTGATTGGTCCAATTTAGTTTTGAAAACAGCATTTATCCCAAGCTATTTCAGCTAATTTGAATTATTCACTTGAGGAGAAAATATATTCTAACTTGATATATTTTTTGTACATTGATAATTTAATCTCTCTAATTTTATTTTAAAAAATTGAGTCTCTACTTATCAAGTTTAAAAACATAAATTTAATTGTTAACACCATTAAAATTTTGGACGAGCAATCAACTGAATTAAGTTGAATCAAGTGAAAAAAATTTCAAGTTGACAAGTATTATTTTATCATCCTAACTCAATTTAAAATTTTTTTCGATTGAGTAAAGTGAAATGAAATTTGAATTAAACAGAACAAATTTGTTCGAGTTAAGTTAAAAAATTAAATCCGTTATATTGAAATCTTGTTGACAATATGACAAAATTTCAAGTTAAGGTAAATGTCATATATATATATTTGAAAACTTTTTTAAAATAAAATAAGAAAAAAATAATTAGTATTATGATTTTATAATTTACTTGTTTAATGCCTCAAATTTATCATTTTGGATTAGTCTTTTTAATTATAAGTTAGCATTTTTTATATATTCTTTAGATTTCTTAAATATTTTTAATTTTTGAAAATTATTTTGAATTATTTTGTAATTTTTTTAGAGGAACCAATTTGCACATTTTCGAAACTATCAAGGACTCAATGGATATTTACATCAATTTTTTTCAAGTTATTCAAATTATTCTAGTTATAAAATTCAAATCAACTCCAACTCAAAAAACTGAATTACTTATTCGAATTGATTAAAAAATTGAAAAACTCAATTCCATTAACCCAAAATTTAAAAAAAATAATTTTTTAATCAAATCTAAATTTATTCACCCATGCTCATTACAAAATCATTATTTTTGTTATATAACTACCAATTGAATTTTTTTTCAAATATCACACTAACAAATTTAATAAAAGAAATTTTGAAACTTGAAAACATGTATTAAATTCCTAAAAATAAAAATAAAGAGATTAAATTTTAAATATACGAAAAGTATAAAAACATAAAACATATATTAACCTTCATTTTTCTATTTAAATAATAAAATATATTTATATATTCATAATTTTGTTATTAAAATTTTAATTGGAGTCCAATTCACCTAAATTGAAAGAAGTAATTTATTCAAAACTGATTTAAATCATGATATCCTTATGTCTAAGCTAACTCATATATTTAAATATATTTTTAATTTGATACTTTTATTTTCGAAAAATTGTAATGTGATTTAAAGGTTAAATTGTTCATTCAATCCCATTTATTTGGTCTACTAAGTAAATTTCAATTTAAACCACAATTTGAATTATTATTTTAAGGTTTAAGGTGGTTTTGACATGTTATTTATTATGATAAGTTAGGGGAAATTATTGTTCCAAATACCTTTTTTCTTTTTAGGATTACTTCAATATTAAAGGATATCAATTTTCATACAAAATTTGCATCACAGAGTAATGATTAAGGTTTTATTGAGTTCACGAGTTTTATTTGAGTAAATGAATTTTTTTTATTGATGTAATTGACCAAGTCAAATACAACAAATATGTCGAACTCAACATCAACTATTGTTGATTTTGCATGTATTCGTGGTTTCGTACTTCATTTTAAATCCTAACCCTATTAAATGTAAGGAACTAAGCTTAACATTAGTTGATGTCGAATTATTCGTAAATTTCACAATTTAAGATAAACCTAACATAATAAATGCTATACTATACTTGACAACACTAGGTGTTGACTTTAGAGGTTTTATGCATTTTAACCGCTTAACTACAACTACCTTGATTGACAATAACATATACCTAAAATTTTAGATTTTCACCTCAAAATCGATCTTTTAAATTATATATTGAGTTTATTTAGGGAAGTGAACCATATAGTTTAAGTAACTATCAATTTTGTAATTTGGTCTTTATTTTTGGTATTTATATTAAAATTTTCAAATTGTTAGTAATAAATATCTTTGTCTGTGTGCTAGGTTAAGAAAAAGAACCTTCGAATTCAAAGGAACTTAGGGTATCTGATGTCAAAAGAAGGGATGCTTAGCTTAGGGCCTGTCTAGTAACAGCGAAGTTTTTAAAAGTCACTGAAATACATCTCATTCCGTTGTGAACACCATTGATCACGACCTTAGTAGAAAGGTGGAGACCAGAGACAGTGACTTTCCACTTCCTATGTGGTGAAATGGCAATCATATTGGAAGATGTACTTTTGATTATGAGCATTTCAATTGAAAGGTTTGTTGTTATCAAGTTCACCGAGTTAGATCTAGAGCCAAAAATAAGAAAATCACTTGACAATTATTCAGACGACAAAAAAGATGTAACAGCCTAATTTTCAGTAGTATCGGGAATAGAGATTTAAGATCACTAAATCCAACGGGTGAGTTGAAAATTTAATAAATTAATACCTATGAGTCAAATATGAATATAAAAGCATTTTTGAATTAGTGAATTTGGTAATTTAAAAGAATTAAATAGGTAAATTGGGTCGAGAATGAGGTATTGAGACCTAGACTTCATAAATCGAGCCATAAATATTTTTAGAAATATTTATGGAGTGTTGGTGAGGTAGTAATAAAATTTAGTCAGAAAATTTTGATGTTTGGGTGGTTAATTAAATAAAAAGGACTAAATTGAAAAGGGTGTAAAAGTTGCTAAAAGGATTAAATAGCTCAATTGTCAAATAAGGAAGGACCTAAAGTGAAAATAAGCCCAAAGGAGATATTTTGGGCGGCAATAGCTGAGAAAAATCAGGAAATGGGTGAAATAAGGGCAAAATTGGAAAATTGCCAAAATTGGCTAAATAAAAATGGGACTAAATTGGAATATCTAGAATTCTCTTCATTTCTCTTCATATTCATCAGCTGAAAAACAGCCATGGATGAGGGTTCAAGCTGGTTTTCATACTCTAGCTTCATGTAAGTTTAATTCTTGCTTTCTCCTTGAAAGTTTTGTGTTTTTGTGACTTTTACAAATAGGTCCACTTGTCGAATTCATTAGTTTTGGATTCTATGAAAGAAATTGAAAGTTTCTATGAATATGTGCTGGAATTATATGATGATTTGGCATGGAATTAGAGCTTTAAATTGTTTATATGCTGATTTTATTGAAAAAATTGAATAGAAAGTGAATGTTTGGGACCTAATTGTAAAAGAGTTTGAAGTTAGAGTTTTATGTGAAAATTATGAATTTCAATAGTTATGAAATAACTTATAATGTCTAGAAAAAATATTAATTGAGAAAATTATCTTAATTGAGTGGTTAATTGAGTAAGGACTGAATTGTATGAATTGAGAAATTTGGGGTAAAATGGAAATCAACATTTTGCACTAAAACTGTTTTGGGCAGCAGCAGTAGTTTAACTTTGAAAAATCACCAAAAATTTTATAAATTGAATTAGAGTATGAATAAAATATGAAATTAAAGCTTATTGAGTCTAGTTTCTTATAAAAGAAATTATGTAAGCAATGGAATTGTAAATCATGAGATACAATAACTTTTGTGAGATAAGGTCAGAATGATTTCGGGTTCCCCTGTTCTGACTTTGTTAAATCATAAAAAATTGGATAAAAATAATTAGGGGATTAAATTTATATGTTTAGAATCCTGAATGAGTATATTTTCAAGAGAAACAAACGAGGATATCATTTGAATTCTGTACGAGAAGATAATTAATTTTTAGTGAAGAAGGGTCGGGATTGTCAGACAGCAGAACAGGGGAGACTTCAATGAATAAACTGTATTAATTGGACCAATAAAAAAGTATGAAAATTTTATGGTAAGAAGACATATGAGTCTAGTTTCTGGGAAAATTTATTTATCTTAATTTGGAGTTCTGTAGCTCAAGATAAAAATAATTTAGTGACTATGACACAGATGGACAGCTTGAATATTCACATAAGTAGATGGTGAAAATTATGGATAATGTTACCTACAAGTGTGTTGTTTATACTAAGGATGTGGATGGAGAGGAGGAGGAGGAAAAATATACATATATATATGAATGACTCGTGTATAAATTGATCACATGCCCGATTATAATCGACAAGTGTTGAATTAGAAATGATATAATGATTTATTTGGAATATTTATTATGAAATTATGATTATCGTTATGATACAAAAATTGAACTTATGAGTTTATATGGCTAAAATTTTAGTGATTATTTGTTAATTTTATAAATTTCATGATGTGTTACTTCATATGTATTGATGATAAAATCGTGAATAATGTAAAAGCATGAAAATTGAATAAATGATCAAATTGAGCATTTCAGTTCAGTGACAAGATGAATTGAAGGAAAAGACCATGGTTGGATCATGGCAACAAGTGATAAGTGATAGCTTCGGCTACACTTATCTGATCAAGGAAAAGTGGAAGTGATAAGTGATAGCTTCGGCTACACTTATCTGATCAATGACAAATGACAAGTGAAAAGTGGTAGCTTCAGCTACCTGATCAGTGAAAAGTGGTAGCTCTGGCTACCTGATCAGTGAAAAGTGGTAGCTTCGGCTACAAGAGACAAGTGACAAGTGATTTCCGTATAAGATCATATCTGGGATATGGCATCGGTGTGATATATGCTACTGTATAAGACCATATCTGGGATATGGCATCAGTGAGATATGTGATTCGTGTAAGACCATAGCTGGGCTATGGCATCGATATATGAATATGTGTAAGACCATAGCTGGGCTATGGCATCATTATGTGAAGATATGTAAGAGCAAAATTGAACTATGGCATCGAGAAAACGAAGTACTCAATTCCGTAAGATGTTCACTAATTTGAAGAAGTTTGGTAAGTATTACATGGAATTATGTGACATAAGGAAATACGAGTTGATGAGACATGAGCATAAAACTTGGTTGATGAATGAGTTCATTTGTGATTATATATTTCTACGCCTTGAGTGTATTATCCGTATGAATTGGTATTCCAAATGAGTTAATGAGAAAACTTCTAGTATGAAATAATCTGAGTTCGAAATGAAATATAATGAAAGCGTACTTGAAATACATTGGTATGTCTTGTATATGCTATTTGAATTCATAAATATGGAAAGTAAATGTATGTGGAAATATAAGATAATGATATCTGTACATGGAATTTATTGATGAATACGTACATCTAAATTTATATGATAGATTTTAGTGAACATTGAAATTGGGCTCAATAAGTGATTTGGCAATTTGAATTGTGATTGGTAGGAATAGTTAATGAATTGCATATTTATGAATTGTTACACGTATTTTTCTGAACTACGAGGAAGTGATGGTAATTGATACATGAAAATATGAACTATGATATATATAAAAACATGGAATATGTTTGATAAATGTGTTCATTCATAATTATGGAATTATGTACCTCATGTGTGCTATTTGCATAAAGATGATATTTCAAATACTTTGGTAAATAAAACTTAAATATGCAATAGTATGAAATCAAGATAAGTTGTTATGAAAATATATTTAGATTACAGAGATATGGCTGATATATGTTGTATGATTACATAACGTGAAATTGTGTATATATATGAGAAATTTAATGAGAATTAAGTCCATACACGTTTCTTGTTATTTATATGAAGTATACGACTGACAAGGGTGATGAAGTTATAAACAGAGAGTTACACGGGTTGAAAACACGAGTGTGTGACTTTCCAAAGTGTGAAAATTTTCTAAGTGTTGCAAAAGTTTCATATGTTTACGGTTTGGTCCCGAACCACCCTGAATGTATGTTTTGGGCCCCGTAGGCCCATATAAGAGACGTTAAACATATGTATGAAAGTTTTTAATTTAGAAGAAATTTTATGGCTGTTTTTTTTACATGATTGATCATATTAAGTTCAGTAATGCCTCGTACCCTATTCTAGGCTCGGAATACGGGCAGGGAGTGTTACAAAAGATCTTAAGGCAATCGAGTGAAATTCACATTGGTGCATTCATTGATCAAGAATCAATTGGATAACAGTGTGAGCAATGAAGATATTTTTCAATAATACTATGCAACATTGACAGTCTACTGATGGCAGATAAGTCAAGGGGTCTTTGCTAGTTGATGTATCTGCAGGACCTTAGTCGTGTACGTAGTTATAGCCGGGGGTTTGTGGTTTTAGCATTCATGTACTGAGCTCTTAATAGTTCAACTAATCAGAAAACAAAGCAATTAAATGGTTTCTACACCTTCTTTCAAATATGGGCATGGATGTGCATGTTGTTTATAACGTCCCCTCTTATGTGTTCTATTTTACGTTAGCAAAAAGATAAAAAGACATTTATATACAATGCATGCGCGATTTTTAGGATTTATTTTTATAATGTTGCTGATAAATTTTAAAAATAATTGTAAATTTAGGTTGAATTTGGATCGCACCACATATTATTAGGAACCGACACAAACCCAGATTGATATTGATAGATATGCAGCTCAAGGGGTTAGTTACTCAACCTGTCAAAAGGATTATAGTTCCAATACGTAATTATCATTCAGTCTTTTGTTAGCTTGCAATTAGAAAATATAGTTCCAAGCGACGTAGTATTTGGCGGAGGATATTCAAGCAGTACTACCAAGGGACACAGCGGAGGAGGCCCAGACATTGGGTAGGGCATAAACTACTGTTATCTGCTTCAACATCATCGAGTCGAACTTAATGATCAGGTGTTGCGGCAGAGGTCGACAGGACACAAATTGAGCTAAAGAACGTCGAGATTGGATCCGTTAGTGGCAATGGCGTCATGTTTTTTTCATCATTGGACAACTGATCCAAGACTATTGTTTCCATATGGATCCACGGTATATGATTTGGTATAGGGCAAGCGGGTTAGGTTTTTTATCCAAAGGACTAGTATCTAGTTATCCGGAGGGCACCCACATCCAACGGGTGATGGATTAGAATTCAGTAAGCTGAAGCACAAGCGCAAATGGTATTTGTCGATGAGGATGTCCCAGAACCAGCTGATCTGATGCCTGACATTGGAAGCAATCGTGGTAGTCGACGTCAACCTCGTCGAGCTGGTAGGGGTCAGCCTGATGTTAATGAGCATACTACCCCTTGGGTTCATTGCCCCCAACCTCTTCAGGTCATCCCTTATCTTGATTCAGAGCTTTTGTATTTCCCCATGCAGCACCTGTCATCATACAAGTTTGGCGTAGACACTTCATAGCTAGTTCCTTCAACTGATTCACCCAGTTTTAACATAGCATAGACAAAGGACATTTCGAATTTCTTTTCAGTAGATTTTAAGCCCAAGTACATCAACTGTAAGAGAAACCAATAGATAATTGGTTCACTCCCCCTCAGCATTACGGGTTTAAGGTTTAGGGAAATTCCGATGTAAATGTTATTGTGGTTAATTTTCTAGTAAGAGTTTACACGCTCTACAAAAAGAAAAATTAATGATTTTCTTGTCATTTCTCATCAACACATAAATTATGTTAATCGCCTGCACTTTTTCCGATGGTTTCCTTCCCCGTTCAATTACTAATTTTATATGGTCAGTTTACCTTAGTGAAACTCTGTAAATTCATTTTGTGCTATTTTTCTTCAACATAAAATAACTAGATTTTTTTACTTCTTACTTTTAGATTTAAAGAGAGATTGTTATTATTCAAAAGACATGAAAAATTAATAATATGAATCTAAAAAATTGATATTGTCACCCCTAAAGAGAATATTGATTTTCTTGCTCAAAGTTTCAATTAGTTTTGTGTTTGTTATTTTGCTTTGGAGCCGACTCTTTGAACATCTGTGAATTCGAGAATAACAAAGAAGGTTACTAGATAGAAAATTAAAATCGATTAAAGTTACAATCGAATTGATCAAAAAATCTGAAGACCTCCCTATAAAATCCTTACTATTTGACCACCTCCCCATGGCATCAGACAGGTTCATACACAAGTACTAAGATTGATGTGTACAATTGTAAAAAAAATCAGAGAAGTTCTTTTTCTAATATAATTTTTTAAATTTCGTCACAAACACTTGCATTTGCAATCTGACACTTTTGATGGTGAAGAAGCTGCTGCTTCTTTTTCTTCTTTTTTGCTTAATGACGTAAAGAATTTATGTATCCGTTGATCCATGGAACTATCTACATCATTGCCGACGCACTGAATGAAGCCTAGTGGCTAAAGATTTACAAATGATCAAAATAGATCTTGGCTTTAAGCGTGACCTCCGGTTTTCGTAATGGTTTATGTAACCTAGATTCTTATGCATTATTGAGTTCATATTTTATTCCTTTTAGTCCTCTTTGATCTCCCTTATTTCTGGCCTTTGTGTCAATCTTGAATAAATGGCTAAAAGAGAATAAGTATAAAAGAAAGGATAAGAACAATCTTGACCTATCTCATCCAGTTTGATTCTACCAAAAATGTTGATTAACAGGAAACCAGTGAATCAATAATATAAATATTATCAGTTTGTGGCTAAAAATCAGAAGATTAAGATACAATTTTCAAACGCAAAATGCATGTAAAATTGATATGATAATCAGAGCAGATACATTTTATCATTCACTTGAGGAAAATTGCCCTCCATTACACCTATCGCATCAACTGAGAAAGTTTGTAAGTTTGCCAACAGAAAAATGTGGCAATCAGTTGATCATAATACATCTATATGGAAAAACTGGACCAAAGAATAACAATTATCCCCAAACCCATACATCCATAAAATTAGCTTATACCTCTGCTTCATTCAGATTGCATGGGAGCCACTTTTCCTTGAAATCTCGCTATGGCAATATCAGCTATCAAGTGCACCAAGTGCCTTCATATCCTCGAGGAATGCTGTGTACGAGTCATCTATACTCTGTCCCTTCGGAGCTGATGATGTGCTAGCTGATTCAGGCTTCACAATGGTAGTAGCTACAGGCTTGGTGGTCGCTGTCATGATTAAGTGTGAAGGCTTTGGTCTTGCTTTTGGGGCAGCAATCTCCCTCCTTACTCGAACAGATGCAGGCACCTAAGACTCGTAATAGCTTAAATCAGGACTGTGATAACATATATGCCGTCATTTTCTAGAGTTTTGGCAATATACCAACACAGCAAATTGGTCTTTAGGAAGTGCTAAGAACGTTCACAAAAATAGTATTTCTTTATCTGGTATAGTTTTCAGGATTAGAAAACAATGTTGGCTAAGATAAGTTATCAACTTAACATAAATGGCACAAAATATAGAAACAGTGCATACTTGACCATATTTGAGAAAAGATTCTTCAAAGTTCTAATCCTTACATGTAGGTTGTTGGCATAGACCTTAAAGATCATCTAAAAGAAAGCTACTAGCCAGAGGGGTAGAAGTGAAACTACTTAACCGTTTCAACATCCCAAATCTAAAGGAATGGGAACTCACTCAATGCTGATGCCCACATCATACCAAAAGGGACATGTTCCAAAAAAAATTATAAAAAAAAGAACATTTTAATCACCAAGCTACAGCAATGTGGCTCAATAAGCTCCAAAACTCTATGTCTCATGCATCCATGAATATGTATCAAATCATATTCATAGTCACAGTAATTATAAACCAACATAATTCTAGCAAAGTGCACTTACCATAGCCGTAAGTTCCGGCTGGTGCTGAGCCAGTGGTCGCTTAACAACAGTAGATGCAGCAGATTTAACATATGATGGTTTCTGTGGTAAGGGTGGTCGGTTTGCAAGATTATAATCATCCAGCGCGGCAGGTGGTGGACCAGGTGGAAGTGGTGGTCTCATCATTGGAGGAGGTCCAGGTGGGGGGCCTAAAGGTGGTTTTGGAATAAGTGGAACCATCATTCCTGGAGGAGCAGCTTGACTAGGAAGTCCACTGGCAGATAGTGCTGCCCGCATGTCTGGAAGCGGCGGCGGAGGGAAACCTGGTATTCCAGGGGGTAAAATATCTGGCTGTAAAGCTGGGACCATGGCAGGTCCAGGCACCGGAGGTTGTCTGGGAGGAGGTGGAGGTGGTGGAACCATTTTAGAAATTGCTGTATGGTTATTGGTATCAGCTTCTGACGGACCACCTTCACCTTGATTAGTAGCCAATTTAGGGGGCATTCCAGGAGGAGGGGGAGGGAGTACAGTTGGCACCTAAGAAGGAGAGCAAGACAGACAAATTAACATTTTTCTCACAGAAAATATTTCTAAAGAATTAGGAAACAATTTCACCGTTCTCAGCTTTTGACCAAGTGTAGATCTTTCTGTGTAAGAAGATCAATGTTGACAAGACATGCGCCTAGACCTTGCACCTTAGGGCTAAACAAAAAATTCACTAGAGACCCTTCCAAGCAAGGCTTTTTGAAGGCCATAGGCAAGAGATCTCTTAAATTTATTTTATTTTTAGCTTTTCTCAATGGATGTACCTTTGTTAGTGAGAAAGGGCACAGTATCAAACTCTCTACTGCTCAATATTTGAGTATTCAACAACAGACATGGGACCTTGAGGAAATCATGTATATTGTCCAACCAAATATTTTGCATGTTTTGTAGATAAACTAAACTCTTTAGATCTTAAGATTACACAAACACTTAAAACATACATATTGTTTATATGCTCAAGCCAGAAAGGTGGCATATCCAGAGAGGATGTTAGAAGAGCTTACCTGAGCAAGATCCTTGGAGGTCAAGTCATCTGGCATGTTCCCACTAGTGCCAGGTGGAGGTGGCTGTGCAGACTGTGGAAGGGGAGGAGGTGGAGGTAGTGGAGGGCGAACAGCAACTTGATCTTTAGGTGGGGGACCAGGAGGTGGTGGAGGCAAAGGAATACCCAAGTTTGCTGTGGCAGGCGTGGACGGCACAGGAGGTGGGGGTGGTAGAGGCAAAGATGAAGGCACAACCGTGCCATCCCCAGAGTTTGAACCAGCATCTAGCAAAGGAGGTGGAGGTGGTACAGCTAGAGGAACATCCTCCGACTCTGTCTGTGAGGATGATGCGGCAGCACTTGATGATGCTGCAGACAAGGGAATTCTAGGTCCTGAAGGCCAAAACAAAAGCAGACTAAAAGCATGAGTGAGAGAAAATAATAAGTAAAAAATGCAGGAGAGAGAACTATGTTTAAGCAGACAACAAATCAATAAGGAAGTTGCCAGACCTATTGACGATTTGTACATAGGTGGCTTTCCAGGTGGTGGAGCCCCAGTGGGATTCAGAGCAGGGTGATAGTAAACAGAGTCCTGCAAAAAAAAAAAACAGCAGCAGAGCAGCAAAGGAAAAGAATTAGGCTCCAAAGCAAATAGAGAGTCCATCAAAAAAATTATTGTACATGTTAGTCATCTGATTCAAATCTTACTTCAGGCTTAGGATGCTTTGCTCTGTCTTCCTCTTCTGCAGTTGTCCTTCTGCGAGGAGGCCCCAAGTGACTGCAGCAGCAGAAGACAAACAATAGTAGGTAAATAAGAATTGGGAGATGATAAGAATGAAGCATTAACAAACATATTAAAACGATAATGTCTATTTACCTGAACATAACAGGGGTCTCACCCTTCTCCTTCATTTTGTCTTCGAATTCCTGACCAAGGGAGTAATGAAAACTGTAGTTATCTCATACAGACAAGTAATTCTAATAAATGTCAGAAAATCATAAATTATTACCTTCCTCTTCTTTAAGACAAGATTAAGTGTGTCTTCGAGTTGTCTCTTCCTGTGTTTTCTTGCTTTGTCTAATGCACCTTCAGCCTCTGCAGTAACTCAACAAAGTTATTGACCAGATTCTAAAATTAAAATCAACAAAAAAATAATCAAATGTATTAGTAGAGAGAATAAGGTGAACAGAGGACACAACATAATGAAGCAATAAACATCCAATAGGAATCAGTGCTACATTGAACAAACCTACTAGTAATACCACTATGATACCCCCTTTCAACCTTTCTTCACATAAGAAGGAAGAAAGAAAGAAGGAATTGGGAAAAGATAACTTATCTAGGTAGTTAATATCTATTTTTCGTTAAGATCGCCATCTTACACTAGGTAGTTAATTTCTTCACATAAGAAGAAAGAAAGAAAGAAAAAAGGAATTGGGAAAAGATAACTTATCTAGGTAGTTAATATCTATTTTTTGTTAAGATTGCCATCTTACACTAGGAAATAGTCAATTCACTTCCATCTTTATGCTGTATTTGATCAAACAAATATTTCACAGGAAGACATATAGCCAAACATCCTGGTATTGACTTAAAAAAATCAAATCATTGCTTAAAGGAAATACTGATTTTCTTCCATTTGATTTAGAAATTATTATGTTTCTCACGCTAGTAAAAACTCAGCTAATGCCATGTTCAAGGAAATGCCCAAACACCACAAAAGATAATAACCAAAACCAACTCCAGATGAAGTAAAAATAAAGCAAAAAAAAATCAATCAGTAACAAAGGCTTGTTCAGTCCCTTCATTAAAAGTACAGCCCTAAAATTTTGACCACTACAGGTAAAAAAGGGTAAAATCCAATGCTATAAAATTTAGCAATTAAAGTATAACCACCACCATAAGCTCTACTCTTATTCGAGTTCAGTAAACAGAGATATTTACTCATTAATCAATCATGAAACATCTAAAAAGAACGACTTACTCATCACTTCTAACTTCTCAATCTGCTCCATGATTGCCTGAGGATCCTTCTTCAAAATCCCCACCTCCCTCACCTTCTTTCTTTCCTTCTTGTTCTGTTATAACATATAAAACACCAACCACGATTTAAACATTCAAATGTACATGAATGCTAAAACCGAGACAAGACTTATATTTATAAAGTCAGCTCCAAAGTAAGCGAAATAAAATTATGCAATCCTCTACTATGTTTTTTTTTTCAATTTTGAATAAATAAAATTCAACAGCTTATTTAAGGCGAATATTAACTTTAAACAAAATAATTTCCCCAGGGTTCTTCGGAAATTCACTTTTTTTTAAGTAAATATTAAAAGAACAGAAAAAAAATCAATTTAGATGACATCTTTTTCCCTTACCCTTTCAAACCGAAACAAAGGAAAAAAAAAGCCAACAGGAAGATCGAATTGAATCCGAAACAATTAAAACCAAGAATTGAGTATCATTGAAGTAAAAAAGAAAGCAGAAAACCCTGAAAAGAAACGGAAAGAAGTAGGATTGTACCCGTTTAAGTTCTTTCTTACGAAGCTCCTTACGGTAGGCATCCGTAGGGTTCATAACTTTGCCCCCTTTCGTTGTCTTCATCTTCTATTTCTCTTTGAAGCTCTGTCTTCTTCACAAATTTTCTTAAACCTTTTAGGGCTTCTTTCTCCTCCTGCTGGTTATTATTCCGATTTCAAATTAGGGGAAAGAAAATCGATCGGCCTACGATGTTTCGGATATACATATTATTTTTACTGTCAAAATTACGGTTTTCTCCTTAGCTTACTGAAGCTTGGGTTGGGCTTAAACTTTTTCAATGGCCGGGCATTTTCATATTTACACCTATCCTTCCTTCAGGCCCAAATAATTATTTTTTGGATTAAATATTAATTTGGCCCCTGAGCTATACCTCATCCAACAATATGATATCTCAGGATTTTTTATCAATTTGGTACCTATACTTAGAGGTGTGCATGGGCCGGGCCACCTGCCCTAGCCCGAAGGCCCGCCCAAAATGTGAGAGGGTTTGGGCAAAAATAGAGGCACAAAAAATGAGCTTAGGCAAAAAAAATGCTCGTTTAAAAAATGTGTCGGGCCTCGAGTAAGGCATTTTTGGTCCGGGCCCGGCCCAAATTCACTACATTACAAAAAATCTTTTTTTTTAATATTATTTTTTTATTGTTTTCTCCTTATTTTGTTACTATTTTACTATTATGTTGCTACTATTTTGTTGTTATTATTTGAATATTGTATAAAACTTATTTTATTGTTAACTTTTTTATTATTTTAAAGACATTTGTTAATTTTGTTATTATTTTAGAAACATTTGCTTGTTAATTTGTATCTATTTTAGTGTTATTTAAGTATACATATTTTTTAAAATTTATCTTCAATTTGTCGAGAAATATTTATTTGATGTTTTTAATATTTTTTATGGTTTATATATATTTTAAAATTATATAAAAATTAATATGGGCAGGCCGGGTTGGGCCCTAGTTTTAACATTTTTATTCGAGTATGGCTTGGGCAAAATTTTAAGCCCATTTTTCGGGTCAGGTTGGGCCGAACTCGGGCCTAACAAATCGACTTAAATTTTTAGTTGAACTCGGCTCGAACTCAACCCGACCCGGCCCATGCACACCTCTACTATACTATTTCGCCATCTAGAAAAGTTGTCCATTTCGTTACTGAATTGACATGGCCAGACTGACCAATAGTTAGTGACACGTGTCCAATTTTTTAGAAATAGAAAAAGCATAAATGACATGAATTTTACACGTCAAATAAATGGAGGAATTTAAAAGAAATAATTGTGGCTTTTATTTTTTTTTCAATTTCCTTTTAGCATATTCATTCAAAATATGAATTCCTTTGACGTTTAAATTACTAATTTGGTATCTGAATTATAGTTAAAATATAATTTAATTTTTTTAAATTTTTCTTAATAATATTCTAAACAAATTTTAAAAATTTAAAATTAAATATAAAATATTAAAAATATATTAAAAATGCTTATATATCAAAAAAACCCTTAAAAAATATAAAAAAAACAATTAAACTCCTGTATGTCACACGATTGTGTGCCACACATGGTTGCATGACATGACCATGTGGCCCATTGGTTTTTTGTGCAAGTTTGTCCACACAATCATAGTGAGATATACGGCCTAGCAACACGGCCGTGTGTCCCTGAATTACACGGGCATAGTTTGATAGATGATTTGACCGCACGGTCATGCCCTTAAGCCACACGGACTAAGCTCTGTCGCACGGCCAGACCACACAGCCGTGTAACTCATATTTTCACTTTTTACCTAATTGTTTTGTAAAAATTTCAGTTTAGTCTAGAACTGTTCCCAATTTATTTTAAATGCTTCGCATGCTCGATTTAAGTCCGAATATGATTGAGTAACATGGAAATGGTTGTAATTGAATTATGAAATAAATTATTTGGTTATCTATGACTGGGTAGTGAACAATGTTAATGTTTTACTGTTGTAATATCTTATAGCTCGGGTCAGGCGACCGAATCAGGAATAGGATCTTAAATTCACACCCAATTAAACCTTGCCGTTAACTAAAATAAGTAATTAAGCTCCTCCATTAATAGTTTTCATCATTGATCATATTGATCGTTAAAATAAATTAATAGACCAATAAAATAGTAACACGTGACAGCTTCAGGTTTAATATAATACTTTTACATTAAAATATTAAAAAATCAGAAAAATTATAAAAAAAAAACATAAATATTATTTTTTTAAAAGGGAAAGTGGGTTATTTTTTATTAATAAAACAATAAAATACATAAGAAACGGTCTACTAACTAAAGCAACAAAGGAAACAAAACAAATAAAGCAAAGTAACTCATCAATGAGTTGGCCCTCATTCAATGACCATCTTATCTTCCCAATTCCATGACCATCTTAGCAGAACATGGAAAAACTCGAACAACACTATCCTCTTCAGCAAAACCTTACGTCGTTCCCCTCCCATTATCCCAAGTCCAGCAACCCAAAAACATCTGAATCTCCAAACCAATAGCACAGCCTTCCCCCAAGAAACCTACCCTTTCACCAATCCCACTCAACCTCAGTCCCCATCCCAGCTCCCCCACCACGAAGACACCCATCATTCAACCGACGCCTAAATACGATCCTACCCCTTCCCACCCTCCAAATTATTCAAGAACCCACTCAAGGGACTTAGCTTAACCTTCGATCAGAACTTTTAGGTGCTACATTCACCATTTCTCCTCCCAACTCCCCCGTGCCGACCATGTCGGTCCATTTCCACCATGGCCCTAACAAAATCAGGCACATTCCCCACCAAGTAAGCACTCCCACCCCTCCTCAACCCCTCTTTTGCTACTATATGAGCAACTGTATTTGCATATCTGGAAACATGTCTATATGAACACCTGCTAAACATCTCTACTTTAATCTTAGCATCATAAATATAGGCCCCTATATCCGAACCATCATTTATGCATGATCTCATTTTTTTAATCATCGACAGAGCATCACTTTCCAGAATCACCTCTCGAAATCCTAAATCAACCCCCAAGCTCAACGCTTGAAGACAAACGAGGGCATTGCAAACCCCGTAGGTATGTGGCAATTAACAATTTCTCTCGAACCCACCACTTGACCCCCTCCATTTCTGACAACAATCCCTGTACATGATTTCATTCCTTTTCCATTGAAGGCAACATCATAATTTATTTTAAGAAAAGGAGAATCCGGGGGCCTCCACCTCTCATACTCAATCTTTCCGACAGGTAACTTATTCTGCATTGCGTCATTTTCATTCATATCATTCTCAACCTTTTTTTAATACATCCTGTGGTAGAAGAATCACCTTGTCAAGGATCAGCCTATTCCTCGCAGACCAAATAAACCAGAGGGTACAAACCACAATTCTGCATATAGTACTTGGGACCATGGAAAAAATATACGTAAGTCATTCTTGTAAAGATGCATTAGCTATATTTTCAGGCCACTCAAATCTAACATTCTCCATATTTCCCCTACAGAAGAACAATCTCTAAATATATGTTCAACAGTCTGCGCCACCTGTACATTTTGGACACATAGTTGAATTTCTCAACCTCTTATTCTACAAATTATGATAGTTAGGAATGTAATTTTTAAAGATGCACTAAACTGTAATCTTTATTTTCTCTGGTAAATTAATTTACCAAAGGTTTTTGTAAAATGCTCTGTAATTATAGTAAGTACCAAGCACCTCAGGTGAAATATCCTCGTGAAGGAAGATATTGTAAGCACTCTGCACTGTAAATTCACCCGATAGTTCATCACCCCAAACCACCATATCGTCTAGTAGATTTCTAGCAAGAGGAATATATCTGACTCTCTTCGCAACCTCATCAGTCAAATGCGTGATGAGTTTCTGTTCAATCCACCGCCGCGTTTGAGGATTAATCAAATTCGATACTAGTCTTACTAACGTATTAATTTCTAGAACTGGTATTCTCTTTTCTGGCAAGCTAGGGACCCACATATCCTCCCAAATCCTTATATTTGTGCCCGACCCCACACGCCAGCACAAACCTAAATTGAGCAATCCTCGCGCAGCCCAAATGCTTTTGTAGGTATATGAAGGGTAAGCACCAAGATTAGCATTCAAAAAATTCATTGACGGATATTATTTTGCTTCGAGTGACATCGTTAAAAGGGAATTCGAAAACTTAATCAAACGCCATCGATGTTTTGCAAGTAAGGCAATATTGAATTTTGCCAAATTACGAAAGCCTAACCCCCATCCTCTTTTAGCTGACACATTTTCATCCACGCGCACCAATGGATACTCTACTCTCTTCCCCCCATGTTTCTGCCACTAAAGTTGACTAATAATTCGTTCTAACTCCAAACAAAATGGCGTAAATGATAAGAAACATGACATAGCAAAGGTAGGAATTGCTTGCAACAAACTAGTAATACGACTTCTTAAACGGTCCTTTAAGACCTGAAAAGCCAATTTTTTATTTCTACCACCATGTTGGGTAAACCCAAATAACACTCTTGATCAGTAAAAGAACAGACCCGTAAACACACAACTAAAGCTTCACTATTCTGCTCATCCACATTAGTGCTAAAGTAGACAACGTATTTGTTGAAAGTAACACATTGACCTGATGAATTCTCATACTCAACCAAAATTTAATTCAAACACTGTAACACCCCTAACTTGTATCTTTTGCCGGAATAGGGTTACAGAGCATTATCGGGGTTTACGGATCAATTAGACAAAAATTTCAAACGTTTCATTACATATCAATACTCATAATAAAATCAATCAAAACATATATATCGACCCTTAAATGAGCCCTCAAGACCCGAAATACGTATTAGAAACAAGTCAAGACAAAATCAGAAACTCAGAGAATTTTTTAAAAACATTTAAAATTTTCAACACTGTAGGGGTCACACGGGCGTGTGGCCAGGCCGTGTGACTCACACAGTCAGGAGACATGCCCGTGCCTAAGGCCGTATGAGAATTCGAAATAGGGACACACGGCCATGTAACTCTCTAACTTAGGTTACACGGCCAAGTCACACACCCGTGTGCTAGGCCGTGTGAGCATACTAACTTGCATTTCTTAAAAAGATACAGGGGACACACAGCCGTGTCACTTAGCCATGTGTCACACATGGCTGAGATACACGCCCATGTCTCTACCCATGTGAACGAAAATAGGTCATTTTTTAAGCCACATTTCTCACCAAAATTGACACCAACCTAGCCTCAACAATTTACACATCAACAAGCCATAACAAGGCATTTAACACAAGTCTTAAACATGTATTATGACTATATACAACCCATATACCCTTAGGTCTCTCAAATGATAACTTAAAAATGTGTCCACCAAATATCCAAACTTACCTAATTAATTTACCTAACCATGTTACCAAAGTTCACTTTAACTCAATTATATACATACATATATCACTATACTAAAATCACAATCATACATTAATTTCATACCGATATGTATGTTGGTTATATAAACAAAATATTATTCTTAATATTTAGATAAGCTAAACTTTGACTAAGATCATACAAAAAACCTATACATGCCATATAAATCATTTTTAAGTTTCAAAAACTACCGAGATAAGCTGGATAGTGTGACTTGAGTGCTGACCCGATCGTCTAACCTTCCGAAAATTTACAAAGGAATTAAACTATACAAATAAGCTTAATGAAGCTTAGTAAGTTCGACGGGTTAAACAAAAATCTTACCGAACCTACTATAACAAGTCAAATAAATAAAATTATTCATGTCAATTCCCTATCATTCACAACTTTAATTAAATAATACATTCGTATTCAAATCAATACGAAAATAAATAACAAGTATTTCAAATTCATTAAATGAATCACTTTATCGAAATCTTTTCATTCGAAGAACTACTTACGGATAAGAGTACATCATCAACAGAAACTTATAAGAGCTAGTAGTCTCGAATACGCCAACAGAAGCTCATAAGAGCTTAATTTTAATCTAAATCCATGTTATTCATCAAAAAAATCTAATATTTGTCAATGGAAACTTCCAAAATTTTTAATAAAATCAAAAACAAAGGTGTGGTTTAGTTGGACTTAATTGTAACATAAAAATTATAAGAAACGGGTAAGAATTGAACTCACATGAAGCAAAAAAATGAAAAAACAGCTTAAGCTCTCTCTCCTATGGCTGTTTTGGCTGAAAATTGAAGAAGAAATGTTTAGAAAACATTTAAATTCAATTTTTTTTATTTTTAATTTCATCAAAATTACCATTTTTACATTAATCAAGCCATTTAATACTAAGTTATTATAATTACCAAGTTTTGTACCTTTTTCAATTTAGTCCTTTTTAATTAATTAACTATCAAAACGTTAAAATCTTTCAATGAAACTTTAATACTACCTTAATGACACTCCGTAAATATTTATAAAAATATTTACGGCTCAGTTTATAGAAACGAGATTTCAATACCTCACTTTCTAAAACCACTTGACCTAATAAATCATTATAAAACACAAATTACAAATTTAAAAATCTTTTTAAAACCATATTTGACTCGTAAATATCATTTACGAACTTTCTCGCTGGATTTGGTGGCTTCAAACCACTGTTTTCGACATCACTGAAAAATTGGGCTATTACAGACATATTGCACTAGTCACAGTTGCTTCCTCAAACAGGACATAATCATCAGCAAACAATAAATGGGATATTTCTGGACCCTCCGACAAATCTTAGCCCCTTTCACCATATTCTCCATAAGTTCTATACGTATAAGGGAAGATAACCCCTCACTACAAATTAGAAACAAATAACGACTAAGCGGATTTCCTTGCCTAAGACCTTTTTCAAGAGAAAACAACATTCTCATTTCACCATTTAAAGACGTAAAATAAGAAATAATACTAATACAATGAATATAAAGTCAACCCAACTTCTTAAGAAACACATTTGCAACATCATTTTCGTTAAAAACTCCCACTCCACCTTGTTATACGATTAGCTCATATCCAGTTTAAGAGTAAAATGACCTTTCTTACCTAACCTCTTACATTTATATGCATTAAAAATTTCGTAAGAAAGTAGAATATTATCCATTATTAACCTACCTAGAATTAAAGCACTTTGCGCCTTATCTACACACAAATGCAACACATTCTAGAACCTATTCACCACTATTTTTGAAATAATCTTATACAAAACAGAACATAAATTGATAAGGCAAAACTGTTGTATACACGTAGGGTCACTGGTTTCCAGAATAAGAATAAGAGTTGTTTTATTTATGTCCGTGATGGACTTACCATCATTTAGCACCTCAAGACAATAATCACCAACCTCTTGCCCCACTATATGTAACAGCCCGTTTTTTTAGGGTTGATCAGAACAGTGATTTCGGGGCCACCAAATCCGAACGAGTAGGTTAGTAAATATTATATTTAATATTTACGAGTTAATTGTTATTTTAAAAATGTTTTTGATATTGTGATCTTTGTTTTATAAGCGATTTATTAAGTTCAAGTGGTATGACCCTAAGGTCAAGTGGGTTTAGAAAATAAGGTATCGGGACCTTGTTTCTATAAATCGAGTCGTAAATATTTTTATAAATATTTACGTAGTGGCAATAAGATGGTATTAAAGTTTCGTTGAAAAATTTTATCGTTTCGATAGTTAATTAAACAAAAAGGACTAAATTGTGTAAAGTGCAAAAGTTGTGTTCTATAACCTAAAGGTATTAAATAGATATAGAACTTAAAAGTAGAAGTCCTTATTTGGTAATTAGCCCATTAAAGAGATAGTGGGATATGATGGCTTGGCATTTGGTGTAATAAATAAAGTGTATAAAGGTTAATATTGTAAATTGGTTAAAAATAATAATAATATGAATATAATAAAAGAATCAAGGTGTCATCTTTTTCATTCTCTTTTTACCAGCCGAATATGAAGGCTTGAGAAGCCATGGAAGAAGCTTCCAACTTTCAGCTAATGCATGGTAGGCATTTCTAGTCCCGTTTTTAATTATTTTTATATTTTTGGGATCGTTGTTGCTTAATCTATCTAATGAGGGGACTATTTTGCAAAACCATTGAATAGTTTGATATTTTCCATTGATGAGTATAATAGGGCTTTGAAGTTTAATGGAAGAATATGAGTCTTTGTTGATAGTTAAACACTTTTTGTTAAGTGAATTTTTGTGAAATTGACAATTAAGGGCTAAATTGATAAATGTGAAAACTTTATGGTTAAAATGTAAAATAAATGAAATGTGTGGGCTGCTAGAGACACTAGTGATATTCGTCTATAGTAGAATTTTACTCAATTTCATGAATTTGCATTTTTATGATATAGGGACTACATTGTAAAGAAGTTGAAATATTAGGGGCAAAATTATAATTTTGCCATAAAGTGAATTATGGACTGTTTTGATACCATGAACATTTGGCTAAGCTTAATTATGGTTAAAAATGGTTAATTTGCATGTTTTGAGCTCAGGGACTAAAATGAATAAAAGTAAAACTTTAGGGGTAATTTTGTAAAAATGACAAAAATGACCAAATTGTATGAAATGAGGTGTTTTAATGTCTAAATTAATATACTGAATGAAATTATTAATTTAGATCAAGATCGGGTGGAAAATCGAGAAAAATAAGAAAATTACCAAAATGCCCCTGAACTTTGGTATCTCTACAATTTAGCCAGGTAAGTTCGTATGCAATAAGCATTGTTAAATTGATGTTTCTAATGCTTTAATATTGTATAAATTGTATATACGTGAATATTTTAATGTCTGACGACATATCGACAAAATGTGGCACTTAGTGTGCGGGGCAATCAAATATGGTACTCAGTGTACGAAATATTGAGAATGGCACTTAGTGTGCGAGATATTGAGAATGACACTTAGTGTGCAAAATATCGAATGATCCAAAGGGAAAGTATAAATTGTGATTGAATGATTAAATAGAGCAAAGTGAACAGGTATACATGCTATATTATATGAATTGTTTATGAGACGACTTTATAATGGTGATATTTGGGCTTTCAGCCTAGCAAGCTTTAAGCTGGTGAATAATATTATCGGGTTTAAAACCTAGTAGGCTAAATGCCGGTGATTTGATAAAAGTCTAAGACTATGAGACCTTGTGTTAAATCGGCAATTGAATTTGTTCAATGCATTAAGTTGGCCAGGTATGTGATATATTCTTATGCATGTTAGATCGATTGGAGTTGAATCATGAGTGTGAAATGAGAAGCATAGGTGAAAATGCCTATGTCATATATGTGAGTAAGGGCAAAACCATCGTAAATTATCGATAAGGGTGGACTATGTGCGGAATCATCTTATAATTGCTAATTTGAACGGTTGTGTGCGAATCATTGAGCATGATGTATTGTATTGAGATTATGCTTGAGTGAAATTATAGATATGTGATGAAATTGATTGGTGATATACATGTTTAAATAATGTGAATGCAAAGAATGTGTGAAAGAGTAAATTTGTAATAAATCTGCTTGAGACAGCAGCAGTAACGTGATTTTGGAAAATCACCATAAATTGTTGGAGTTGAGTTAGAAGCTGAATAAATTATGTAATTAAAGCTTAATGAGTCTAGTTTCTTATAAAAGAAACCGTGTAAGCAAAAGAATTGCTGATAATGAGATATTTGAAGTTGCGTGGGATAGAGTCAAATGACTTTGGGGTCCCCTATTCTGTTTTTAGAAAATCATTATAATTTGTACAAAAATAGTTATAAGATAAAATTTATATGCTTAGACTCCTTAATGAGTCTAGTTTCAAATGAAATCAAATAGAACATATTTTGAATTCTGTACAATGAGAAATTTGATTCGTAGTGAAGAGTGGTCAGATTAGTCAAACAGTGAAACAGGGGAAACTTTAAGAAAAATCTGGTATTGATTGGCCAAACCTAAAATTCTGAAAATTTTATGGATGGAAGATATATGAGTCTATTTTCAGGAAAATTAACGGCAATTGATTTGGAGTTTTGTAGCTCCAGTTATAAATAATTTAGTGACTATTGCTCAGGAAGACAACTTGTAGTGAATTTGTGATTATGTTGTAAACATTAATAAAACTTGTTAATGAGTTGCTTATTGTTTTCTTATGAACTTACTAAGCGTAAAGCTTACTCCCCTTTTCTTTCCCATATTCCCTAGGGTTGCCAGGTTAGATCGGGTTGGAGGCCGTTAAAGATATTATCACATTGTCAAGTCTACACTATCGGCGTAAGTAAATCTTAGTGTTTCGAGTCTATGGCATGTATAGGGTTGTAAAGTTGAGTAAGTAAATGATACAAGACTAAGATATTGGTAAATATTTAATAATGCCTCATGAATATTTTGGGCCTTATAAGCCCGATTAAAGGATAATATACGTGTGTATGAAAAGTTTAAAATTGATCAAAAGTTTTTACGGTCTGGTTTTATATAAATGGATGAGTTTAAATCTGGTAGCACCTCGAACCCTATTCCGGCGAGGGATACGGCGAAGGGTGTTACACTATATGCCAATAATTTTAATAAAACAGAGCAGGAAGACCATCCGACCTAGCCACTTTCATTGGTTCCATAGATTTTAACGCAATAAGAATTTCCTCACTCTGATGTCTAGTATTCAAACACACATTCATCTCCTTAGTAATACAAGGATGCACCCCTTCTAAAATATTATTAGAATTCTCCTCCCCTCGTGATGTAAATAAACGCATAAAATAATCATTCGCAATGTTGAACAAACCATCTCCTTTTGTAACAAAGTGGCCATCTCCTCCCATTAATCCCTTAACCTTGTTAAGTCTCCAACTTTGCGATGCAAAGCAATGGAAAAGCCTGTATTACCATCTCCCAATTTTACCCAATTTGCATGAGCTCATTGTTCATAGTATAGCTTATCCTTATCAATTTCAAGGTTCATTCCCAGCTTTGTTCCTAACAGATTAGAGAGATTCTCTTCATCCCTATCCTCATTATTAAGAGCACTCAACCGATCATGTAACTTCCTAAAGCGCTCCATTTTCTATTTCAAACAATTTTCCCAACGATTGAGTCCCGAACACACCATTAATAACAGTTGAGGAATTCTTCCTACACTATTTATCCTCAAACACCGAATCTCAACTTCACACAACTCTTCCTGTAACACCCCCTACCTATATCCATTGCCGGAATAGGGTACGAGGCATTACCGGAGTTTACTGAACATTTTCAGATAATTCTGAGTCATTTATTATTCATATTTTAAAAATAATCATAACGTCTCTCTATTGGGCCCTCGAAGCCCAAAACATACATTAGAAACTAGCTGGAATAAAATCGAGATCATAGAAAAATTTCGCTAAATCTTAAATTATATTTTCATCTAAGTACTTACCATTTCAATGCTCCTTATAATTAAACATATTACCATTCAATCGATAGCTTGTCACTTGTCTAAGCGTCAAACAACAACATTGTTAGTATACTTGCACATATTTCACATAAATTCAACAATGATATACCTATTTTCTCAACATATCACACTTAAGTTTAATAATAGTCTCAACTTACATAATTTCCTTGTATCAACATATCAAAGATAATTATACATGTACATGTCACAAAATATATTATTCTCTTACTATTTCTTCATAAGCATATATCATTCATTTCGTTACATCAATATTTCATGCACCATCATTTCCTTATATCTTATGTATATTTACTTCGGTAATAGTTCTTATTAAACTTAACATAAATTAAATTCCATGTACCTATACTTATTTCATTTATCTATCTTCTTAATTATTTCATACAACTATTTTGTACATATATTTCCATATGACCAATTCCTGTAAACATTTCACACAACCATTTTGTATAACCAATTCATATAACTATTTGTCATCTGGTACATATTACCTGAATATTAGTTGCTCAACAGATATCTTGGCGTCTCTCTTCCATGATCTTATTTATCTTCGACATGATGTCATAGTGTCTTTCAACTATGGTCTTACTCATTTTCTGTCATGTTGCCATGGTATCTTTCAACCATGGTCTTATTTATTTCATATCAGGTTGCCATGGTATCTTTCAACCATGGTCTTATACATTCAAAATCAGATAGCACACTCCCGCGAACCTCATCCTTATAGTGGGATTACCAGTCCAGGCTAAATCTCCTGTAATATAAACTCATAGAGTATTGTCGGGATTACCAGTCCAGGCTAAATCCCCTGCAACGAAAATTACTCTAATGAGCTTGGATCTAAATTACCAGTCCAGGCTAAATTCAGACCCTAATTTGGATTACCCGTCCGGGTTAAATCCATTTTACACGTATTCTTTGGGAGGGCTATATCAAGATAGGATCACCCGTCCGGGCTAAATCTTTTTTACCGTCTCGAGCTATTTAACGGGGAGCTTATAAAGATCCATATCGAGAAGCTAATCCAGGCTAAAACGGGAAGCTCAATAGAGCCAAAATTAGGTAGTTTACAAAGAACCATATCGGGAAGCTCCGGATAGCCATATATCGGGAAGTTCAAGCGAGCACTATCGGGAAGCTCACAAAGAGCCTATCGGGAAGCTCACGAAGAGCCATATAACGGGACGCTCTTAAGAGCTACGGTGTGTCCACAACACATGCGGATCACAACCTATCGGGACGCTCCAAAAAGCTATAACGGGAAGCTCGCAAGAACCATATAACAGGAAGCTCGAGAGGGCTAATATTGGGACGCTCTTTCAAGCTATGGTGTGTCTGCAACATATGCAGAACTACAATCAATTCGGGAAACTTACATCCATCGATTTTCCTTTGTTTAAAAGATTTATCGTTTTATTGGGCATTATCAAATATATCCATATCAATTTCTTATGCATGACAAAAATACAATTCACAAGTATAATATTTAATTCAAGCTTATAATTATGCATAATTCTGTTACATGAACTTACCTGACTAAATTGCAAAAATACCAAGATTCATGGGCATTTTGATAGTTTTTCCATTTTCCACGGTTTTTCACCCAATCTTAATATAAATTAATAATTTCATTCAATTTATTAACTTAGACAATAAAACAATTCATTTCCTTCAATATGGTCATTTTTTATATTTTTACAGAATTACCCCTAAAGTTTTACTTTTATTCAATTTAGTCCCTGAGCCTAGAACATACAAATTAGCCATGCTAGCTGAATATTCATACATATTATCCTCCTCCTCCTCTCCATTCCACATCCTTAATTTATATAACATGCTACAAGTAAGATTATCAATAATTTCACTATTTACTTATATGTATATTCAAAACTGTCTATTTGCGTCATAGTCACTAAATTATTTATATCTTGAGCTAAAGAACTCTAAATTAAGATCCGCTAATTTTTCATGAAACTAGACTTATGTATATTCTTACCTTAAAATTTTCATAATTTTTGGTTTATCCATTAAGTACAGTTTATTCTTTAAAGTCACCATTATTCTGCTGTCTGACAGTTCTGACTCTTCTTTACTAAAAATTAATTATCTCATTGTACAGGATTCGGATGATGTTCTCGTTTATTTATATTGAAAATAGACTCATTAAGGATTTTAAACATATAACTTTAAGAGCCTATTTATTTTTCTCCAATTTTTTATGATTTTCCAAAGTCAGAACAGGGAGACCCGAAATCATTCTGACATTGTCTCACAAAATTTATTATATCTCATGATTCACAATTCCATTTCCTACACCATTTCTTCTATAAGAAACTAGACTCAATAATATTTAATTCCATATTTGGTTCATCTTCTAATTCGATTTTTATAATTTATGGTGATTTTTCAAAGTTAGTTTACTGCTGCTGTCCAATATTGTTTTAGTGTAAGCTGTTTATTACCATTTTTCCCTTAAGCTTTAATAAATAACAATTTCGTCCCTACTCAATTAGCCTTTCAATTGAGCTGATTTTTCTCAATTAACACTTTATTCTATCACTTTAAACTACTTTATAACTTTTGGAAATCATAATTTCAGGACTAGACTTTAATTCCAAACATTTTCACAATTAGGTCCTAAAATCAATTTCCGTTAATTTTACTTGATAAAATTATCATATATCAAAATTTAAGCTTCAATTCTATGTTTATTCATCATATGCGTCCAGCACTCATCCATAATAACTTTAAAAATTAGCCCTTCAACATAAAACTTATGGATTACTTTACAATTCAATCCTTATTCCATTTCTAACTTGAATTTCTATCAATTTAACCCTTATTTCATTATTTTACTCAACATGAACATTATCTAGAAATCTAATATCTTTCAAAATATCAACTTAATTTCATCAAAATTTTGTTCCAAAACTTCTAAAACATCAAAATTAAGTAAAAATGGCTAAATTAACTTTCCTATTAAACTTCTAAGCTTCACACCTTCAATTTTCCCTTTTCTTCTTTCTTTTCTCTTTTTCTTTCTTTCCTTCCCCTGCTTTCTGTTTCGTTTGCTTTGTTTCTTTATTTCTCTCATTTTTCCTCCTTTTATTTCCGTCCTTTATATATATACACACACACATGTATTTATAAATAATAAGTATTATTTATTTATTCATGTGTATATTATTAGTACATTTGTACCTATTTATAACCAAACATTTGTCATTATTTAATATATTTATCATATAAAATCTTATAATATAATTATTTAATTAATAAATATCTTTTATAAAATAATAAATATCTATTTAATATCTAATACATGTATTACAAATGTATGTATTTTTATCCATACACTTGTATATTTTATTTACTATACATTTGCCTTTATACTAATTTGTTTATCATATAAATATCTTATAATATAATTATAATAAATTAATTTAATATCATAATCTTAGATTTTTACTTTATATGCCGCCTCACTTATGCTAAATAGCATAATTGCCATTTTGGTCCTTTTTATTTTCTTTTAATCTATAATTAAACTTTCACACTTTATTCAATTTAATCATTTTATCCAATTATCCTTAATTAAGCTAAATTCACTTAATTAAACTCTAATTAACCACTCAATTAACTTTTTAAATATTTTTGATAAATATTTACGGATCTATTTTTTTTAGTAACGGAGACTCGAAAATACACTTTTTTGATAACCGTAAAATTCGGATTATTACACTTCCAACATCCAACAAGCTTCAAAACAGAATCCCCCCACTCTTTGACGTGCAACCTCCTGCAAAGTATCTACCAACAACGGACAATGACCAGAGAATGAATGAGACAGATGCCTCAATGAAAAAGTAGAGAACCTCTCCTAGCACACAACGTTAGCAATCATTGGTCCAATCTCTCTCTAATGTTGTTTTTGGCAAATTCCCCCTCTCCCAAGTGAACCAAGGTACCACATAACCCGAATCCTCCAATTGGCAACCACCTAACACATTATGAAATTCTTCCATACATCCCTTATCCCTTGGAATACCCCATTTCATCTCAAAAAAAATAGAAGATCTCATTAAAGTCCCATACCAACCAAGGTAAATGTTGATCTTAATTTAAGAAACCCTATCAATCTCCATTTTTCACTATCTATATCCCCTCGATCTCAACATCACTATGATTTCTCGAAAAACTCCTTAACTTTACCGATACATCTACTTTCCAGCCCAAACTAAGCCCTCCCTTGGTTTCACCCGCCCTCACCTCAATACCATGAACAAAAGCACCCTTCCTACGTACCCTTTTCCATTTTATTTGAATCAAGCTTTGTCTCCATAAAAAAGACGATTTGAGGATTATAAGGTTTCAGCATGTGCAAAGCCTCCTCATAGCTCGTGAGCTCCCTAACCTATGAAGATTCCAACTCATGATCTTCATTGCTGCCGACCGACCAGCCTCTTGGTAGAAATCAATGAATTATTTTGACAAGCCAAAAAAAGCTCATCCATTTTCTCCTCAGAATTCGAAAACTTATAAACCATACCAAAGAAATCTATAGTTCTTTGTCTCTTTTTCCTATCAGAACCCTCAATCGGGTAATCCTCTAAATCATAAATCATAGGATCTTGCCCCGTACTAGTAATAGAGCGCTTCCTGCCTCGTACTAGTAACAGAGCCCTTCTGTCTCTCTTCGTCACCCGAAGAGGCACCTTTTAGATTTATTCCCAAAATAAGATTAATCCTCTACCAATTACCTGATCCTGAGAAATTATTATCATTTCTTCCTCTTGACCAATTAATCAAATTCTCTCCCGAAAAACCCTCTCACCCCATTTTCGTAGCCAAATGCTATCTACTGTAACAACTCTTCATATCGGCGCTTGTAACGAAATGTCCCAGCCCTATCCAATTCATCCACCATTTTCTAAGTCTGACTGGGCAAAGACTATCACTATGACCCAAACATCCACATAGAAAACAAAAAAGTGTGAGTTTATCATATTTAAACTTCACATATATGTGATTTTGGGAGGAAACTTGGATCTTCTTTCTACGTTTCAATAGAGATTTAATATCCAACTGCAACCTAACCCACATAAATTGAGTAAAACCCTCACTGGCATGCTTTGAGTCATTCTCCTAAAAAAAACCCAATAAAATTCCCCAATTGTCTAGAAACAACCTTAGAGAAGAAATCCGACAGCAAACCATGGATTTGAACCCAAAAGTACGTATAAATCAGCGCCATATTCATCGGGTCTTCATTCTCTTTCAAACGATGAAACACCAATAAATGATTATTGAAAATCTAAGGAGCACTCTTCAAAACTTTCTCAATGTCAACCTTGTGGAAAAAAATAACAAAAACCTTTTCTCCCCCAAATTTAAGATTTGAATACCCCCAATAGATACCTGAGATTCACTAAAGTGTTACGCATGGTCGGAAAATGCACAACACTCGCCGTAATAAAACAACCTACCAAACAAAGATAAGACAAACTCTCTTGATTCTCCGAAACCCTCTCAACCCGCAAGACCTCATCATCTTCTTCCCCAATACCCAGATCCGCCATTTCATTTTCCGTGAGAACTAGTCAACACATCCAACTGAAAATCAAAGCAGGGAAAAAACGAACAAAACACCAAGCAAAACGTGAAAACCTAGGCAAAAATAAACCTAAAGAGTCCTAAAATAAAACGAGCTATTCTGCAGACAAAAGGTGCCATTTCGCAGACTAAGATTAACAATGTTTGTGAAATTTAAATGCAAAAAACAAAAATATTGTTAAATGTTAAAAAAATATATAAAAATGATAAATAGTGTAAAAATATAAAAAAATCCAATTATTTCTAATAATTTAAAAAAATAATAAAAATATTTAAAATTTTATAAAAACACTTAAAAAAACAATTCCAAGAAAATGATGGATTGAAGGTCAGATTCCAGTGACGGTTGCAATGAAACTTGCCATATCGATGATGGAAAATCGACAAAAAGTAAGAAAAACCCAATCTTAGGATCAGTATAGTTAAAAGAAATTAAAACATTATCCAAATAAAAAAAAAACCACTCAAAGGAACCATCAAATAAGACAAATAATCTTTAATTTCTCTTCTTACCAGCTCTGGAACCTTGCTTAGGTTTAAGTGTGAAACACCTAACCATCGAAGGCAAGGGGAGAGCACTCATATATTTTGATGGGGAGGGATCCACTTAATAATTTTACACTTTTTAACATTTAAATCTAAATAAAATGAGTTAGAAAGAGAGAATTGAGATGATGAAAAGGAAAAGACCTTAAAAGAACTAGCCATATATTTATTTTAATCATTACTAGCTAAACATAGTAACTGTAGCATCTAAGCACACATTCACCATTTTCACTTTAATTTAATGTTGTTTGAATCTAATTAAACCGAAAATTAATTAAAATATTGATTCAAAACATTGAAATGATTGACCAGAGCACATATTCAATTTAAAAAATATTGACTGTACTACAACAAAATAATTAAGCAGTATTAAACATGTTACCCAATTGAAGAAATAGCTATGGACAAAATGCAATTTTAAAATTACAGCCTTGGCATATACAAAGTTAATAAATTGGTGAATATCATGTTTTATCTGAAGAACATACTAAAAATACCCCATCAACGAAACCTAAAACGATGAACCTCTAGAAATGATGTTTTCTTTACTCGGACAACATCTGAAAAACACCCTACCAATGAAAACAAAAAATCTGATAAAGTTTAAATCTACCAAAATTTTAGTAAAAGATGATTTCTTTGAATGAAGAAAATGTAAAAAAATTCAATTACCCAAAAAAAATCCCATAGACTTATTTAAATAAGAAAGGACATTTTAATAATTTTAATAACTGAGTTTGTGCTTGATTGATAGTAACACTAATTCAATCAATGATTTAAATAATATTATTTTACATTAATTAGATAAAGTAAAATTATATTATAAATAAAATATAGTAAAAACATTTTAATTATAATTTGAAAATTTTTATTATAATATTTGAATTATTAATTAAATTAATATTTAATTTGTTCCTTAAATAAAAAGGTGTTTAAAGTAAATGACAGTAGGTACAGCCTTAACCAAAATTAAGCAAGTTGAACTCAACTCTATTATATTACTATCAAACGCGCTGTATTTCCATAAACAAAGATAAAATTCTCAATCCATAATTAAGAGATAAAAGGTAAATAAGCAGCTTCTATTACATTGCACCTATGGAAACAGAGCCTTGCTACAGAGAAACAGCTCCAGCTCCGTGCATTGTTGGAATTTTATGAGTGAGTCAGACAGGTTTCAGTGCAGTGTCAGGCTTTTTCAAACAATACTTACTTTTAATATGAAATCTGTTTGAATTTTGTTTTTGGGGCACAACAACGGCTACTTCTGCCTGCACCATGTTCTATGAAATCTTTTCTTTTTTAAAAGAAACAGATTGCCTTTAGTTTTTTGTTCCATAAAATATTGGTCTTGCCTGGTAAAAACACACAGCATCTCTCTTCTCTTTCATTGGTTTAATCAAATTTCAAACCTCCCTTTTTATTATACAAAATTTCAAACCTTCCTCCTTTTATAACACTTCCCTGAAGATTGAGCTTGAAAATGAGGGTGTTGTTGAGTTGCCTTTTCTCTTTCATTTTTGCTTCAACCCTTTGGAGCATTGGCTCTTCTGCTCTCACTCTGGATGGTAATAACTAAAATACCCATCACTATTTTAGTGTTTTTTTTTACCTAAAGTTTGAATTTTTTTTTATGGGAAAGTAGAGGGAAAGTGCTAAACTTTCAGCTTAGTGTTTGATCTGAAGTAAAGTTGAACTTTTTTTTGTTTTTGTTTTCTATGAGCTGATATTTCTGTTTTTATATTGGATTTTACAAGGTTTAACATTGTTGGAGATCAAAAGCACATTGAATGACAGTAAAAATTTTCTTGGAAACTGGCAAGCAACTGATGAAAATCCTTGTAATTGGACTGGCATTTCTTGTTATCCTAATGACCATAGAGTCCGTTCAATGTAAGCCTCCCGTTTACTTCTACTTAGTTTTATTTTCTATTACTTATATAATATATATATTCATTCTTACGGGTTGGTTTTACAGCAATCTACCATACATGCAACTAGGAGGCATAATATCTCCCAGCATTGGCAAACTCAAGGGATTACAAAGACTGTGAGTTCAATTCCCATTTTTCAACACTAAATAACGTTAACAAACATTAGGCTGATTTTGATTCTTGTTCTTGTTATGCCCCACCTTTTTTTTTTTTGCAGGGCATTGCACCAGAACAATCTACATGGACAAATTCCTAATGAACTTACCAATTGTACTGAACTGAGAGCCCTGTAAGCAGAATAAATTCATTTTAGGCATTAGTTCATGTTTCACTTGTCTTGTTCTTGTCTCATTTTTGGAATTGATTGTCTGCACAGTTACTTAAGAAATAACTACCTGCAAGGAGGCATACCGTCAAATTTTGGAAACCTTACCTTTCTCACCATACTGTAAGATTCTTGGATATGCTACTGTTTCTTTAGTTGCATGGCATAATTGTTAATTGTGCTTAGCAACGGAATAAATATGTTGGAAAAATGGTTTTTAGGGATTTATCGAGCAATTTGCTAAAGGGTGCTATACCTTCATCCATAGGTCATCTTACAAGATTGCATTACCTGTAAGTTCATGAAGAATTGTTGCTTGCCAATGTTAATTTGGGTTGTTTTAGGATTGAATTAATAATATAATTGTAAACAAGAAAATGAGGTTCCTTAAACTTTCGATGATTGCTATTTGTGGCAGCAATTTGTCTACCAACTTTTTCTCTGGTGAAATCCTGGATATTGGAGTCCTCAGCACTTTTAGGAACAACTCGTGAGTACCCTTCTCATTGCCATGACCATCTTTTTATGTCTATGCTTTGCTATAATATGTGGATGAATACTATGTTGTTTGGGCTCAGGAGTGTTGGATACATATATGTGGCCGACACAGCTATCTGGAGGGCCATATTCCCATAACCATCTTCGGATGTGAGTTGGAAACTAGTATTTCAAGAAAAATGAAGAGTTGCACCAACTCTTAAGTTTAGCATAAGATTGTAGCTTTTTGCATCAATGTATGTGGAAGCGGTAAATAACCTAACCAATGTAGCTTGATCAGGATTTTTTTGCTTATGTTCAGGTTTATTGGCAATTTGGATCTATGTGGCCAACAGGTTAACAAGCCTTGTCAAACTTCACTGGGATTTCCTGCAGTCTTACCTCATGCTGAAAGTGATGAAGTAGCAGGCATGCTTTGTTGTTACGTGCCGCTTTAGTTGTTACATTCTTATAAAGCTTTATGCATGTAATAAGATGCAGCTATCCTTTTTGGCTTTTGCAGTTCCTACGAAACGATCATCTCATTACATAAAAGGTGTGATGATTGGTGCAATGTTGACAATGGTCCTTGTGCTTGTCATGCTCCTTGCATTCCTCTGGATATATCTACTATCAAAGAAGGAAAGGGCTGTTAAAAGATACACGGAAGTTAAAAAGCAACTCAACCACGATACGAGTAAGTTGGTTTATTTATCAAAATTTGGCTTTCGTATAAATACATGCTTGTTAATTATGTTCATTTTTGTAGGTACTAAACTTATAACTTTTCATGGGGATCTACCGTATCCTTCATGTGAGATTATAGAAAAGCTGGAGTCCCTTGATGAAGAAGATGTCGTGGGGTCTGGGGGATTTGGTACGGTATATCGAATGGTCATGAATGATTGTCAAACATTTGCTGTTAAAAGAATAGATCGAAGTCGCGAAGGATCTGATCAAGTGTTTGAGAGAGAGCTAGAGATCTTGGGCAGCATCAAACACATTAATTTAGTTAATATGCGAGGTTATTGCAGGTTCCCGGCATCGAAGCTTCTTATCTATGATTATCTTGCTATGGGCAGCCTGGATGACTTCCTACATGGTAAGCTTCTTAATAGATAAAATGCATTCGTTAACATGATATCGTTCTTTATTTTAATTGTGTGATCTTGTATATCGATCTACTTTTTCAGAATGCAAAGAAGAAGGCAGGCTATTGAACTGGAGTGCTCGTTTAAAAATAGCCCTTGGTTCCGCTAGAGGACTAGCATACTTGCATCATGACTGTTGTCCGAAGATAGTTCATCGAGACATAAAGTCCAGCAATATCCTTCTCGATGAAAACTTGGAGCCCCATGTATCCGACTTTGGTCTTGCCCAGCTTTTGGTGGATGAGGATGCCCATGTCACAACTGTCGTTGCCGGCACTTTTGGCTATTTGGCTCCAGGTTTTTCTTTCTCTATTATAACCCATCATCTAGAATGTTTCGGTCGTCCGTAGTTTTTGTCACTTCACCTTTATTTTACGCACTTTCCTTCCAAAGTTTCACGACAGATCCATAGAGAGTCAACTAGTGGTGCCTCTTGGCATGTGTAAAATCTTGTGATATGCATGTGTAAACCAACATTGTTGTTCCGAGAACATAGAAATTATCCACTTACTGTTATGTTTCTACGGAACAGAATATCTGCAAAGTGGGATAGCGTCAGAAAAGACGGATGTCTACAGCTTTGGAGTTCTCTTACTGGAGCTGGTAACCGGGAAAAGGCCAACTGATCCAACTTTTGCAAAGAGGGGCTTGAATGTTGTCGGCTGGGTAAGGACTTGAACTTGTTCGAGTTCGATGAAAAACTAATAGTTTTTCATTTGTCCGAGAATGTACACATAACCTTTTTTCTGTTTTGCTCGAACATTTGCAGACAAACACTTTATTGAGAGAGAACCGTCTGGAAGACATAGTTGATAAAGGGTGTACTGATGCTATCATGGAAACTGTCGAAGCAATTCTCGAAATAGCAGCGAAGTGTACTGATGCAAATCCAGATGAACGGCCAACAATGTGCCAGGTACTTCAGTTACTGGAACAAGAGGTCATGTCGCCTTACCCAAGTGATTACGAGTCTCATTCAGATTATTGTTGAATGAACATACAAATATTGATTTAACGGTGGTTGTTGCACATAAAATCTGCTGTCATCTCGACTTTCGTAGGATGTTCTTCGATTTTGTCCCACTCTAGGGGGCTTTTGTATATTATCTCGAAATTGATCTATGTGTGCATGGTTTTGAATCCTTGTCACTTGTGCTGTGACAGTGACTTGAAACTGCAGTGCTGAAAACAAATATTGCTTGAGACATTTTTTCACTTTTATTACCAGATGGATCTTCATTCCATTGCATCTTTTTCTTTATGTTCATGCTATTTTGTTGATTCTTTTTTTATGTATTATGAAATTTATAATCTGGATTTTCATGAGCTGGCCGGGCCATGGTGCCTATTGAAATAAAGGAAGGCTACCACCATTTTATTCTTTTTGGTAATAAATAGAAGATGCTAAATAGCATCCTAGTTACAGACGATTGAACTTGTGGCCAACACGATCAACTTCCAGTAAAGATTCAATTCCCTCGGAGGTGAATTCTATCAAATGAGTCCCGTGTTCGTCTGCAATCTAAAATTAGCCATGTAGTCTGCAGATTGATTGGCCTCTCTAAAAACATGTATGAAATTAACACTCCATTCTCTCTTTCAAAGTGCAGATATATGGAACATTACTATTCTCCCCATTAATTAAATCAATGGTTTCCACCATAAGACGTTGAACCAATCTCCCAAGCAAGCAGTGACCCGTCCTGATGATGATACTCCCCGTGGCAACTTTGAACTCTCCTGAAGTGCAATTCTTCCCGTTTCACAGCTTTGTTAAAGACTTCCTCCACGGTGTGCGCAAAAACAATCCTTCTCAAGCAAATAGCTTCTGAGTTTCAGTGTTGCCAAAGCAACCAACCCCCATACCACACACACTTGCATCCTGCATTTTAGAACTAAAATGTGTTTCTAATGGAGATGATAGGATTATATCTGAAATTAAGAGTAGAATAAGCATTTTAGATAATGTGCTCATTTAACTAAACATGGGTGGAGTTTGGTGAAAGATAAACTTTAGTGTTTTGTGTTTGGACAATCATTTTGAAGTGGGGAAAAGGTGATGAAAAAAGTTATGGGTAAAATGATGGTGGTGTATTTGGATCTTTGCTTTGAATTATTGATTAAAATTCAAACCCCGTAACTCTTTTTTGTCTCTAATCCCTTTCATTGAAGGACAGTGAAACATGGCATCCTAAGTTGATAGCCGCAGCTAGCTGTTATTAACCTAGGATGCCAAAAGCTGCAATTATAGTAATATTTACCCTTCAAAGTCATGTTTTCTGTTGTAATTACAGATTAAGACCATTAAAGTCAGCAAAGTTTGTTTAGAAGCAACCGAGAGTTGTTTTCCTTTTCTGGTGATATTGAATATGTTTGAAATGCAGAGGTTGGTCTTTGCTCTTTTAGTTCTTTTTCATAAATTACTTTTCTTTGGGTACAAAGCTTATTATCAACTTATGCAAGGTTAAGGAGGGGTCTCAAATAGCATATATTACCTTTTAAGGATTTGCAAAGAGTATAGGTGTTAGTAGGTTAGCCCAGAATATTCAAACTCGAGTTTATTCTATATTTTAAATGGATTCTAATATTTTTACTTAAATCTTTTCAAACTTAAGTCTAGGCAAATAACTTAACCTATAAATAATTCCAGCTTCGATAATTTCACCGCAGACTATCAGTTATTCCAACAAAACGGAAATGATTGCCTTTGGAATGTAAGACAATATGCAGCGAGAGCGAGACTCTTGTGCAAATATTTGATATATTTTGTGGTTATATCTTTCATTTTTTATTTTATGGTTATATAATCTAGTATTTGATCTTAATTTCTCGTATAGTCTACTGTATATATTTATATTATGATTTTGTTGCTTTATTTACATTATAATATCACAAAAGTAATGTTTTTTGTGATGTTTTTATTCATTTCGTTACTTTTTATTCAAAATATGAGTGTTGTGGAAGGTAATCTTTTTTTAATTATATTGATCTAAAAAGTTCTTCCTACAATATTTTTTCAAATTTGAGGCATGAATTTGATAATTGTTTCCACATTGGGCCTAAACTTTAAAGTTTTTAAAGAAATATCAAGGACTAATTTAGACAAAAAAATTCAAGTCCCAATATGAGAATAACTGCTAAGTTCAATGTCTAAATTGGATAAAAAAAATTCAAACCCCAATGTGAAAACAATTGCCAATTTCAAGACCTAACTTGGTAAAAAAAAAGTTAAACTCTAATATGAGAATAGTTGCTAAATTCAGGTCCTAAAAAGTGATTTAACCCAATGCATTTTCATGCTTTTTACATTACTAAAACTAAAAGGAATAAATATGATATTTATATATGAACTTTGGTCTAATGAGTAATGTTATACATGAATTTTGATTTTGTAAGATTATAAATATGAAACTTGAATCACGGTTAATATGTATACTTGAAACTTTGATTTTGATTCAATTGTATACATTTGAATAAATGAATACAAACATTTATTTTCATATTGGATTAATATAATTGTTTTTGTATGTAATATATCAATGTAAAATGGTGTTAATTCGATAATATTTTTTATAATTTATGAAAATTGAATCAAATCAAATTTTATATAAAATTATACAAAATCAAAATTCATTTATAAAAAAGGATAATTTTGCTTTTATGTCTTTTCCTTTGTTTCTTTTTTCTTTTTTAGTAGGAATCTTATTTCCTATTTAATACTTGCACTTTAAAAAGAAAAAAAATTGTAGGATCCACGTCTATTTTCACTATTTATTTTTAAAAGAGTAATGAAAAATATGAAAATATAAAAAAAATCCTATAAATATTACAAAGGCATCATATAGGTCCCACATAAATCTAATCATGGGTCGGGTTTGGTTCAAGTAGGGCCAATGCAAAACTTTAGGTCCATTTCTTAGGTTCAGGCTTGGCTCGACCCGAAAAATGGACCTGAAATTCTAACCAAACCCAACCCATATTAAAAATATTTTAAACCCAAACCAAACCTAGCCCGCCTGTATTAATTTTTTTAGATTATTTTTTTATATAAAAACAAATTTAAATAATATAAAACATCAAATACATTAAAAACATTAAAATAAATACTTCTCAACAAATTGAAAATATATTAAAGAAAACAATTATACTTAAATAATACTAAGATGCTTGCAACTTAACAAGTTAATGCCTCTAAAATAGTAACAAAAATTAACAATTAAACTAGAGTTATACAATATTCAAATAATAACAACATAATAACTTATAATAGTTCAAGTTCATACTTTTACCTAAACTTTTCTACATTTTGAACAAACCAATCTCCCACATCATTTTCATATATCAGTCTTAGAGTAAAAGGTTTAACTTAAAAAATATTGAGCTAAAAGTTAAAAGCAAATGTGATAATTGTGAGCAATAATGGTTGGGTATAAAATTCGACACGCAACTACATGAGGAAACACAAAATAAAACATAAAGATAAAAGAAATATATAAAAAAAAATTATCTACAAAGTTGGTATGAGATGTATTACACGTGATAACATATTTACGATATTAAATTTTAAAAATAACAAAGAATATTTAACTAAGACTAAAATTTAAAAATTATTATATGGAAACAAGCCATTCCTCAAAAATAAAAAAGCCTTTTTCTCAATAATTAACTTGATACAATTGAAGAAATTAAGATAAGAATCTTCCAACTTCGAACCTTATGTGTATATCAAGCCAAGCATTAGAGTCTTGAGAAAAAAAAGGTGAAAGCGACCATGCTTGTCCTCACATATTTCTAATCCAATAACCATTTGGATTGTTATTCAACTTTAGAATTACCAATTAATTTCATCGTGTTATCTAAGATGACAGACTTAACCAAGAAGAAATTAGCCGGAAAAGTAGCCATAGTCACCGGCGGAGCAAGCGGTATCGGCGAAGCCACAGCGCGTTTGTTCGCCGAGCACGGCGCCCGTATGATCATCATCGCTGATATCCAAGACCAACTCGGCCAACAAGTAGCTACTTCAATCGGTTCCCACAATTGTACTTACAGTCGCTGCGACGTTACCGATGAAAACCAAGTGAAAGCATTGGTCGAATTAAGTATTCAAAAGTATGGTCAACTTGATATAATGTTTAGCAATGCTGGGATTATAAGTAAATCCGATCAGAGCATTCTTGATCTTGATTTCCGACAGTTTGATGGGTTGATGGCGGTCAACCTCCGTGGCATGTCTGCATGCGTTAAGCACGCGGCGCGTGCGATGGTGGAGAAAAAGGTGAGAGGAAGTATTGTATGCACGGCGAGTGTGGCGGCCAGCCATGGAACGAAACGGCGGACGGACTATTGCATGTCGAAGCATGGGGTGTTGGGATTAGTTCGATTGGCGAGTAAACAGCTAGGGATGTATGGTATAAGGGTAAACTGTGTGTCGCCGAATGGGTTGGCGACGCCGATGACATGCGAGGTGCATGAGAAGAGTGTGGAGGAGGTTGAGGAAATCTACGAGGCTGGAAGGGCTCTGAAAGGAGCGGTGTTGAGAGCCGAACACGTGGCGGATGCAGTGCTGTTTCTTGCAAGTGATGAGTCGGAGTTGATTACTGGCCATGACCTCGCCGTCGACGGTGGCTTCCAAGCTTGGTAATTTTTGCTTTTGCTTTCAGTAATTCTTTTTCTTAATCCTATGGTTTTTGCAGAACATTTTGACTTGATTGTATTACTTTGTAATTAATATGCTTTTGTATTTTTATAACTTAATTATTTTCTTCTACTCCACGTACGTAGTGTTAATTCAGTTGTTATCTTATTATTCCAGCAACTAGAAATATGACAGTTTGGAAGGATTATGAATAGAAGTAGAATCTGTATTATATGCAAAAATAATGGCAAAGTATTTATAATTGTGCTGTTCTGTATTCAATACCATATTTTAGGTGATTTTGAGGAACTGCACGTAGCTTCGAATCTAGTGCAAAAAAGGATGGTGCTTAACATGGATAGTATTCAATACCATGTTTTGGGTGATCTTGAAGAACTGCATGTAACTTGGAATCTAGGGCTAAAAAGGGTGGTGCTTAATATGGATAGTACTACAATTATTTATCTTATTCAAGCAATTTCAGTAAAACAACATCATTTAGTTGTATTATGAGTTATTAAAGATCTATTTCAACTATCTTGAATGGTTTGGATTACACATATATTTAGAGAGGGTAATCGGGTAGCCGATGGTTTGATATCAATGGCGTCCTCAAAGCTTCTGGGTAAGTATATTTACATGTAATCGTCGGATAAAGTTCTTCAACTGCTACACGATAATTGCTTTAGAATAGTTTGGCCTTGCCTAGCCTAGCTATGCTTTTTATCCTTCTCCTTGTACCATATAATTGTTAGCATTTTGAATTGATGAAATCTAAAATGCTAGCATTTTAAAAAGGAAAATTATTTGGGACACTGCCAGTGGAGTTTTTTAGACTCCACAAATAAATTAAGAGTTGGACAAATAAACTAAAGGGCGTAGTAAAAAAAATTTCAACCCACTTATAAAATCTAAAAAATTTTACCAACAATGTATCTAATACTTACCCTTTTAAAAATCTCCAAATTTTTAAAATTCTTCAACTAAATACACTTTGAAAGTTTATATAAAAATATTGCAAATTTCTTTTTCACTTCTCTCTCTCTTTTCTTCACAATTTTTTTTTCGTTGTTGTCTTATATCTTTAATTCTGTTTGCTAATGGTCACATTTTGATGAGATAAAAATATGAAATTTGACTTATTAAACTAAATATATTTGAATAAAATGCTTAAAATTACAATTAATATATTCAACATTTAATTACTTCCACGTCCATGAATAATATAAATAAAAACAAAAATTAATAGCTTCTATGCATAATCGGGCCCCACTGTGAGAGTTGTTTTAGAGTACAACCGTCTAGGGTACAAAGTTGAATGAGCTCAATTTTTTTTTCTATTTTTAATGTAGAAAAAAAATTTAAACTAAAATAAATTAATTAAATACTTAGAGCTTTCAATTTTTTTTTATAAATGATTCATCTCCTAAGACCTTAAAAACTTTTCAACTTTATTATATTATATTTTATAATTTTTTTAAAAAAAAAATTTAATTTATTATTTCATTTAAGACCCAAAAAATATCAGGTATGTGCATAATATTAACCATCCATAAATTAGACAAAACTCATGTATAATATACGTGGGTTACTTATATATCCAATATATATTAATAAGAAATGAATTAAACCTATTCCTTTTTAAAACTATTATATATAAAAAATTATTCAGAAATATTAATTTTAAATATATATTTTAATATAACTATATTATTTATTAAGTGTTTTATTAAGTTAGTGTGTCACTCTAAATGGAGCCACAACTCGATTAAAAAAATTATAAAAATATCATTTCATAATTAAAATAAATTATATTATTTGAGTGTATTTTAGTCTTTTATTTTCATAAAAAAATAGTAAAAATAAATATATGGTGGGATTTGAACCCACACCAACTGGATTAATAAAAACTTAAATTTATCACTAAACCAAAGCACCATTTTTAATTAATTATATAATTTTATTTTAATATGCATAATTTATCATCTCTATCAGTTGTCTATCTATACTATTATTTGAGCTCTTTATAGAGTTGATGTCACCCTCAATCTGGTCACCAACTCGGTTAAAAAGTTACTAGAATGCCCTTTCGTAATTAAAATAAGTCATATTATTTGAAGATATTTTATTCTTTTCACTTAAAAAATAAAAATATGCATATTATGATATTTAAACTCACATCAATTGCATGAGTAAATCATTTAATTACCATTAAGCTAAAGTTTTATTTTAATATTTCAATATATTTTAATTTTATTATGCACACTTTATTACCTTCATTAATTGTACATATCCATACTATTATTTAAGCTCCTAATTGAGTTCATGTCACCCTAAATCAAGTCACCAAATTGGTTAGGAAGTTATGAAAATATCCTTCTGTAATTAAAATAAGTAATATTATTTGAGAGTGTTTTAGTCTTTTCACTTAAAAAACCAATAAAAATATGCATATGATTAGATCTAAATCCACACCAATTATATTAGTAAAACCTTTAATTTATCTTTCAACTAAAACTTTATTTTTATACTATTAATAAAACCCCTAATTGAGTTGGTGTTACGGGTTAAATGGACACCAACTCAGTTAGGAAATAACTAACATACCCTTTTATTAGATGAAAGCTATTATTATTTTGATGGCTTTTTTTTATCTTTCCATACTTCTCTCTCTCTCTCTCTCTCTCTCTCTCTATATATATATATATATATTAAAAAAACTAAAATTAACATGATTGAACTTATGCTTAACAGATTTATAAACAAATTATTTACTACTATATCAATAATAAATCTTGAGTAAATTTTAAAAAATTTGAACCTTTAACACAAAATATTTTCTCTAACTAAATTTGTGTATCTATACAATTAATAAAATTAAAATTATTTATATTTATTTATTTTATAAAATATTTTTTTCATACATCCTAAAAGGTATTAATAGAATTAAAACATTGATACATAGTCAATTTTTTAAAAACAAAATGATTTTTTAAATATTTTAAAACTTTATATAATTTAGAAAAATTATCTTGGATGAATTTGGACATATGGACAACCAATATGTCCAGATCTATTATGGACTTAATTTTTAAATGGTTTTTTTTGTTTTTTATTTTTTAAATTTTAATAATGTTTTACAAATTTTTAATTTTTTTTAAAATTTAAACTTTGAAACGAATGAACCTGGATATTATTCTAATAAAATTTTTTAAATATTCTTATTATTTAAAAAAAAAACTTTGAATTTTTATTTTTTGATGATGTGGCATTGTCACATTAGCAACTTTTACTAACATGGGGTATCATATCAATGTCGTTAACAACCACGTCAGCATTATGACGATTAATATTAGTCAAAGGGCCTATTTGACCAATTTTGTTAGTTCAGAGGTTCAACTGGGTACAAAGAGCTCTCAAGAACTTAATTGATTTTTTCAAAAATGTTTTAGGGCTTTTTAAACTACTAAGCTCATCTTTAAATATTTCAATCAAAATAATGTCATTAAGTTTTCACAAGAAAACTATTCCAACATAAAAAAATTTCATCTTGACAATTTTCAAATGAGTATTTTTAAGGGGAAATTTTAATCAATATTTTTAACATTATTTTTATTGTTATATGTCTATTAAATTTTTTTTTAATTTTAAAATGTCATACAAGAGAATACAATAAAGAATTTTAATGGTGGTAACAATTGAACCAAAATTTTTATATCCAAAAAGTAGGATTATATTCCTAAAAAATAAAAATAGAAAGGCTAAATTTCAAATGTAGAAAATATATAGGGGCTTAGAGCATATTTTAACATTTGACTTTTTTGCTCTGTGATTTAACACAAATAGATAATAAATCCAACACGAAGTGTGGGCTGAAACCATACTAGTTAATAGATCATAATAACTATAATCATAATACATCAACATATATATAAAATGAACAAATCTCAAATTTATATATAAACTTTGATTAAATGTGCAATTTGATATATAAACTTAGATTTGGTGCAATTATACACACAAAAATTTAATTGAGTTCAAATGTATATATGAAGCTTTAATTTTGATTCAATCATACACATTTAAGGAAATAAATACATCAATTTTTTTTATATTGGATAAATATAATAATACGTGTATGCAATATATAAACATAAAATGATGCTATATCAATAATTGTGTCAATAATTTGTGAGAACTGAATCAAATCAAAATTTCATGTGTAAAATTGCACAAAATCAAAGCTCATATATAAAATTACACATCAAGCCAAAGTTCATGTATAATTTTGAGATTTATCCCCATATAAAAGTAATGTCCAAGCCCTAACTCCTATCTAACACCCATCCAAATTACAAACAAAGGTTTTTTTTTTTTAAAGATTTTAGATGAATGGCTTAATTTCAGTTTTGATCATGCTCAAATTTTAAATTTAATTTTTATACTTTATTTTTTTCTTCCTCCTATTTACACCTATCCAAATTACAAAGCTTTCTTTTTAGATTTTAAATGAATGGTCCGATTTTAATTTTGGTCCCTATAATATGCTCAAATTATTATTCTAAAAAATATGTTTATAAGTTGAGATTAGATTCTCTCTATTTTTTGACAGAATAACAATATTTTAAAAGTTATTTTTAACAGCTCCATTGATGCTATCTATTTATAAGAAGAGAAGTAGAACCTTTGTAGAATTGTAGAGGTTTATTTTAAATAGAAAAGCAACATCCTACTTAGAGTAGGAGAGGAGTGAACGGTTCATCCTTGTATTTCTACTAGAGTTGTTGCCCCCTTCATGTTATATGAGAGGTTTAGGGCTTCTCTCATATCGGGTCCAATTACGAGTATTTTCTAGACCTTTTTGACCCAGTACTCTGTAATGTGATCCAACCCGATTCAGTTTTTCTATTTCACAAAATAAATTTTAATATTTACATGTTAAATAATATTCTCATCCCAATTTTACTCCAGTAAAATTTTGAAGATTTTACGCCCAATAAAGTTTCAAGAAATTTCGTTCAAGAAGTCAGAACTCAACATGTTCATTATGATCAAATGATTTATTTTCATTTTTGGACTTCAAAACAATCCAAAAACATAAACTCATTCTTTCATCATTTTTCAAGTAATCCTATATAGTATTGTAAATTTCCATTTTTTGAAACCTACATTCATTTTCAAATTATTTCATTTCTCCATTTCAGAGAAAACCATAATCATTCTTGAATGTTTCCCATTTCTCTTTTTCTATTTATTCCGTTCATTTTTAATCAAACACACAATTCATTTATGGCTTCAACGAGTTAGCGGACGGACCAATTGGACATATGTAGTTGAGGCTCAAATGATTTATAATTAACTTCTAGATATAATTAAGTTCTAGACTTTCCCCTATTAATTATAAACTCATTTAGTCACGAAGTCATTCCACTATAGTATCGTGACTGAGCTCTCCTTAACGACATACCATTACAAAAGCAACTACTCAATGCTCGTCCAATGACCTTATTATAAGTGTGTTACCCTCATAAGATATCATTGATCTCTTTGGTGTAATATTCGTTCTCCCAATATGATCCTATTTTGTCTCATAACAACCATTACATCTTCCTTCGTGAAAAGTCAATCACTATCAAATAGTGATAAAGTCATCCATCACAAAGATGGACAACTTGTGACAGCCCTAATTTGACCCTAGTTGGGAAGTGGTTTCGAGACTACAAAATTGAGTCACAAAAATAATTAAATGTTATATTCTGTGATTATTACATGTGAAAGTGCATGTGTGAAAATTTCATGCTTTGATTTTGTCATTTGTGAGTGAAATTATGAAATAGGACTTATGTGAAAATTTCTGAAAATGCTATAGGCTAATTTGTAGTGGCCAAATAAATAGTAGTGCAAAATAGGAGGATTTGCATGTCAAACCTCCCATTTTATGTGTAGTGGCCGGCCAAGGTGATGGGTATTAGATAATATATGTATTTTAGCATTATACTAGTTATAATGGATGGTGGTCATGATAAACAACATGTGCAAATTTTTTATTGAAGTTATGGCATAGGCATGGCACAAATTAATATATGCCATTTGGTGTCATAAAATGTTTAGGAATAAAGAATAATAAGAATAACAAAAGGGAAGTAAAGGAAGGTTTTTGTTCATTCTTTGTTCTTCATAGCCGAAAATTGAGAGAGCAAATAGGGGAGGAAACCCTTGAATATTCGGTCACTAGGAGGAGGAAAATTGAAGCTCAAGAGCATAGAGGGGCAAATTCGGATAAGGGAAAAGAGAAAGTAATCGAATAGCCGTTGTAATCGTTCGAAAACCTTCAAGGTAAGTTCTTAAGTGTTTAAGCTTGATTCCCTTTTATATGCCTAAGAGTTAAATTAATATGGCAATGAGAATGTAAATTTTATTTGGTTAATGTATTGAATATGTAATGATTTAAGGCTATAAGCCGATTATGACTATTATGCTTAAGTTGAATTGGATTTGGAAATTTGATGCACTAAATGAGTGTTACAATGAATAAACTATGCCGTATATGTGCTAGTAGAGATATCACGATTTGTGATTATTAAATATCTAAAGGAAACCATGATGTGTATAAAATTATTATTATTAGTCCTTTGTGGTAGCCGAATATGGCTTGGCACTAAAGTGATTAAATGTGAATTTCGATGAGGTAAACTGTTAAGAGTGTGGTGCTATAAGACTATGGGCTAATACGATATGTGGATTCGTTCCGTAAAGTAAATTATTCAGGTACGAATAACCTAATTAAGTACATGTGAATTAAATGAATTTGATGATTGGTGTGAATCGAAATGTAAATGATAGTGTTCGTATGAAGCTTATATCTGAATGTAGCAAATGACTACTGATATGATATGTTGAATGATATGTGTTAATATATGATTAAATATGCATGACATTTGATGTGTATCCGCGCTTAAAGACCCGCAGGCTATATGCTGGAATTATATCCGGGTTAAATCCCGCAGGCTATATGCTGGAATTATATCCGGGTTAAATCCCGCAGGCTTCGTGCTGGTATTATATCCGGGTTAAATCCTGCAGGCCTAGTGCTGGTATTATATCTGAGTTTAAAGTCCCGTAGGCTTCGTGCTAGTGTTATGTTTGGGTTTTATACCTCGCAGGCCAAGTGTTAGTGAATTTGATAAAGTATATGACTACGGGATCCTATGCTAAGATGATAAATTGAACTCGTATTACACATTAAGTGATTCTGGTATGTGATATATATATTATATGTGAGATTGATCTGACGGGAATTAAGAATGTGTAATGAGAAGCATATGAAAAGATGTTGTAAATTCATATGTATATTTGTATATATGTGCATTCAGTTATTATGCAAAGTTACAAGATAGTTTTCGATATGCCATTTAACTATGAATGTTGAAAGTAAGTGTGGGTAAGAAATGATACACTAGTGAAATTTGAAAGAATTAAAGTTAATCCGGAAGCTTGTAAATACTATGTTTATATGAGTTTGAGTATAAACGGAGTAAAATGATATGTGTTTGTGCATAATCGGCCAAATAGTATTGTACTTAGAAAGTGTTATGTGATTTCGAACATTTAGTTTGTTTTTAAGTTCAACTGTTTAAATTGCTTAAGACTTACTAAGCTTATGACAGCTTACTTTGAATGTTATGTTTCTCTGTTTATTTTTGTAGATCGTTGACTCTTACTATTAGCTCAGGGATCGTCAGCACTTCGTCACACTATCTACTATTGTAGTAATCATGTGATTTGGACTTAGCTTATGGCACGTATAGGATAGACTATAAGTACAATGATATTTTGACTATTGTATATAAGCCATGCGAATATGGCATCTTATGGAAGTTTACTTTTATAAGTTTTAAATTCGATCTTTGTTTGTGTCTATTAGTTATATAAATAAATGATCTTTTATTTAAGAAAGGGTTCAAAATTTTACTGTTCTGATCCGATTCCTAATTTCTGGTAACGTCTCGTCCTATTCCAGCGACGGTTACGGGATAGGGGTGTTACACAACTCATGGTTACATTTACTTTTCATCAACCATGTAATGTCAATGAGAGGATATCATTTACCCATGCTTTGGGCTATGAATTCCATTGTTGTGAATGGCATTATATACTACAGAAGTTACATACCCAATGCTTCAGCTTTCGGTTCCTTATCTATTTGAACTCAAACTTTTACTTACATTAAAGTGTACAAGTTATGCATACATAATCCGTCATCCACTCAGAATTTAGGTATGTCACACCACAAACGTCACAAGTGAATAAACCCATAAACACATCCAGGATCTGTTCTACTTAGGTCTTTTCCTATATACTATTAGTCCAATCAATCACATCTATGTCTATATCTTCTAGGGCTTATATCTGATGTCCAATGTAACACCCCTAACCTATATTTATCGTCAGAACAGGGTTACAGAGCATTACCAGAGTTTACAGATCAAATAAACAGACATTTCAAATATTTCATATAATATAATATAATATTCATGTCAGAAACCAATCGAAATCAAACATATTGTCCCTTATACGAGCCCTCGAAGCCCAAAATACGCATTAGAAACAAGTCGAGATTAAATCGGATACTCAAAGAATTTTTTGAAAAACATTGAAAATTTTCAAAGCTACAGGGGTCACACGGCCGTGTGACTCACATGGCCAAGAGGCACACTAGTATCTTAGGCTGTGTAGACATTTGAAATAAGAACACACGGCCGTGTCTCAGCCTATATCCGTGCCCCTGCAACTCACTGACTTAGGTTACACGACCATGCCACACGCCCATGTGCTAAGCCGTGTAAGCATACTGACTTGCACTCTTATAAAGATATTGGGGACACACGGCCTTGTCACTTGGCCGTGTGTCACACATGGCTAAGACACACGCTCATGTCTCTGCCCGTGTGAACAAAAATAGGCCATTTTACAAGCCACATATCTCACCCAATTTGGCATCCACTTATATTCAACATTTTGCATATATACAAATCATACTTAGGCATCCAAAACAAGCCAAAATTAAGCCTTAAACATGTAAAATCATCATATACAACCAATATGCCTTGAGGCACTTTAAATGACAATATGCAAATATGTCAACTATGTATCCAAATTTACCTAAGTGATCAAATACATATATGCATAATTGTACCAAAACCTATCATGTAGGTCATTTATCAAGCTCACCCATTTGGTACCAAATATACGATTCTAAACCAAGGTATATAACATATCTTATATGCATATTCAAACCACATTTTAATTTCCATCATTCAACCATATCAAACACACATTAAATATGATAAGACCACATATATATACATCAAAATATACCAAACATAAGCCAAATAAGTGACTAATCTCAACAAAACACTTATATGCCAACATTGGCCAAATTAACCCATACATGCCATTATAATCGGAATTAATTAACCGAAAGTACCAAAAGAGCCGATGAATAGTATGATATGGCTCCGACAAGCTTCCAACCTAAACGAGCTTCTGAATCACTATAAAACACGAAAAATAAGACATAGTAAGCATTTAAACTTAGTAAGTTCGTATAATAAAGAATTTAACTTACCATTTAATCACATTTAAGGTAAGCATACAAAACATATCCAACTCAATTTGGCTAAAAACCTAAACACTTATCCTCAACAACCATGTTAGTCATGTAATTCATATAATATCAAGCAATATGAATTCAACCACTATTCAAATTCCATATACATGTAACATCTATATCATGTATCCATATATCATATATAAATCATTTCCATGTAATTCATGTAAATACCTGTACTAGTTCGTATTGAACTCATATTAACTCGTAACAGACCTGTGTCTGTTGAACCATTTAGAATATCGTTGGATACTCGGGTAGTACACACGAGGTGTACTGAACTGTAATTCGTCAATTTCATGTACATGTATGCTCATACGAGCGGTAAACGGTAAACTCCTCTGAGCTGAATAATGGTAAGCTCATATGAGCTGAGTAATGGTAAGCTCATAAGAGCTGAAATCAGTAACCCTAATGACATGTCATTTGTATCCTACGAATTCCTAAGGTTCAAACTGGGCTCGATAATTTTCGAATATACAGTCAGTATTCATTCATGACAATTATACAATTCACAAAAAAATTAATTCTATTTAAAACATATAAATATACAATTTAATTACATGAACTTACTTCGACGAGTGTACGTAGATACGGAGGCGACTAATCCGATATTTTCTCTTTACCTCGATCTAACTCTATACGAGGTATGATAGGATCTATATGAATGAATTTAATATGAATGAATTTAACTCATTTCAATATAATTCTTATTCAATTTAATCCAATATGGAATTTTGGCAAAATTATCATTTTGCCCTATACCTGTAATTCTTTTGTAATTTAGTCCCTGGCTCGAAAAATAAAATTTATGCAATTTAATCCTTACCCAAGCCTAGTCGATTTTTATACATATTATTAGCAACCCATATATTTCACAAAATTCACAAATTTTACCATAAATTTATCACCTTTTTCAATTTAGCCTCTAATTGATAATTTTACCAAAAATCTCTTTACAAAAATTATTTATCTAACAACAACAATTCATTTACTATCATCAAACTTCAAAATTCAAGCATGTTCATCAATGGCAAAACCATAATACTTTAACAGTTTTGCAAATTAATCCCCGGGCTAGCTAGATTAAGCTACAACGATCCTGAAAATATAGAAATCATAAAAAACGGGACAAAAATTCATACCTAATTGAGCAAAATAAGCTTGCTGAAATTTGAACCTTCCATGGCTAGGTTTTCTTTTAAATTTTTGGTGGAAGATGATAATAGTTTGTTTTATTTAATTTATCATTTATTACCTCTTTACTAATTTAACCTTAAAAAGTTAATCAAAATTTCTATAATAACAAACCATACTTATCCATTAGTAGAGGTGCTCATGGGCTTAGCCGAGCCGGGATGGGATCATGCTGGGCTCAACTAAAAATTTAGGTCCATTTACTAAGTTCGGGCCAGTCTCGGCCTAAAAATAGGTCTAAAATTTTGCTCAAGCCCGACCCGACCCCCAGTATTAATTTTTTATATAATTTTTAAATATATATAATACATCAAAAATACTAAAAACATCAAAATAAATATTTCTCAATAAATTGAAAATAAATTTTAAAAAATATGTAGACTTAAATAACAATAAGATAAATGCAACTTAACAAGCAAATGCCTCTAAAATAATAACAAAAATTAACAAATGCCTTTAAAATAATAACAAAATTACCAATAAAATAAGTTTTATACAATATCCAAACAATAATAATAAAATAATAGCAACATAATAGTAAAATGATAACAAAATAGGGAGAAAATAAGAAAATAACATTCAAACACAAAAAAAGAGCAGATTTTTTTGTCCAAGCCCATTTTTTGGGCCTATATTTTTGCCCAAACCCTCCCACATTTCGGGCGAGCCTTCGGGCCGGGCCAGGTGGCCCAACCCATGATCAGGTCTATCCACTAACAACCTTAATGGCTAATTACTATATAAAGACCTCCACTTTAAAATTCTGTAGCTATTTAATATCTTTACCTATTAAAACACAACTTTTGTATTTTAAGCAATTTAATCCTTTTTATCAAATTAAGCATGTAAACAGTAAAATTTCTTATCTAAATTTTTGTGGTATTTCAATCATACTGTAGACCATAAAATAATAATAAAATAAATTTTTTAACTTTGTATTTGTGGTCTCGAAACCATTATTCCGATTTCACTGAAAACGGGCTGTTACACCCAAGACAAGACATCTCCCCAATTGCACTTGATAGACGGCATATTAGTCTTTCAATCGGTTTGCTCATTTCTTATTAAACTAAGGGCATGTTTAGGTTTGTCTACTAATACAAATTGTCTTTTCGTATTACAATCTGACCACGTAATACCATTTAGTGTTAGTTAAACATTAGACAACCGATGAACAACATTTGCTTCCATTTTACTTTACGTGCAAAAACCATTTAAGGACAATAATACGAAGTATATTAATCGTAATCAATGAATTTGTTTTATTAACTAATTTGTTAAAAAAATTACAAGTGTATATTGACTAAAATACTACAGATCCAACAACTGAGTCCTATGTCAGAGATTCCTCGTTTTGCAATGGCTCGGGATGGTAAGTGTTTGATTCAAAATCAATGGGAAGTAAAAATACAGCATGCCTACGGGGAAGGAAATAAAGCAGCAGATGCATTAGCTAGACATGCCCTAGGTAGTGAGATAGGATTCTACAGTTTCTTGTAACCCCTTGATTATATTTTAAATCTTATTCATGATGATTTAGAGGGTTTGACTAGGCCAGAATGATTTGGATGTAAAAATTCCTTTTGTGTTTTTTTTACAAAAAAATAAAAAATAAAAAAATAAAATAGTTTTAATAATATTAACAATAGACTTAAATTTTTTAAATAAATTTCTTTAAAATAAATTTAAATTTAAATTTAAATTTAAAAATTATAAAGAGCATAAAAAACATATTTTAATTTTCAAAATTTTACTTTATAATAATCTAAAAAATTAACTGATTCAGCTCGAAGCTTAATAGAATTCATACTTGTAACCATATAAAAAGAGTGTCCACGGGTGGCGGCATAATGACACCTGCACAAGGGGAAAATGGTGGGGGATTTGGGGAAATGGATAATGGGTTAATTTCAGATTCGGTCCCTCACATTTTGTTGCTTATGCAATTAGGTCACTATTTGAAGCATTAGAATGTTCAATTAAGCCCATCCCTTTAATTAATTTATTTATTTTGTTACTAAACTTAGACCAAAATAAGTTATATTTGCTCAGAATAATAAAAGATTATGTCTGAATCAAATTATTAATTATTTATAAGAATTATATTTGGTGTAAAATTTTTAGACTTTACAAGAAAAAGAGATACATGACAATTTTTTAAAGCTATTTGTGGAATAAAAGAACACACTATTAATATACCAAATATTAACCCTTATTTATAATGATAATAATTGAAAAATAATTTAAAATTATATTATAATAACTTGAAAAAAAAATTTAAATATTTTTTAAGGAAACTCAATATTTCTATTTTTGTATAATTTTTGAAATTATTATCATTTATAGAAGTAAAAAATATAAATTTTGTAATAAATTTCGGAGCGGGGCAAATTATAGTAGTTAAGTTCAGTATTAAATTAACATTGTCAACACTCTCACTAAAAAGACAAAATAAATATAAAAAACAAAAATAATTTAAAATATCAAAATTGTTATGGTCCCTTTTATTGGCTGGAAAAGAAGGCAACCGAAGGTTTCCTTTTTTTAAGCCATGGATTGCCTTTTCGAAGTAATGACCTTTGGAACCCTCTAAAAGTCCATGTCTGACCGCCCTTTCTCAATGGTCAGCTGTCTTTTATATCTCTCTCTTACATTATAAGACATCACATATATTCTTTTATTTTTCCCTTTTTAAAATCAACCACATAACATATATATGATATGATATATCCAATTGCTGTTGCTGTCTCATTCAGGAGACGGTAGTGGTGGGTTTTAAGACATTAAGGAATTAATGGCTGCCCAACTCATGAGTACGAGTTTTAGTTACTATTATCATCATCAAACCAATCCCATCATAGCTCCAGCAAGAACGTTCAAACCATCACCTTCCTCGACATGTTTGAATTCACTGTTGTCTTTGCAGAGATTTGGTGTTTTTCAAAGGACAAGACAAGAGAAAAGAAGGGGATATGGTGTTGTGGTTGCATCAAGCAGTAGCAATGCGGCGGCACCTCTTTGGGATTCTTGGAAACCAGAGAAAAGCTCTGCTGCTTCTCCTTCTCTCAGTGACATCATTTGGCCTTCTGCAGGTTAGTAATATTATACAAAAATGTGCAGATGTTTTTTAAGTATATTTAATTTCCAGCTTCTTAATTTTGAAGTTTTGAGCAGGAGCATTTGCTGCAATGGCGATATTGGGAAAGATGGATCAAATATTAGCACCAAAAGGGGTTTCAATGACAATTGCACCTTTAGGAGCTGTTTGTGCGGTCCTGTTTGCAACTCCATCCTCTCCTGCTGCTCGGGTATTTCACTTGTGCTCCCCATTTTAGACCTTTTCTTAGCACCAGAGTTCATGACTAATTATTGTACCTACAATTGGGTTCAATTGGCTGTTAGACTGAGTTGGGATTTCTAAAGAAATTTCTCATTTATAGTTCTATAAGTTTCAATGGTTATTGTTGATACCAAATAAAAGAGGAAGAAACGGTGGAGGTAGGAGGTCAATTCATCCAATAAGGCCTGTGAGTCGTCGAGAGGAAGAGAAGAGGAATTTAGGGTTTTTATACAGAGAGTTTAAGAGGTCACGTGATGGACTTCCAAAGGTGGACAGGTCTCCTTATTGTACTGCAATGAGGGCAGTAGGCTAGAAAAATTTGGAAGGGTTGGAAATAAGTTATAAATTTTTATAAGAGTAATAATATAATTTTACAATTGTAATATTTAATATTTTTATAATTTTTTAAAGGATTAAACTAAAAATTAATTATTTTTGAGGAATTAAAGTATAATTTTATTATTACTAATTTATAAATTTATACATTTTAAAGGGTAAAAAAAGCAATTTTCTAATTTTTTTTAGGGGCAGTCAAGGCCGCTCCTAAGGGTGGTTATGTTATATTGTCAGGTGATGATGTGAAGTTTTAGGGTTTACAGAAAATGAATGATTGTTGTCATGCCAATATGATAGTCGTTCTAATAGTGGCAGCTTGGATGTTCCCCAAGTTCAGAGCGAACAGTACTGATGATAGAGATATGTTGACGAGTTTGATCATGACCAATCGAAGTAGTCGGCCGTTGAGAGTACTGTGTCGATAAAGGTATCTATGGAGGTACCCTGTAGGACAACTACTTGGTAGTTATGTTGCTTCAACTCTTTATTCTTCTTAAAATATCCATGCTGATCCCAAATTCGGATAGCATAGATTACTTGAGGAATTAAGGATCTTTCTTAGGTTAACTTTCACAGAGACAGAGCATATGCATATTTTCTATATATGTTGGCCTGTCAACTATAAGTTGTATATATAGAGATGAAAAGTATAGGCAAGTGATGAAAAGCTGAATGATGTTGCAGAAGTACAATATGTTCATGGCTCAGATTGGTTGTGCAGCAATCGGTGTTGCGGCATTCTCAGTATTTGGGCCTGGCTGGCTTGCTAGAAGCGCCGCCCTTGCCGCTTCCATAGCTTTCATGATCCTTACACGTTCCAATCATCCACCAGGTATACTTCTTCTACCCGTTGCTTTATATATATATCCATTCCCACATCTGATGGTCTAATTTTGAGAACAGCTGCCAGTTTGCCAATTCTATTCATTGATGGAGTTAAGTTACACCACTTAAATTTTTGGTTTGCTTTATTTCCTGGCGCTGCTGCATGTATCATCATCTGTTTGATGGTAAGTTCCTCTTCCTTCCGCTACCTTGGACTCCATTACATCATAATATAAGCTCTTGAATTTTTTTTTTTATTTTCAAACAAGGTAAAAGTATCATAAAGGCTATTGTACTAAGAATTAGATTACGTTTGCCCCTTTAGTTAAAAAATTGGTAGATTAATCTTTATACGTTAAATAAAAAAAACAAATTAGTTATTCTGTTAAACATTTTATTTTTAACTGGTCTCTATATGTCATCTATCAGTTTTTAATAGTAGAAAGAGATAAAAAATTTTAATAAAACGGACCAGTTTACTTTTTTATCTAACATGTAAGAACTAAGAGCAAAATGCAATCTGACTTTTAATAAATTAACCTCTATTCAAATATCTAATATGACCCGTAACAAGCGCAAATTTGTTATTTAGTAGCAAAGGTGATAGCATCTTATAAAAACTTCTAAACTACCCCATATTCCATATGAGTGTCAGATAAAAACAAGAGTGTTATTATAGATGTATTTAATTTCTGTTTTTTCATATGGATGATTCATACCCTATACTCGCATATAAATATTTAGTGAGCACAAATATTTTAAAAAATTAAAAGTTGAAATAACATAGAAATGTAAGAATCCTATGTGTTGAGAGAGCCTATAGTGATGTTGTGTTTGTTTGACCTGTTGCAGCAAGAAGTGGTTTGTTTCTTGAAGAACAATTTCAAATTTTGATGAGCTAATTGCACATAAAACCCTTCGTTACATAAAGGACCTTTGCGCTGCCATTGGAACCTACTGTCATATATAATATACATTTCCATATTTTTTTTATAATTTATATTTATTTAGTTTAACTTCTATATTTTGTATCCTGTTTACATGCATTGTTGACAAATTTAAAATGACTAGTAATGTATTTGATGTAAAAAATAATTATAAAATAGAATAAAAAAAGGCATATTCATGATTGATGTGATAACAATGTGAGATTCATTTTAAATTTTATATGCACAATGATACAATTGTATTGTTAAAATTAAGGCCTTGGTAGGGTAGAAAAAATTTGAAGGATGGAAAATTACAAGGATAAAAATTATTTATTTTCGTGTGTTTGTTAAGAAAAATAAAAAAAATATAGAAAAAAAAATAATTTGTTTAAATCTATTGCTTGGTAGAGTTAAAAAAATAAAATAGAAGAAAATAAAATATTTGAAAATGCATAATTTTGAATTATCTTATTTTTTCTCAAGATGAAAAATAATCATTCTTCCTTTTTTTTTTCCTTTCATTTTTGTTCCCAATTAAGCATATTTAAAATTCATTTTCTTTCCACTTTTCCATTCCCTCCTCATATCCCTTTGCTTTCCTATCAAACCAAACACACCTTAAGAGTCAATTTATTATATAATACCAGTTACATGTGTGACATGTGATTTTACGTGTTTATTTTTTAATCCATTAAATAATATATTTTATAATTTAAAAAAATGTATGTATTAATTAAATGAGAATTGGTTTAATTGGTTAAGAGTGTTCACCGCCCCAAATGTAATCTGAGTTCTAGTTATGTTTGTTGTTCAAGCTTTGTTGATCTTCTTCTTGATGAGATACCGCATAAAGTGAAATTTTACATCTCCCATGCGATGCTAGATTCTTCAAAAGTTTAATTGCTGAATTATTATCACAGTAAATTGTAGTTGGTTTTTGCTAGCGAAAATGAATCTCTGAAAGTATGTTCTTCAACCAAATGGCTTGAGTAGAACAAATAGTTGCATCCACAGATTTTGCTTCTGTGGTGGACAACGTAACAATTTGTTGTGTCTTGGAACACCATGAAACAACTCATGAACCCAGCATAAACACATAAGCCAAAGTACTTTTTCTATCGTCTTTATCACTGGTAAAATCACTATTTGCAAACCCAATCAGATCTTACTTTTCTCCTTTCTTGTACAAAATACCATATTCACTTGCAAATACCTAAGAACACTTTTAGTCGTCAGCAAATGAGTTTCTTTTAGATTCTCCATGTACCTGCTAATAAGACTTATAAAGTACATTATTTCAAGTCTAGTAATTGTTAAATACATTAGACTTCCTAGGATTTGTTTGTAAAGAGTACTGTCAATCTTTTTCTTTGAATAGTTTTCTCTAACTTCAGCCCTATATCTATAGATGAGGTGATAGAATTGCAATTTTGCATCCCAAACCTTTCTAAGGATTTTTACCCGTTTGACCTCAAAAAAATAATATTTATAAAAAATGATTTTGGTTCAAATGACTTGCATTGAACGGTAAATAATTTTTGAGGTTTTCGGCACTAGATAGCTAGCACCTATGTATTTAAAAAAAAAATTTAGGTGCCACCACACTAATGGCCGGGCACCCATTTATTTGATTAAAAAAATATTTTTTTTTGGAGTGTGGTGCCGGCCAACAAATGGCCAAAATCATCCAACAAAACAGATTGAAAATATTGCAACACAACCCGTCCTTGTTTTCCCATCTTTTTTATTTCTCAAGTTTAATTACATATTTTATATTTTAAAACAATTTTGAATTACTATCATGCTTTTTAATTATTATTGCATTACTCACATTATTATTAAATTTAAAAATTAATTTAAAATATATTGAACTACATATTTTATATATTACTTGTTATTTTTAATAATAAAAAAATAATTTAACAATGTTTATTTGAATTATTATTAAAGAGGAAAATCATTAAAGCATATCCTAATTTTATAAAAAAACATATAATTTAATTGTGCATATTAATTTTAAATTAACTACTTTTAATTTGAAAATTAACTAGTTTAGTATCAATTACTGTCATTTTGGATACTGTATTTAGCATTTTAATATATTTTCACATTTATAAAATTTAATATTAAAATTAATAAATAGTTTTAAAATACTTTCGTTTGAAGTTCTTAAATAATATATTAAAATAAGATAACTTTAACAACTTTTTATCAAAACCACCACCAAAAAATTATCATTACATTTAAAAATAAATATAATTTTTTAGGCTTAATTTATTATTTATACTTGAGTTTAACAACAATCAAGTTACATTTAACGAAATAAAAACAATTTTTTTTAAAAAATTATGAAAATTCAAATATGAAAATATTAACACGTCATTTCAAATTAATTTTTAAATTTAATAATAATGTGAGTGATGCAATAATAATTAAAAAACATGATAAGTATTTCAATATTATTTTAAATTATAAAATATGTAATTAAACTTGGGAAATGAAAAAGATAAGAAAACAACGAGGGGTTATGTTACAATATTCCCAATCTCTTTTGTTAGATGATTTTGGCTATTTGTTGGCCGACACCACACCCCCAAAAAATTATTTTTTTTAATCAGATAAAAGGGTGCCAACCATTAGTGTACCAGCATCCCAAATTTTTTTTTGAAAAAATATACATGGGTGCCGGTCGTCTAGTTTTCAAAACCCCAAAAATTATTTTTTAATAGAAAAAAATAGTGGTGCGAGCCATCTAGTTCCCATAACCTAATTTTACTATTTATCTCAAGTCATTTGGGTGAATATTTTTAAACCAGGGTTATTTTTATAAATATTAATTTTTTATTAGACGAGTAAAATAACCCCTTTCTAAAATAGACCTAACATATTTTTTTTGTGAAATAAAAGTTCTACCAATAAATTACTTCACTTCAATTCCCCCAAAAAAACAATGCATCAAACTAAGATCAAACATATCAAACTCGGTCATCATTGAATGCTTAAAATTTTTAAGTCATGCAATATCATTCCCAGTATAAATCAAATCATCAACATATAAGCATATAATAACAAGCTTCCCATCGATGCTTATATTGGCATTTTTTAAAACCTTTCATATTGAAATAAGCATCCATAAAACTGTATCAAGCTCTTGGAGCTTGTTTTAACCCATATAACACCTTTTTCAACCTATAAACGTTCACTTCCATGCTTTACATAACTAGGGGATTGATCAATAAATACCTGCTCTTACAACTCTCCATGTAAAAAGGTTGATTTCACATTTAACTGATAAATTGACCAATTGTTTTGAGCTGCAAGTGCCACCACTAATCTAATGGTATCAAGTCTAACTACTGGACCAAATACTTCTTTATAATAAACACAAAACCCTTGCTCACGAACACTGTAACACCCCAAAACCCGGCCTAGAAGTTTAGACCGAATCCTAGAGGTTACATTGCCTACCAAAAGTGGCGGAAACAAAAACTTTACTTCAAACCAAGAAAACATTTTTGTTCATTATGTTTGAAAAAATATTAAACTGAGTCAAATATTCGGAAATAAAACCCATAGTTTCTAAAGTTCAGTCCAAATAACACCTTACGAAAGCCCACCATAAAAAGTTGTACCACAATTTATATAATCGTTTTACAAACCTACTTAAAGTTAACCATATAAAACTTATGAGATTTTACTTAAACCAAATCAAACCATATCTTTCTAAGACCTTTGGTATGTCAAGTCTAGCTCCAAAACACGAAATGTACCTGAAAGGAAAAACACTACAGAAATGAGCTACGCGAGCTCAGTGTGAGTCCGAAACATTAATAGATGGCAAAAGATGGAGTGACACAATAAATACTTCAGACAAGCATATGTATAAAAATATCATTTACGAAAGTCTCAATCGGTATGTCAAATACAATATCAAACCATAGAAATGATGATCCAATCATACACAATAATCAGAACATATTACATGACATTAACTATATTGTCAATAACCAAAAGTTCACACAAACAGACAAAATGTTCTGACAAACAGACTTGTATTCAGATGCGAACGGATGTACAAGTCAAAATCCCACCCCACCAACCAAACACCACTTCGTCCATCCAACACCACATAAAGGCTATGATAGGCCCGCCCACCATGCACACCATATAGAACCATAATAGGTTCATCCACCCTACACACCACAACATGGAACTATGCCACTTGAGTAACTATATACAGCTGAGCTGATATACTTATAAGATAGTACGGTGAATCGCTATACAAAAGTATTCTAGTTAAAATTGCTAAGTCTGTCTTCATTCTCTTTATAACCAAATCCCAAAATTTTCATGCTATGCAACAATGCATACATTACGCCAACAATATACAGAAATAGACATTAACATTTCCAGTTTGAACAGATTCAGGTTTGATTACACTTGTATTGTAATATTCAATTACAACAATAATAATAAACTCATACTTATTCATCACATAAATGAACAATAAAATTAAAGCCCATAAACGCATATATACACACAAACCAAACTAAATAGAGTCCCAAACACACTTACTAAAGCTTGAACGAGGGTCGGATTACACAAAAATACAAAACAGACAGTTTATGACTCAAAACAAAAATTCTGCGAAATAAGGCCACATGGCCGTGTGCCCCGACCGTGTGAAAGTGTCTACGCCGTGTGGAGGCCTACATGTTTGCTGCGGAAACTGATTGTAATCAGTTCTGGCAATGAAAGGGGGAAGGTGATTGTCTCCAACTCGGTTCTGGCAAATCGGATAGCCTCTTCGTTTGTTGCGGAAGTTTTTGCATGCTCCGAAGCAGTGAGGTTAGGGATAGGGAGAGGTGTGGATGCAGTCGAAATCAAAGGGGATACATTGACAGTTATCAAAAAGTGTCAGTCAAATGTTGAAGATAAGTCAAAAATAGGAGCTTATATTAGAGATATTTACCAAAACAAGAATCATTTCCACAGATTTATTTTAGGTGCATATCAAGATGCGCAAACCAAACGACACATATAATCGCCACATAAAGCCTTATGCCATGCCTTTGTTGGGATCGGGATGGGAACAGGAACGGGAACTAGATTGAAGAGACGGTGTGATTTTTTCACAAACGGAGAAGATGCTCAATGTTTTTTTTTTCTCTGAACAGCGTCAAAAGTCACTAGATGATTGAAACCGACAACAAAAAGTATATTTTGGGAAGTGGGGGTGGCAGTCTTTTAATTCGACTGGACAGGGGGACATTTTAGTTTCCCTTTTTTCTTTTATTTTCTTTTGTTTCATTTTTACCTAATGGGCCTCGCTGTTGGTTTTTTTTTAACTTGCTTTTGTTTTGGATGAGTTATCTTTTCTTTTCTTTTTCTTTTTTTTAAATATTATCTAGATCTTTATTCGTAAAGGTAAACCCAAAACAAGCCCAAAATTAGGCAGAAAATCACAGAACAAACATTAATAGTCGATCAACCTGACAGGCCCAAAACTAAATAGGAAAGCAAAAAAAATAATAAAACAACCCAAACACAAAGATTTAGCTTTCAGGACGGGGGAGATCTAGAGACTTCATTAGCCAGCTGTTATCCAATAACTAAACCCATTCCCTCAAAAGCAACAAAAACACATGGGAAACCGCTTATCTTCATAATTACTTTCCATTAATTTTCAACAGTACCTATCACTTCTCACAGAAAAAAATTCTTTGAAAACACCACACCTCCTAACTTTTCAAAACCCTTTTCCAATACTTTCCTTCAACAATCCAGACGTTTCATTCCCTCGTGGAATCCGTCCATCTTCGATCGGTGACCACCGCTTCCTCCGTACCAAAAGTAACCATATTCAACAGATAAGTTGCCTCTCTTTTTTGGAGTCCTTCTTTAGCTATGAGATGAGCAACCTTGTTAGATTCTCTATGAATAAACTGAAAAACGCAGAACTCAAAACCTAAACTCAGTTGCTTTGAATCTTTTATAAAAACTTCAATTTATGATCTATCTTCGTTCTCCTCTTGCAGTTTATGGATTACCAAACGGGAATCTATTTCGATCTCAACCTCCCTCAGCCCGAGAAATAACCCAAGATTAAGTTCCTGAAAACATGCCATCGCTTCTACTGCAAAAGCAAATGGTATAATCACATGCATAACTGTTCTTGCACAAATCACCTCTGCTCTTTCGTTCCGTACCACTAACCTGGAGCATGACTTATTTCTTTGCTTGTTGAATGCAGCATCAAAATTGATTTTTATCCTCAGACCATTCGGAGCGACCCATCTACTCGTATGAAACCGTCTCGCTGGTAAGTTCGTATTCAACCCATCAAGTTCTTTAAGGTAGTTACTCACAAAATCTGCAATTTGAGAACCCTATTTTATTTCTCATTCATGAATGAATCTGTTTTTTGAAGTCCAAATCGCCCACAAAGCACATGCTATCATCCTGTACTTAGCCAAAGAGTTTGACTCAAAAATGTTTTTAAGCCATTCTTTGAAATCTGAATTTTCCTCTGAAATATGCCAGATAACACCTAACCTCTCACATGTCTCCTTTGCTATAGGGCACTCCCTGAACAAATGCTCCCTCGTTTCCACTCCATTCTGACACCTTCGGCAAGTTGCGGGTTCCAACAATCTTCTATAATGTAGATTATAGAAAGTAGGCAAATAGTTACAAGAAAACCTTCACACTGTGTTTGGTTCGCCGTATTACCCAATCCATTACGCCCCGATTACGTGTGTATTACATTACGCCCCTATTCCGGCGTTTGGTTCGCTGTAATAGGTATTACGCGCGTAATCGGTTACGCCCCTAATCCCCAAATTCCCGTGTTTTCCAATCCCTTCCCTTTTCGCTGTATTAGCTATTACTTCCGGCCTCCCTCCCCATCTCCCTGTTTTACCCTCCCTCCCTACCCGACCCTCTCCTCTTCCGTGCATGAACCTCTTCCCTCACCGTTAAATTCCTTTTATATTTTAGAGCCCCCCACAAAGTAGAGTCGCCGTCCTTTCTCTTCATCTGGATTGAACAGCTACGAAAGATCTACCACTAATTTCCCTTCTTTGATCCTCTCAATCAAGTAATTCTCAAATTATTTTCCTACTGTTTTTGGGTTTTTTTAACCCTCTGTTTCATTCAGTCTTTTGTTAATTCCTTAATTTTCCATATATGATTATCAGGTGATGATAAACACTGTGAATTTAAAATTTGGGGAGATGTGAGTGTGTTGAGTGGCTGGAGAAATTATTTTGCGTAGCTGCGATCGAATTGCTGAGTCAGGGGCTACCGAGTTACTGAGTTCTTCATGGCTGATTTTCATACATCGACTCATAGAGCTAACTGGATCTTCTCGCCTCAAGAACTGGTAAATAATATGAAAGAAAAAAAAGAGAAATTTCATTGTTTCTTAAATGTGAGGAAAAAACCAATTGTTTTTCTTTGCAATGTTTTTCCGTTTCCACTGTTTATATTGATTACAAGCTGCTGGTGTTAATGTTTTTTGCTTAATTTTCTTCATGGATGCTTTATTGATGTAAGAAGAGATTGAAAAGATAGAAAAGTAGGAATTGCAATTAATTGAGAACTTTCTCAAGTTTAAATTAGGTTCTTTTGTGTTTTGTTTTTAATTTTTTTTTTGCTGATATAGGTTGAGAAATACAAGGCTGCAAATCAAAGAGCAATACAAGCACTGGAGAAGGTATGACAGAGTCCTTTCTTTTCAGTTTTGTATGTATGTCTATATGCGCGAGCTTGAGTGTGTGTTTGCATAGTGTACCTTCGGATTATCGTTTTAGTAGATTAGATGAAATTGGTGTTGAACTCCCTTCTTTACTTCCCATTAGAAGCATTTAAATGTTGTCAGTTGCAAACCACCATTATTGAAACCATTCCTAGTGGAAATTTTCTTTCTGGTGTTCATTTTATTGAAGCTGACTTGCTGATTTATTCTGAAGTATGGGACAACACAAATGGAAGTAGACGCTGATGGTTCACTATCATACCCTGAACCTATTGCAAGAGATAATGGTAAATGAAATTTTCTTTTACTTTTTAGTTCTATTGTGAGGTGCTAGGTCATCGAGCGTACCATGTAATATTTTGATTGTTCATGTCAGCTGACAAGCATTCTCGTCCAAAACCTCTTAACATTGAAGAAGAACAGTTCATGCGAGTGTTTTATGAGAACAAACTTCGAGAAGTTTGTAGTGCATTCTACTTTCCTAATAAAATTCAGGTACTTACTACCTTTTTTTTTTTTGGATAATGGTCATACTATAAATAAATATGAGGCCATGATCAATGTGATTCTGTTTGTGGTTCATGTTTTGCAGGCAACTGCTCTAATTTATTTCAAGAGGTTTTACCTGCAATGGTCGGTCATGGAACATCATCCAAAACATATAATGTACGAGTCTTCTACATCTCTTTCAGATACAAGCTCCAATGCCCTTTATCTCTGCATGTAATATGCTGGATGAGTCATTCTGATTTGCGCTTAAGAGTATGTTAGAAAAATGCATCATGTGCTATTTTAAAAATGTATGAAAATATCAGGTAAGCAACATACTGTTTGGAATTTGTATATTGTCCCTGACTTTGTCATTTCGTATGTGGTGGTGGAAGAAATGTTACTTTGACTGATAATCACCATTGAATACTAAACTTTCTTTAGAGAATAATGTAATTGTTAAATTGGAAAAGTTTCTTTATAACTCTAGGTTAACCTGTGTGTATGCGGCCTATAAGATAGAAGAAAATCATGTGTCAGCAGAGGAGCTTGGTAAGGGGATTTCACAGGATCATCAAATGATTCTCAATTACGAGATGATAGTGTCTCAGGTATGGCTACTGTTCTCCTTCCTTTTTCTTTTAGTCTTGCTTTTTTCTTTTGCTTGTGCTTCTCAAAAGTACATAACTGGATTTGCAGAGTCTGGAATTTGATCTCATTGTTTATGCACCCTATCGTTCAGTTGAAGGTTTTGTCAATGACATGGAGGTGGGTTTGGTTACTGATTATCCTTTTGTTCTTCCTTCTATAGTTGTAAAATATATTTACAAGTAAATCTTAAGTTGTTATTTGGGGTAATCATTTGTTTTCCCTTGTCGTGTTATTATTATTTTTCTATGTCGTATTGCATTTAAGGTGTTATATAGTTTGTAACACGATAAATCCATGGTAGATTTTGGCATGTTCGTGCATACATGTTGTGTTCCAGTAGTTGAACTTCAGTCCGTAACATAGGCTGCCTCTTGGTTTATTCTGTTTCTCAAACATTTTGCATTGCATGAATTAATAACTTGTGTGTGAAATTATGATTTACAGAAGCTTCACCTGTAGTACATGAAGAGACAGGTCCATCAGAGGCAAATCTCTTCTCAGGCAAATATATACTAGATCCAAATCAAGCTCCGAGAAAGCAAGTAAAACCGGTCGCTCGACTTCAGAAGATTCTCAAGTTCAGATTGTTACTCGACGAGGATGTTCAAGTCGAAACAAATTCCCAAAATAATTCAATTTTGTAAACTAGCAAACTCAAAATTTGTAGTTAAATGTTGATCCTTAACTTTGAAAGTAATTTAATGAAATTTTGAAAGTAATTTAATGAAATTCAAGCTTAGTTATGCTCTGAGGAAGAGTCCATATTTTTAAGCGGTGGATCTTGTATATAAACTATTTCAGCAGATTGCAAATTATAATGCAGCAAATGTAACTTTTTAGTAATGAAGGTGTGATTGATCCGACTTATTTTAAATTGTATAAATTCATATAAAAAAATTTATTATTAAGAATTTTATGAAATTATATATTATTATTAAATTATATGTAATAATAATTATTTTAAATTATACAAATTCATATAAGATAATTTATTAGTTATAATTATTTTAAATTTTATTAAATTATATATTTTAATTAAAATATATTTAATATTAATTATTTCAAATTATCTTTTATAATATCATATATTATGATTTGAGTAAATTCATATAAGATAATCAATTATTAAGAATTTTATTAAAATATATATTTTAATTAAAATATATTAAATAATAATTATGTTTAAATATGATTAAATTATTTATTTTTGATAATAAATAATCTTATTAAAATTTAAATAACAATAACAATAATCATTTACCAAAACAAATTTATGCTAAGGGTATTCTGGTCATTTTAGTTTTCTCCATTATGCTATTACACCTCTATTACATTCAACCAAACACAGTTTTACTATTACGCCTCTATTCCATTACATTCAACCAAACAGTTGATTTGCTATTACACCTCTATTCCATTACACCTCTAATCCAATACACCTCTAATCCAATACACCTCTAATCCAATACAGCGAACCAAACGTGTTCTCAGTTTGTAATTTTAATTTTTGGAGGTAGATCTAAGCTCCACAATCTCTTGTGAAATTGCCTGTAGTTAGATTGTATTTTATTTTGTCTGTCATGTAAAAGAAATTTGTGCCCGCTGCGAACCGTATACTCCCTCGTCGGCTCACCTCTCCAGATTATATGGTCCTCATGCTGATTCAAAGACGGAGGAATACATAAGATCCGCTCCACATCCTTCTCCAAAAAGGTATTATAAATCAGCTCGGTTTTCCATTTTCTTATTTGAGCTCAGTTTATTCTTAATAAAGTCTAGTCTTATTATCAATAAATAAATAAAATCTTTTGATTAAAAAAATACTTCAATGTTGCTTCAAACAAGGTTCAAACCAATACCACTTATACATAAAAATAATGTTTTAAACATCAAATACTTCTCTTACACTTTAATTATAATCTTTAAAAATGAAAAAATAACATATAAAAATATTTTTCAAAAATAAATATAATAATTAATAATAATATTAAAGTAATTAAGTATATTTAAATTTTTTATTAGAAAAAATATCTTCTTTAACATCTTTTCTTAAATCGTGTTCTTTTTGCATCCGTAAACACTATAAGACCTGTTAGAAATCATAAAATATTTATTTGATCCTTGAAGCTATTTGTTGTGTTATCCGTTGCAAACCTCCCCAGAGAATGCATCCCTTTGACTGTCATCGACAATAGGGGAGTGTTTTGAGATATAAACTAAGGTGTGAAAATGAATTGAGAAGGCAAGTGATGACTGAAACTATCTTTATATAAAATTGTAAACATTTTTTTTTATAATTTTATATTTTTGTAGTTTTATATAATTTTTTGTAAATTTATATAATTTATTTGATTATTTTGTAACAATATTTTTTTTCACTCTTCCATTTTTTTAACAATTTTTTGCAGTTTTCTATTTTTTAATATTTTAAATAAATTTTCTATATTTTAAACATTTTTTCATAATTTTTATATTTTTATAATATATAATATTTTCATAACATATATAATTTTTTTTTAAAAAGTTCGTGCAAATTTTTGAAAATTTATATATTTTTTTCATTTAAAATAATTTATGATTTTCTATATTCTATAATTTTTTTCGCACTTTAATAATTTTTATAATTTTTTCAAATTTATATATTTTTATGATTTTTTATATAAAATATCAAAAAAATAAAAGAGTAATTGATTATAATTCTAACATTCAATGTATTAATTGAGTGAGAAAAAAAGTTGAATGACTTAATTATTTTTTATATTTTTTGAAAAGATTCAGGGGTTTTTAAGATTCTTTAACTTTAGTTTAATTATTTTTTAGTTATGGTTTCGAAGATTCAGGGCTTTAGCTTTGACAAATTAAACTTTTAATTTACAAGAACCTTGATTTTAGTGTTACTTGAAAACTCGGTCATATGTTGCACCAAAGTATCATGTAGGTTTGGTCACCTCGCTCGTGACACTGAATTCACTAAAACAGTTAATATCAATAGAGGTGTTAATTAGATTAATTTGTAATTTTTTTAATTGAATTGATATTACTTAATTTGTAATACCTAATTTAATAAAATATTTAATTTTAATAAATATATTTATAATTAGTGGTGATAATAATAAATGTACAATAAAATTAAAAATATAAATAATATATTAAAATAAAGTTTTGATTTAATGGTAAATTAATATTTCATTTATGTAATTAACATGAGTTGAGACCCAAACTCAAGCAAAGTAAACTGTAAACGATCTTACAACAGCCGTCCTCCATAAGTTCATAGTGGGACCCATTAATGTCTTGACCCTTCATCATTGGCAATAAAAATCAGGGATCAGGTGCCACGTATGAGGACCAATTTCCACATCTGGATGGGCCCCAGGAACAGTGGAGGAGATTCTTCACTGTCTATGATGTGATCGGCGATGCTATTTGGTTTTTTCTGTTTGAAGGTAAACCTTTAATCGACCCTACACGTGGATGGCATCCGTTGAAGCCCTACCCATGTGGGTTTTAGATAGTCAGTAGGAAATCCTGGAACCACCGTACTTCCGCCAACAATGCCACTCGGAGCTCAATTATTGGTTCTTTATGTTATATCTAGCGAAAACTACTTCTATAATCATCCAAAATTTAGTGAATTCCTGTTTTGGATCTTGCATTTTTTTATTAATTTAATCACCCTCGTCAAGTCAATCTCATATTTTAGTCATTTCATCACTAAAGTATGTTTGGTCACCAAATGAAATGTTAACATGATCTAATATAATAATAATAATTAATTTGACCTTAAATATTTACTCATTTTGTTATTTTAGTCTTAATTTTGAAATTTTTAATAATTTTAACCTTTAATATTTATATATTTTATCAATTTAATTTTAATTTTAAAAATTAAAAATTAAAAATTTAAGAAAAATTAAAAATGTAAACAATAAATTTAGAATCAAGATCAAATTGATAGAATGTGTAAATATTAATAGTTAAATTTGTTGAATTTTTTAAAATTAGGACTAAATCAATAAAATAGATAAATATTAAGGGTTAAATTTATTATCATATTGAGCCAAGTCAGCATTCTAATAAGTGACCAAACACATTTAATAGTAGAGTGACTAAAATGCGAAATTAACTTAACGGAGTAACTAAATTAATAAAAACATTTCGATGACCAAAATAAAAATATGCTAAAACTTAGGTAACTATATGAGGAATTTGCCCAAGACGTTATAATAATAATTATAGATCATGATAATTTAAAACAAGAGAAGAAGTGCATAATAAGTTATAAATAAAATGCTGACTCCATAGCTTTGAAGCCCTATCCGCTTGTCATTATTATAAGCCACGTCATGAGTATATGTTTGCACACAAACTAATGCTTTAAGAACAAGTCATTAACACACACATAGATTTTTTTTTGATAAATATAAATATATATAGCAATTTTATTAAATTATAATCATTTATTAGTTATTTATTGAAATTGTAGTATATATTTATTAAAGTAATTATGATTGAAATTATTTTTTATAATTAAAAATATTATTTTAAAAAGAGATAAATATCAAATTTATATATGAACTCTGGTATAATATGTAATCTGATACATGAACTTTGATTTGGTACAATTATATTCATGAAACTTAAATTGTAGTTCATATGTATACATGAAACCTTGATTTTAATTTAATTCTACATATTTAAAGAAATGAATTCATACATTTATTTTCATATCAAATTAATATAATTGTTTGTGTTTGCAACATTTCAACATAAAATGGTGCTAATTCAATAATGTTCTTAGTGATTTGTGAAAATTGAATCAAATTAAAATTTCATGTATAAAATTAGACACTAAATTAAAATTCATGTATAGTTTGAGATTTATCCCTTCTAAAAACTCAATTTTTTTATTAAATCAAATGACAAATGATTGTCTTAGCTATATATATTTATGTTAAATTATGATTATAATCTCTCTACTATATTTAAATTTAGAATTTAATATTTATACTTTAGTTTAACATTGTCGAAACCATTTTTTTGAAAAATAGAAATCGACTTAGATTTTAAAAAATGAAAACGAATAGAGGGAGTCGCCATCAATCCTTTTTATTGAGGTGTGATCAGGTCACCTCGAAGAGTGGTTGTTTTTAATAATCAGTTTGATTTATCAAAACAACGATTTTGGTCTACGAAAATTAGAAATACGGGTTCGAGAGTCAGTTACGCACAAGGAAGGATTAGCACCCTTGATACGCCCAAAGATTAGTACCTAGTTGATTAATTAATGTCTTAGTGTCGAAGATTTGAAAACTTAAAGGAATTTAAAATACGATCCCTTTTTGTATTAATGCTAATTTAAAAACGATCGAATAAATTGAAACATATGTTAAAGACCTTCTTTTCCCGAAGTAATAAAATGTCACATCCAGTACGTTAGGACACAACAGCTTAAACCCCGAAAATAAGCTTGCCTTTTGATTTAAAAACGTTCTTAAATTTTAAAAGGATATTAGGTTATTTAGATGAAACGAGAAAAATCGAAACCCAGTGAATTAGGGTACGTTTTCTCGAATTTCCAAAAAGAACGAAATATTGCCTTATTTTGAATAAGAACGAACGCAACATTTAGCAATGTGCGCTTATTTTGTTTGGAATAAAATGGTCTATATTAAAAACATGCATTTGAACTTTTAATACACGACGTGATTTAAATGGAACGAGAAAAATGATGATATCGAACATGGTATAATGATTTGCGAGTAAAGTGTTACAATGATAAATCACAAAGACATGAAAATACGAATAAATAAAATTTGGTAATAATCGCAGGATACACATTACTTTGATATCAATATTAACACTCGAAGAAATGGAATAAAATAATATGTAAAACGATTTGAAGTAAATAGCATAAAACAATTTACAAATAAGTAGTATGTAAAATAATTTAGAACAAATAATATACAAAGCAATTCAAAGTAAATAATTTACGAGACAATTTAAAGTAACATATAAAATAACAAATAAAAAGGAATTTCAAATGCATGATATACAAAACAGTTTGAAAACAATATATATAGAACATTTTAAGCTTTAGTAATAAGACTAGTTTAGAATAAATAATACATAAAAACAGTTTTGGAATAAATAACTTATATGAGGGTATACCACAGCCTAATATAAATAATATATAAAAATAGTTTAATCAAATAATATAGAAAACAATTTAAAATGAATAATTTCTAAAATAATTTGGAATAAACAATATAAAATAGGTTACTATAAATAATATAAATAAAATAAATAGAATAGTTTAAAATGAATAAGATGTAAAGCTATTAAAATGACAAATAAATGCAATAAAATAAAACCATGAAAATGGTTAAGCAAAGGGATTAATTAATAATAAAATAATAAGTAAATAAATTCAAAAAGAAATAATAATAGCCATCATAATAATAATAGAAATAATAGCAATAATAAAATAATAATGGATGAGAATGTTTAATATATATATATACATGCAGTGAAATAAAATCTTAAAAAGAAATACATTATATAAAAACAAATTTAAAAGTAAATATAAATATAAATGTATGTTCAAGAATCAAACTTAAAAAGGACCCGATTAAAATGAAGGTAAAATGAAAAGGGAAATTTACAAGCAAATAAAAAATACAAAACATCATTAGGGACCTTAATACAATGCGCCCAAGCATACGGGGATTAAAACCGTAAATATTCCAAAATATAAAACACGACGTTTAGGCGTGGATCAAGTTGAGTTTAGGCGCAAAATGCAGGGATAATTTAGAAAAAAAGAAAATGTAAACAGGGCCCCAATTGAATGTCGGCGTAAAAGGGAAGGACCCACTTAACAAATAACCCATTTAAGGCGCAAAGGCACGGGTTCGGGTCTAGGAACGGTTTTACACGCGGATCCCTTCCCCTGGAACGGTGCCGTTTCATTAGCTGAACAAAATCAAGCCTAAAACCCTAAAATACATTCAACCACTTAAGAACAAATCAAAGGAAAAAAAACCTCAAGTCCTTCTCCTGCTTCATTCGGCTGAACCAAAAATAGAACCCTAACCTCCCCATTTCATTTCCCTCAGCCGAACCCTATGCTTCCCTCTTAAGTGCCGATCTGCCACCGTGAACGGCGACCAACATGCTTAAGCCTCGGGGTTCTTCTCTTTTAACCTTGAGATCCTCTTTATACTTCGATCTCGGCGAAGCAGAAGAGGTTTCACGGCATATTTACAAGGTAAAACTTCGTTCTCCTTGTCTTTTCTACTTTTAAATGCGAAAACGAAAGTCCAAAAGGAAAATAAAACTCAAGAAAACTCAAAACTACAGAAAATTTAAGTCGGAAATCACCTTTTTGAAACTGATTTTCTTTTTTTGATTTCTTTTTCGTGTTCAATACAATTTTTGTTAGAAAAATCCCCGCCTAAAATACAATCGATTCTCCCCCCCGATACAATCGGTTGTTCTCGGCTTTATAGCTGATTACACTGATTCATTTACTATTTTTGCGTATTTGCTTCTTGTGTTTATCTCTGCTCTTCTTTGGTCTGTTTTGCAGGGACGGCAGAGAGTGGTTGAAGGCAGAAGGTATGGGGCGATGGGACTTAGCTAGGGTTTTTTTATTATTTTTCTTTTGTTTTATTTTTTTCTGAAAATGTTGTGGCTGTTGGGCTTCGGGAAAATTTGGGCATATACAAACATAATCTTTTTTTTAGTTACTCCAAATAGTTGACACTCTTAATTATTTTGGGTAAAAATACTATTTCAAACTTATGTGTATCGAAATATTTTTGTGTGTGACAGAAAAGTGTACTTATTTATTGAAATCGATTTGTTTTGTGTGTTAAAAATGTTTCTTTTTTAAATCAGGACATCATTTTAACCGTAATAATTAAGGATGTTGACTATTTGGACTAACTAATGTCATTGATAAAGTAGATAACTAAATTATGTTTAAAATATCAAGACTAAATGCTAAGCATTAACATAGCAGAGGGATCATTGATAAAAGCTGCATTAGTTGTGTTGGTAAGATTAATATCCTATCTTCTTAAGCACTCACAATGAATAATTACTATGTGTAGATTTAAATTCAAATCTATTTCAAATTTCAATCTGAATATATTTTATATTTATTTTATTCTAATTATAATTTATATTGGTTGAATCTAATGTGTGATTGTACTACACTTACACAAAAAATATATTATTGTGCTAAACATGGTAATTGTTTTTAAATGTATTATGCTTATTACATGAACCACACTCTTTTCCCTTTTAAAGAAAGGTCCAACTATCCCTTTTTAATTTTTAGTATATTATTAATATAATTTTAATCATCTTTGTTATTATATTTTTTTTAATTTATCAATAGATTTTACACATATATAATAACAATACATATTTATATATAATCAATAAAAAAATAGACAAATCACGATTATGAATTATCAACTTATAATGATGCTTGATTGAGTGGAAAAGGAAAAAAATGATAGAAAACGCGACCTTACATGTCTTGTTTCATAACTTCCATCTCATATTCAAACACTCCCTTAGACTACTTTATGTTTTTGCCCGTGTTTGGGCAACCTATTTGGACAACCCTTTGAACAGTAGCCTAAACATGCCTTCAAGATAGCTCGAGATCAATTTAAAATTTGACTTTTTTTACTGAGGTCCTTTTGATGTATTACATTGTCAGCAAATGATCCTAAGGTTGTGGTTTGGTCCTTTCCAAATTATGTTGATCGTATTTTGGTGTGAAAGAGGAGGAAGGATCGACTTGCCTTATCTCTAGAGTTTATCTTTATCCTTTGAGCTTTTTCTTAGTGGTTAAGTTGATCAACTTACTTGGCCTAGAAGTGATAAAGATTGGAGGAATTATTCTTGGATATATTGTAACGCAAATGATGATTTTTATCCTCAAAAAGTTGATTGAAGGAACTGCCACATTTTGCCTTTAAATAGGCGACACGTATGCTTGGATCAATACACCTTTTAGGAGAATGTTTGTGCTACATTTCTTTAAGTATTTGTTGTTATCTCATGTTTGTATTTTGCACCCAATTTATAGGCATTATTCGAGAGTTAATATTTGTTGCAAGTGAGGTTTTTTAGGTGAGTGATTGTAACAAATTGAGTTTATCTATTGAGGCTACTATTACTTCTTATGTAAAGGTAGATTGGGCTTTAGCCAATAGGTTACTAGATTGATTGTTGAATAAATCATTCATTAAGTAAAGCTCCGCAAAGTAGGACTATTTTTCGAACTGCATTAACAAAGCTTATGTGCCTATTTCTCTCATTCTCTCATTGCATTTGGTAAATTACCTTGTTCAAACATTTGCTCGGATAATGTGTTTGGCCATAAGGCAAACAAGTTTCTTTTTCATAATGCATAAAAACAAGTCACACCAAATTGAAATGATAAGAGTAGAGAAAATGAGAAAGATGTAAGTATTTTTTGGGCAATGTCATTCTTTCATTCAAAAGAAAAACAACATTACATGAATGCCTTATCATCTGCCACAAAAGGACAAAGACTATCCAAAATCTCCTTTATGCACACATTGTTTGTTTGAGTTTCTTTCCATGACCTTGCTAGCTCATGAGCTACCTGATTAGCACATTTATGCCTAAAATCACATTTACTAAAAGTTGCCAATAGCCTTTTATCGTCTTCCATTAAACATGCAATGGGAGAATTATCAAAGGCCATTTGTTAAAGCTTCTTAATTAAGTGAGTTTTATTCAAATATGGTTTTTTTGGATACCCAACTCTTTGGCTAGTTACACTACTCAAAATTCAATAGTAGTTTCTGTTGTGAGTAAGTTTGCTACTGAATTAGCCTTTCCAATCAGTGATGTTAGTACTTCATTGCTTTCATCTTTGGTCACTATCCTAATTCCAGATCCATCGATTCTACTCTCGTAAGATATGTCAAAATTCTTTTTAACCTCTTTATTTTTCTTTCAATCCTTTCTATCTTTGCCTCTTCATATTTTTGTAGATTAGTTTCAATAAACTTTCATTATTCCTCCACTTGGTTATTTTTCACCTTTATACTTTTCTCTGTTTTTCTCATTTAAATGCTCTAGATGGTCATAATAATTTATTCCATTGCAATTATACAAATTAAAAGTAACAATTTGTAGCACATTTAATAATCATTCACCTGCTCCATGCTTTCCCAATCAAAACCCATTTCAACCCAAAGTTCTTTTGCAACTAAACACAACCTCAAAGCATGTACTATGTTTTCTTCAACATCCCCACATCTTGGGCATACGCTCTCTTTTAGTAAATTTTATAACAACCTAGTTTCCAATAGTATCAAAAAATACGGTTTCGGGATTACGTTTCCGTAAACCGAGTTTGTAAATATTAAATAAGGATATTTATGGAGTTAATATTTAGATGAATTGAAATTTGGATAGTTAATTTAACCGAAATTGTGTTTAATTAAGGCCTAGTGACTAAATTGTAAAATTCAATCGCTATGAATTTTTAATTGGTAAATGAATTGGGGACTTAAATTACAATTATCCAAAGGACCAAAATGGTTAATTGACCATTACTAATCATGTGCTAGTGGATGGTAATGCTGATTGTGGATTAATGAAGTAAATTAAGATTAAAACATAATTAATTAAACTAATAAAAATTTAATCTATATATATGTAAATTAGTGATAGAAGAGATGAAGTATCATCTTCTCCAATCGTCCAAACTTGAAACAAAGGCGAGGAAGCCATTCTTTTTTTCTTTAAGCTTTTTTTTCCTTAATTTCAAGTAAGTCCCTAGCCATTTTTCTTTTATTTTTATAGATTTTTTATCTTGGAAACTTGATTAAGCTAACCCAAGATAACAAAACATTTTGAAACCTCCAAAACTCTGTCATCGAGATGTAAGCTCGACCAGGAACTTATGGTATTAACAGCCGAACTACCAATAAGGAAAGGCAGAAAATGTATGAGAGCCTGCCAGTTCAAGCACAACGCGGAAGTTTGGGTACAACAGGGAGTTAAAGTATTTTATTTTCTTTTAAGTTAATACCCTAGCTAAGAAGGGACGAGCTATGCATGGTAGTAGTGAAGAAACTCACTAAGTTCATTTGAACGTAAAAATGTTTTGGCCTATGATTGCAAGGCTCATTAGATAAGGAACTTGAAGAGGGACAATGCAAATAGTGATAGAGCAAGAATCAATGTCAGTAGGGTGTCATGCACATAGGAAGGGGGTACCTTCAAAGGTTTTGACTTGGGGTCAAATATATTGTAGTAGTTTACTAAGAAGTTCGAAATTTTCAGATAATAATCTTTTATTTAAATTTAAGGATTTTGTTGTAATATATAAATATATTATTTAATAAAGTCTGTCTTAAAATTTTTTAAGTTTATAAATTGGTCCTTAGTTCAAATTGGGTCCATTTGTGACACTCCATACCCGGATTCGATGATCAAGTCAAGTGAGGGTCTTTCAGATACGATAAATAATCATTTTCGGGACTTATACGAGCTTACGAAATCTCTAATGCTAACCCAAGATCAATTTAGGACTAAATTGTAAAAAATTAAAATTATAGGGTTGATGTCGCAATATAGGGGAGTTCTTCATCGCGTCGTGACATACGTTTGACTTCATAAAGTCACATACTGTTTCTACAATTCCTAATTGAACTTCAACTTGCAAATTTCCAAATTAACTTATGTGCATAAACATACCATACTTCCTGCCAAATAATACAATTTACCTAAATCATGACACCTTAACAACTATACACTAATGCCAAATTACATATAAGTTCATTGATTAGCCTAATTCATTTTTCAAATATACTTTCTATCCAAGAGTATCATATGGAAATACATCTTTTATACAATACTAAACCACATAATAAACTTTATACAATTTTTACTTCCATGTAATTAAGTCTATTATACTGAACTTGCAAATTTAGTATCCCCAAAACATAGCAAAATATCTAAATCGACTCAACCTAAGTACATGTCATATAACTATAAAAAAGAATCTATACAAACATTGTTGAGTCTGGCATCTTGACTAGATGTTGAAGTTGATGCTCGGGATCTTGATTGGGACCTAACTTGCGCATGGACAAACAAACTGTATGTTGAGCGATAAAGCTCAACGGTATTTCTATAATTCAAGTCAATATAACATTAATGTTACTCAAATGCAAATAATCAATTCAAGTCTATTGTTTAACTAATTTGTATACCAAATTGTAATATAAACCTAATGATCAATTCATTTGGTTATTTCATATCTTACTTCCTAACCCCTATCTAACCATTTTCCACATATTGCACTTCACACATATTTGATCTTATACTCATATAAATATACACATTCATCAATTTACATATTCAATTTCATCTCATCAATTCAATCATTTTCGAGTCTATTAGCTCGTAAATACTTAATTGACCTTCAGGGCTCATTTCTAGCCAATTTGCATAGCCTTTCATATGTTATCAAATATTACAATTCACATGTGAGCAATTATATCAAATCAATTCACATTTCATTTCAATCTACCATATAGCCTAGCCAAATCATGTTTATATAATCCTATTAATCTGACTCGGATTTCAAGATTAATATACGAATTAATCAATTTGCATCTCAATCTGGCACCATAGTGCATCATTGGATAATTGAAGGAAAGACACTAGCACACATAGTGCGTCATTGCTTAAACCGAAGCAATCATACTGGTACATAAGTGCATCATCAGATGTAACAAAGAAAATATTCTGACATGTAAGTGAATCATCAGATATACTGAAGCAATCATATTGGCATGTAAGTGTATCATTGAATGTACTGAAGAAAATATACTGGAATGTAAGTGCATCATCAGTTAAATCAAAGTATATCCCTGTATAGTTAATAGGATAACTAGTTTTCCATTTCATCACATAGTTCAATTCACATCCCATCAGTCTCAATTCAACATCAAATCATCATTTCAGATTATAATACAACATAATTCAACTCAATTTCATACAAATTTCCTATATCAATTAAGTTATACAACTTTCTCTCGATATTCAATTTAAACATAGCATTTCAATTCAATAACCATTAATAAATCACCTCAACATTATATAATGTAAAATGTTATAAATATACAATAATTAGATTAGTCTCAAGTCATAGAAATATAAACCAAAAGCTCGCGCCACTCGTTATTAGCTCTCGATTTTCCTCTTCCTTTCAACGATCCTGCGTCATTAACAATAATATAATATCAAATTCCGTCAAAATCACATTCAATTTACAAATTCATACATATTTTACGATTTATTCAATTTAGTCCCTAAAATCGAGACTAACATAATTTTCAATTTAAAGATTTGGATTGAAATCCAATTTCACAATTACTCATTAGGAACCTACTATTTTTTATTTATACTGTCAATTTTATAGATTATTCAATTTAATCCCTAATATACAAAACTATAAATTTAGCTTTATAATCTAGTCATTTTCTTAAACTAAGCTTAATTTCTACCGATTTAACACCAAATTCATCCATTTTTCAACAATGACAACTTTCTAAAACTTTAAGAATTTTGAAAATTGGTATATGGGCTAGCTAAATCAAGCTTCCATGACTTCAAAAAAAAATACAAGAAAAAAACTTAATTGAACTTACTAGATTGATGTCCAAAGCTTACGGTTTTTGAGGCTTTCTTTTTGAGTTTTTCTTTCTAATATTTCGGTGGTTTTGGGGGAGGAAGATGAAAACCTCCACTAGTGTTTTCTTTATATAATAAGCTTAATTTTTAACTAAGCTTACTTAGCTATTATTCATTCATTAATTAAACGTAATTTATTTTATAATTTAATCTTAATAATCCATCAATACCCGTCCACTAAGTGATTGAAAATATTGGTTTAAATAACATTTAGTCCTTTGTATAATTTCCATTTAAGTCCTCAAGCTTTATTCTAAATAAAAACCTATAGCAATTAAACTTTTGCAATTTAGTCCCTGGGCCATAATTAACCATAATTTTAACTAAATTGACTATCCAGAATTTAATTCAACTATATATAAACTTCGTAAATATTTTTATTTAATATTTACAGACTCGGTTTCCAGAAACAGGATTCCGAAACCATCTTTTTTCAACACTACTAGAAATCGGATCTTTACAACATAATGGTTTCTTAATTTGATACATGATAATTTAGAAATTAGTATGATTTTTCAAGATATCACATTTTAAGCTTAAATCATTTTGATTTTGCTTTGCTCCTCATATGGCTAAAAAATTATCTCGCAAAGGATAAATGAAATTATCAGTATAAATACGAACCACCCAATTTAATGAGCTTTGCCTTCCGATTTTGATTTGGGGGTATAATCTATATCATTATTTTCATTTTCTTATTACCAAAATAGCAAAACTGCCCCCTTTGAATTTGTGTAATTCTTTTTGCATAAAAATTGTGCATTTAAATAGCTTCTTTAATAATTAATGAGTCTTTGGCTCAGTTGGTAAGGGCGAAAGCTTTAAGTTTTAAGTACTCGAGACCTATATGTATAATTAGATGCGTTACGCTTACTAATTTATGTTGTTTTTTAAAAAAAATCTGTAATGTACGAATATAAATTATGATTTATTGAAAATATATAAAAAAAAAATTAATTTATGGGTATCAAACTGAATTGAAGCATTTTAGAGGTGGTTAATTCAAAAAATGTAAGATTATTTTTTATAATAAGATTATAAGTATGTAAAATGACGAGATGGAATGTTGGTATGTTATATTAGGAGTTTGATTTATTTGGTTGGATTGAAAGATCTAGAAGCATATTTTACTAAATTATCTTTATTACATAAAAAAAAATTTCACCAAAAAGTTTAGTTCTTTTAATATTTTTTAGGCTTAATTTTCATAAAATTATGATCTTATTTTTATTGCAAGTTATATAATAATAGATAAATATATAATGTTAAAATAAATTTATAAATCATTTATGGAAAGTGATTGCATCACAAATTATAATTTAGAAATCATAATTAATGTATTAATAAACAAATGTTTACAATAAATATAATAATTATAACTTTAAAGGGTGACATTTATTGTTTTTTTTTTTAACAAAACAAAACAGACCTTAAAGGCCTAGCTTTCATATATAGCATCCAAAATTACAAGATCGTGAATCTCTTTTGGATAATTCACATCGAAATTGCAAATACAATTATTACTCAACACAAATTTGCTAATAAAATTAGCAAGCTTATTGCTGGATCTAGGCGTCCAAGTGATGACTGCATCCTTAAAGGACTTCAGCTTCTTATAAATGTCTTTAGCTCGCTGTCCTAAAAACGTTATATCCTGGTCCCTACTATTAATTTTATTCACAATATTTGCATTGTCAGATTCGAATTTAACCCTTTTTAAATTCAAACTTTTTGCCAGGCTGACGCCTTCCTCAATAGCCATCATTTATACCCAAACACTATTAAAAGTCATATCTTTTATGCAGCCATACCCTCCCAAAACAAAACCATCTTCATCCCTGACAATCACACCCAACCCTATTTTCCCCTCATCAATGGCAGCGTCTACATTTATTTTCACCACCCTACGCGACAACTTTATGCATTTACGACTAGTAGGATGACTAGGGAGCATCGGCCTTTCGCTAAAGTTAGGGATCCTGAAGTCATTGCTTAACGTCAATGCTCTATTCCAGATAGTATCCACATCCTCCTCTTTACCATGAAAAGTAAAATTATTTATGTTATTCCAAGAGTTCCAAATAAGGGCAATGAAGTTTTCCATAGCCTTTTTATCAAGGATTCTCAAGGCTATCTCCAACCAGTCGATGCACTGATCAAATACATTGCTGACCAATCTGTCGTCAAAGCCCCCACACATCAGAGTCTCCCTTGCAATTGGACAATCATTTAAAGCGTGAATGAGCGTTTCTTTATCAGCTCCACAAAGCTGGCAAGTCGAATTCATTAAAGGTCGAATGGATGCAATTTTTGAATTGGTAGGCAAAATTTCATGACCCACTCTCCAAGCAAAAATTCGGATCTTTGGAATGATTTTGAGCTGCCAAATCATTTTCTAGAACAACCGGTGAGGTCTCATGCCCATCTTTTTGAGAATGAGCCAGGAGTACGCGACTTTAGTAGTATAAGTACCATGATGATTGTGAAACCAAACAAGCACATCATTCGGACAGTGAGAAAAGATGAAGATATTACAAATTTGATCCCCTAATGTTTCTCCATAAATATCATTCACCCTATTATTGTCCCAACGTTTACTATCCGCACCCACAACTCATAAGTTTTCTTCTCGGTCACTTGCTCCCTATTGCATATAAAAGGATCCCCATTAAGACCTTCAAAGCCCCAATTATCTTTATGAATATCCACACTTTTGCCGTTTCCTATTAGCCATCTAAAGCCTTATCTTAAACTTCGAATAGCTGTGGCAATACTACTCCAAGTAACAGACGGTCTATCAACATGTTTTGGGCTAAAGAGATTACCATCCGAGAAGTATTTTGAGCTAAGAACGCGATAGCAAAGTGTACCCTTATTAGTAAGAAGCCTCCAAGCTTGTCTTCCGAGAAGAGCTAGGTTGAAAAGATGCAAGTCTCTAAACCAAGACCTTCATGCCCTTAGGAATACAAATATTGTCCCATGCCATCATAGCCCAACCTCAGGCTTTATTTTTACATGCCCTTCTGCGTATCCTTGAGTTCATGTTTTCAATAATAACTTTAGGAGCAAGAAAAATAGACAGGGCATAAGTTGGTAAGGCTTGAAGAATAGATTTAATGAAAACATCTCTGCCTCCGTACGAAAGGAGACGTTTTAACCAGCTGTTAATTCTATAGGAAAGATGATTAAGAATGTCCTTGAAAGGTAAAGATTTCCTCTTCCCAATATGCAAAGGTAAGCCGAGATAATTATCTAACTTCTCAACCACCTTCATACGGAGCATATTGCTGATAAGCTCTCGTTGATTAGTAGGGGTGTTCAGGCTAAAATAAACCATAGATTTTTCTAAATTAATTTTTTGTCCGGATATTTTCTCAATATTATTTAAAATATTCATAAAAGCTTCAACTTCCCTTTTTTTTGTTTCTAATAAAGAGGAGAGTGTCATCAGCAAAAAGCAAATGATTAATATTCGTCCTTTTCAAGCTAGCTCTAACACCCCTAATAATTCCACAATCCTGAGCACATATAAGCATTCGCGAAAATGCCTCCATGCAAAAAAGGAAGAGATAAGGGGAGAGGGGGTCCCGTTGTCGAAGGCTTCTTTCTAGAATAATCGGATCCGAAAGGTACCCATTACACTTTATCACATACTTAATCGTACGCACATATTTTATAATTAAATTAATCCATGCCATGTCGAAACCCATTTTTCTCATCACATTTTCAAGGAAGTTCCACTCCACTCGATCATACGCTTTGCTCATGTCGAGCTTTACCACAAGCCCCTTGTTTGGACCATTTTTTGAACTCTGTAAGTAATGCGTTAATTCGTGCGCAAGAAGGATATTATCATGAATCATTCTGCCTGGAACAAAAGCGCTTTGATTTTGGCTAATACACATAGGTAAGATGCATTTTAAACGGTTTGCCAAAGTCTTAACGATGATCTTGTAGAAAACCTTGCACAAATTAATTGGGCGAAAATTAGTCATACCCGATGGTTCACTTATTTCAGGAATAATAACGATTATCGTTTCATTTATGCTGGCCATATCAGCCACACCGTTTAAGAAGTCATGACAATAAGAAAGAATATCCTTACCCACGACCTCCTAGTTTTTTTTGAAGAAAATTCCAGGGAGGCCATCAATATTGGGAGCTTTTCTCGGGTCCATCTGGTTGAAAGCTCTAAGGATTTCCTTATCAGTGAAGCTTTGCGTAAGATTCTTGTTCATCTCGTCGTTAACACACTTTGGAATGCAACATATATCCATATTATTAACTGTATTCGTGCTAGTCTGAAATAGATCAATGATATAATCCCTAGCCACACGACACTTTTCACGGTTATTGTACACCCAGCACCCATTGTTATCTTTCATTCTTTCAATATCATTCTTTTTCCTCCTACTTGTAACCCTCACATGGAAAAATTTAGTGTTCCTATCACCCTCTTTTAGCCATCTAATTCTAGATCTTTGCACCCAGTAAATCTCATCTTGCTCATAAAGCTTCTTCAATTTAAGACGGGTCTCCTTAATTCTGTTGAGGTTGACTTGTGTACTCGGCGCCTGAATAAAGTCATCAAGCTTCTTCGACAACTTATTAATTTGATGTTTTCTCTTATTAAAATTATTAAACTGCCAAGGCCCCAAAGAGTCACAGATACAATTCATCTTCTCCAAAATGCTATCGCTGTAGTTGCACCAGCTGTCTTTTATGATTTTCTTGGCTTTCTCATCCCTCGCCCAACAAACTTCGAATCTAAAAAAGAGCCTCGGATTGTCCTTCTTTTCCTTCGGCTTTTTTCCCAAAGTATCGAGCATAATCACCTCATGGTCTGGACTAGTTTGGCTGATAACATTGGTATCAATATACAGAAAAGCGTTGCAAGCAGTAGAGGAAAAAACAAACCGGTCCAGTCTTTCTTTGACCATGGCGTCCCCTTCTCTATTGTTAATCCAAGTGAACCAGCCCCTTGAAGTTTTAATGTCCACCAAGGCCAGCTCCTCAAGAACACTTCTAAAATCCTCCGTAAGAACCCTCGGTTTTCTCCTACCCCCGTCCTTCTTATCATTATCCAATATTGCATTAAAGTCCCCTCCCATGATCCAGTTTTCCTTTACCGTTCTACCAATTCTTCTAAGCATATCCCATGACAGATTCCTATGGTTCGGATCAGCTTGACCATAGAAACCCGTAAATAAAACATAATTCTTATTTTCCATTTGCACCATCGAGTCAATATGCATATTAGAGTAACTTTGAATGATCACCTCAATCCCATCTCTCCACAGCATGGCCAAGCCTCCATTTCTCCCGTTTGAATTTACCGCCAAACATCCCGACATCCTACAAATATCACGAATACAATTGAAACTGTTAGTATTAAGCTTAGTTTCACATAGGAAAATCACATCTGGTTTGTTGTTGAATGTTAAGAAAAGAGATATGTTTATTTTTAATTAGAGGTAAAATTTATTTTTTAAAAAAGAAAAGTTTGATTAAAATAATAAAAATAAAAGGATAAATTTATTAAAATTTCAAATTATGCTAAAAAAATTTATAAATTTATCTTATTTAAAAAGATGATTAGAGTTATCTAACAAAAGCAGAGTGAATGAAAAACATTAAAGGAGAAAAAAACAAAATTAGGTGCAAAATGAAAACCCTAACATTCAAATATAGATCAAATAATAGATTGCCCCAATCTCCTACTAATTAACCCCACAAGTATAAAATCATTACATTACCAGCTGGAAATCATAGCAACTGTAGACAATTTTTTTTTGTCGAAATTAGGATAATCAAAGTTAATAATAGTAATTAATCCTTTTATTACAACAGGTGCTCCTTAAAGAAATAAATATACTCTCTTTTCATGGATGAAAATCGAATCTCCAGCTCTCATAATTACCATACAGGAATATTTTTATAATAAGAATAATACAATACATGCATATGAAAGCATTTTAACTTTGAAATTCTAAACCAATTGTTCATTTTCATCTTTAGCTCATTGCTATTTATTAGACAAAAGATAGGACGAAAGAATCCCAATGCAATCTTTCTTATAAAAGGTAACATCCGAAACTACTTTTAGATTCATATTTTAAATACTAAATTATTAGTAAAATTATCTTTTTAAAAATTATAAAATAATTATTAAATTATTTAAATCACTTGATTCTTAAGTATTTTATTTAAAGTTCGATTAATAAATTTTAAGTAACCATTTAACAATTATTATAGTGAATCAATATCTATTGATTAATAGAAAATCATATTTTAAATTCAAATCGATTTGATATTCAGTATCAAAAATTCATAATAGAAAAGAAAAAAAAAACTTTTAATCAACACAAACAGAGAAAATCATACAATAAAGAAAAAAAAACTTTATAAAGAAAACCATACAATAAAAATTTTAAATTTTAAGTTCTTAAAATTTAACATCAACGATGTTAATCGCTTAAAGGATATTGAGTTGTGTAGTTGGTGAGTGATTTTAAAGCCAGTAATCTCTTTCTACATCATCTTTGGATTCTTCCATATGAATACAACAAGTTGCTATCAAAATAATAGATTCCAACAACTCTTATGAGAATGATGTTATTTACTTGTTAGAATTACACCACACTGGTACTACAATGCCAATGATTGGTTTTTTATTACTTAATTCATAATTATTAGTACAAAGTTACAAAGTGAGTGAAACAACAAGTAATAATACACAAAATAACATCATATATATATTTATTTATGTATGTAACATATAGATGTGTAACTTAATAAGCCGAAGACCAGAAAGCATGATCTTCAGCATGAAATCCATAACTACAAGAACTTGCAGGCGGGTCGGAGTAATCATTGCCTTCCAATTTTGGGAAGATGTGAGAAGATGGTTGAAACAAAGCCTTACTCAAGCTATCTTCCTCATCTTGTGATGTATCAGACTGATCTGTTTCGAATGGATAAGATGAATGAGGGCTGTCTGAATCAACAGGCTTTTGTGGTGGTTCTTGACACACTGTGTTCACATCAGATAACTCTGAGTTGTTCTTTTCTTTCATAACCAACTTATCAGTAAGCTGAAGAACCTGATAAACCAATATCAAAATCAAGCAAAACCCATATAAAGGTTTAAATTCAATCAAAGATTCAAAGCTAAGTACCTCTTGTTTAAGTTTATCTTTCTCTTTGAGGAGATTACCATAATCAGCTTTGAGGGTATTAAAGCTAGCTTGTAAAGTGTCATAGTCTTTTTCAAGCTGCTTAGTCTTCCATCGAGCACGGCGGTTTTGAAACCAAATGGCAACTTGACGGGGTTGTAACCCAAGTTCTTTAGCTAGTTGAGTTTTCCTTTCAGGTTCAAGTTTGTTTTCCACCTCGAAACTTTTCTCTAGAAACTGGACTTGGTCAACAGTGAGTCGTCTTTTCTTCTCAGGTTGATGAAAATACTCATCAAGATCTTCATCTCCATTCTCTTCTTCATCAAAACTTCTAAAGAATGATCTGTTTCCTCCATGGACGTCTTCAAAGCTTACCATCGATCTCGTACCTGAAACTAACGTAAATGAAAAACAAAAACAAAACTTTAGATTATTTATCACAAACCCAAATCCCAAAGTGAGGGAAAAAAGGGAATACCAAAGAAAGAATAAGGGGAAGAGCCTGGTCTTGGAATGAAAAGAGGATCCATAGGCTCAGAAGAAGAAGGAACCCTTTGATTTTGAAGTAAAACAGAGAGATTACTAGAACCACCAACACTATTAGTATTATTACAAGAGACGACCCTCCCACCCGCCATGAGAGTTTCAAGCTAAATGATCGATCTTGTTCAAGAAATCATCTTCACCATATCATCAAATGATATAAAAATTTAACATAAAAAACAAAAGAAAAAGAAGAGAAAGAAAGACTACTCTGGCTTTTGGATTTTAAAGAACACAAAGTTGTTCACTTGTTTTAAGACTTATGACGAAAGAAGCTGGTTATGATGATTTCAGTGATATGGGAGGTGTGGGAACAACGGCAGCTCACACCCATCACTCAGAATAACCTAATTTTTTTCTTCAGCCTTGATGGATGTAAAGTGAAGAAGAAGAAGAAGAAGAAGAAGAAGAAGAAGAAGATTCTTTCTCTGAAGAGGTGAGCCTTGAACGGGCTATATTGAAGAGGTGAGCTTTGAAAGGGCTATATGGGGCTTTCCTTGCCCAGGGAGGTGTCTTTGAAATTTCTTTTATGCCCTTTGCTCTCTATTTCTTCTTTCTTTGTTAATTGAAGTTATTTTTCCTCTCTCATTCCTTTTTATTTCCGGTTGCCATTATTACTTTACTTCCCAAGAAAAGGAATTACACACAATATATACTACTAGTATAAACGAGGAAAAAGTCAACATTTAGAGTTTAAAGTTTAGGGTTTTTTCTACCCAAGCTCTTCGTTTATTAGGGACCAATCAAGTCCATATGAAATAGTTTTAAAGGATTTGCTGTCTGAATTAGTTGCAACTACGAGTATGACTCTCGTTGCTATTTACCCTTTATATAGTCTTCACAAACTTTTAGAATGGATCCACTTAAATTTGGCAAGCGTCTGTTGACATAAAAAATGACACAAAAGCATTGGAAACCCTTGTAATGAACATGACCCAACTTTTCATGCCAAACTTGCAACTCAAAAGAATTAGCTTTGTTGCACTTCATGGGTTCAATCAGCTCGTAGCAATTGTCAAATTTCTTGCTAATTGCATCATTGGTTCATCTAACCTATTTGTCACTATGCATTTGTCTTTAATAAAATTCACAAGCATCCACTTGTCACAAAGTTGATTGATTCTTATGCAATTTGCCTTCAACCCTTCCAGTAGAAAGACCTTGTCAAGTGTTGGCATACTATCAATATTGAGAACACATTTTCCTAAAATTCAACCCTTCTTTTCATCGCCAAAAGTCACCTCACCTTTATGATTTTCTTAGAAGTTTGTAAGATAAGGACTATCAAGGGCATTCACTATTGAAATACCACACATGATCTATGGTGCTTTTTCGAGATTGATGAGCAACAATCATACATCTTTGATCTTTTCTTCTCTAAATCAAGTTTTGCTTCAAACTCTTGGTAGCATTAGGACTAATTGCAACAAATGTTGTAGTTGTTTGTTTCATTATTTGATCTTAGAAATTTTTTAAAACATATTGGCTTGATATAGCCCGACACATTTTAACACCCCTCACTTGACCCGATCACTAGGTCTAAGCTACAAGATGCTACAGTCGTTGCTGGAGCAACTATGGTCAAATCCACAGTATTTAATCATTCACACATGCAAATATATGACAATAACATTCAAGTATGATAAATAATCAATTCCGAGTTTTAATCAAGCTTACGAAAGCTCTTTTAATAACCTGAGCATGAAATATAACCAAATTCCAAAGTTTTAGAAATTCAGGGTCGATGTCGTGACTCTAACTCCTCTATATCGAGACGTCGCCAAAATAGTATGTCACATCATAACCTCAGGCCACTTGATGTCGTAACATGACTCACTGTCGATCGATGTTGGGATGAGGTAGGTTGTTCGTTGGGACGTGGACTCTATTTTTGGTAAAAATAAACCATTTGGTACCTATTTCAAAGTTTCCATTTCAACCATTCAAAGATACATGAAAATACCATTCCCAATTGTCTCAAAACCTACCAAAACATGTTAAATAGTTCAAACAACTATGTTCAAGTTTCCATCAAAACATTCATTACATATACATCATTCAAGCTTTAACAAATCAATGCCGATTACCACTGATAAATCGTAATTTATACAATTTTTATCCCATACTAAGCATATTTATGGATGATTTCTCCTTAGATTTGGTGAATTCGATGCTCCTAATCCTTTAATTTCATGTTTTATACTTAGGTGAGCATAGAAGAGTAAAAAGAGCGAGAAACGGGCCAAAAACGAAGAAAATGGGTCAACGTAGGAAATCAACACGACCTGGACTTCCTCACATGGGTAGTTCACACGCCCGTGTCTATTTAACAAATCGCAACACGGCCTAAGCCCCCTCACACGGGCGTGTCCTTGTCGAGCCTAAATCTAGTCCTATTCGAAAAAGGCCACTATTGAGAGTTTTGAATCATTCTAAAGCCTATATAAACACCCCAGAAGGTACCTGGAAGTGGGACAGAGAGTAGGAAGCAAGGAATTACTCGAATGAAGCCGATTGATCCATCTCAGAAGTCGGATTCACCTTCAAGACTGAAGATCTCCCTTCAATTCCCTTCAAGAGTTCTTAGGTTTTCTTTATGTTTTGTTATCATTATTCTTTTGAGATGTTTTATTTCATAAATATGAACTAAACCCCCTAAATACCTAAGGGGAATGAAACCTAAGACGGATCTTGTTATTATTATCTAAATTATATGATAAATATTTGATTTGTTCTTAATTATGTGTTCTTAATTCTTACTTTGATATTCTAAGATATTAATTCAAGTTTTGATTTGTTTATTCAGAAGAGCAAAAGCCTCTGTCTAATAGTAGATCTAACATAATTAAGCGGAGTTGATTGCACACCTAGAGATAGGGTGACATAATTTTTCCGGATTAGGGTGAAACCTAATAAGGGAATCCATAAATCGAGTTAATGCAACACTAGGGGTTTTAATTAGAAAGATGTTTCAATTAATCAACCTAGGGTTAGATGTCATTAGTCTCGAGAGAGATAATAATATAAATTAGGGATTTCTACGGATCAAGTCAAATGAATAAATAGTCTAATTCAGAGTCAATAACAAGTGAAGTCTAGGTGGATTTTTCCTAAGGTATTGTCCAAATCATTCAGTTTTCCCAAAAATTATTTCCCCAATTCACTTTCTGTGCATTCTTAGTTTAGTAATTAGTTTAGATAAAGCAAATCCCTTTTATTTTTAGACTAGATAATAAAAAGAAAGTTAATACTAGTACTTTTAGTTCTTTTGGGTTCGACATTCTGGTCTTGCCATAAGCTATACTACTATTAGATAGGTGCGTTTGCCTTTGTCGTGATAATAGTTAGCTTTCAAGAACGGTCATTCATAAATTATAAAACTTATCACGATTTACATCAATCAACCACATATTCACCAACTCATTCCATACCAAATTTGCCTATGTCAATTCACTTTAAATCATACAATTTCATATGTCATACATCTCAAGTATAATCTACTATACTTCAACAAGTACAAACTAGGATTGTAAGTCCTACACACTTACCATGTAGCAAACTCACACCTATACTCTAATCTGGACGAATCCCCACTAAGACTCTCCTCTTGAAAACTTAGTTATAAACTAAGTGACTCACTTAAGTTTACTTGCAATTTTGCACTCGAAGCTAATGTAACACCCTTTACCAGATCTGATCTTTGGGTCCAAGCAACAGAGTATCACATTTGTAGTTGGAGAAACTACTGACAAATTCACAGTAAAAAAATCATTTCACTTCATCAATCATGAAATCAATCAATAATACAACATTGAATAACATGAACATTCTTTTTCAGGTCTTGTATGAGCACACAAATGCTTTAGAGTCAACCCGAGATCAAATAAGGACTTTTTGTAGCATTTTTAAAATTTTTGACCAATTAAACCATAAAAATCATTCAAATACTCAATAATATCATAAATACCTAGATATACACAATTAAATTTGAGCCTTAATAGAGCTTAAAAAAGCTTTTTTGTAAAACCGAACATTAACAAAGACTAAATTGTAAAGTGTTTAAAATTTCAGGATCAACATCACGACATCACCTCCTCCACATTGTGACATTTCCAACCAATTTTTCGCTTCATAACGTCAAGCCACCCGACATCATGACGTCATATACTGTTTGGTTGGTGTTGCGACGAGGAAATGTGAGTCATTTGGTACCTATTTCAAACCAACAATCCTAATTCACTTTTGATGCATATTTACACAACATTTCCCTGTATAAAGGCATGCCAAAATGCATCTCATAACATCAGTTACATAATATTAAATTCAATCAATTCAGCATACCTTAATTTGGCACTAAAACACATCAAACCACTTTCTAAAATACAAGCCAATCTCCCATGTTTTCCATACATTTAAATCATCATTCATTGTGTCATTTCCATATACAAAACATACCATATGCACAATCAAATAAACCATTCATAATGATTCACATATAAAACTTATTATATAGCAAAATCATACAATTGTGCATATGTGGACATTATCATCCCAAATCGACATTAACCAAAGTTTAAACCAAAATCATCCATTCACAAGATATCACATAATATAACACCTATTTACATGCCACAAAATTTAGCTTTAAATGATAGAAAGACTACCAAATTAATAACAAGATAGTGTGAGTAGTTTACAATCTAATGCAATAAGCTACTACCTTGTTAGGTTTGCCTAAACATGACCACCACATATAAAAAATGTGACTTCAACATATATCGAATCATATAGTAATTCAAACATATAATATTCGAATTAACTTATAACCAACATTTCAATGCCAATAATATACACAATCAACATTAAATCAATTCAATATTACATCCATAACATTTTACATACATATATGCTCAAATCTAGATTCTCATTTCAATAATTTTTGAGTATATAAACATCATTTGTATTTAGTTAGCCCTCAGGGCTCATTTTTAACTCAATTCAAATATCATTTATTCAATTTACATTTTATATCCCTATTAACCTAACTCGGACTTGGACGAATAAACAGATCCAACCAATCACACTAGTTTGATACCCAGTGCCTGCTGAAGTAAATAGTTTGTGCCCAGCGCTCATCAATGTGTTTGGCACCCAATGCTTCATTGGTATAGCCAAGGTATAAATGTGTCCAGCACTCATCGACTCGTAGTTGAAGTAACCAGTACTCGACCTATCCTATGACATGTCAACTATATCCGACTCTACCCGAACAGTTAATATGATAACCAATATTCAAATTTCTTTATAGTTCGATCCTCGTTTTATCGATATCAATATCATCAATTCATCAATCAAGACATCATTTTAATACATAACATAGCATTATTTATTACAATACTAAGCCAATTTCACAATTTCATCAATTTATATTATTTTTAATTCTATTCAATTTAGTCTTTTATCTTGGAAATTAAACATAATCATATCAATTTGATTCAATTCAACTAATAAATCTCAAATTGAAATTCATTATATTCAATTTATTATTCAATTTGTCATTTCTTTATAATTTAGTCCATATCTCACCTTTTTGTACCAAATTGTAAATAATCCAAATTTCAATTAAACATATTTAAATTTACAATTTTAAATACATAAAAATTTAACATAAATATACCATATGAACTTATCTAGTCAAAACAGCAAACAACCAAATCTTCAAGGACTAATAGTAATTTTTATTTTTTCTCGATTATCCTCGGTTTGGTTCAATTTTCAATCTATACAATAATTTAGTTCAATCTATCAATTCCAACCTTCTTATTCCAACCTAAAATTTTACATTTTATTCAATTTAGTCTGTAAAACTGAAATTGCCATATCTTTCAAATTTAAGTCTCAATTTCAAAATGGATCTCAATTTCATCCTTCTATAGCCCTCTATAATTATAGAAATTTCATGCCAATTTGAAAATATTTACACTTTATCCCCTATGTTGAAAATTAATCATTTTTAATTTACAAATTAATTATTTTTCATATCTAAACTTAAAACCTAACTATTAAACTCCAAAACTTCAAGCATTTATCAATGACATTATTTATAAATTTTAAAAATTAACACATAAATTAACTAAATCAAATTATAGCTATATCAAAAATATAAAATTTAGGGTCCGTTTGTTCACCAGTAAAACATTTTCTGGAAAATGTTTTCCTGGTTTTCCAGTGTTTGTTTGCTTGAAAGTAAATTACATTGGTAAAACGTTTTCAGAAACACGGGAAAATGAGAAGGGATTTTGGCTGCGTTTGTGGAAAATGTCTTACCAATTTCATTTCTGTAAGACATTTTCCAACTCTCACTTGGTTCTTTCCTCCTTCTTCCTGCCATTCTTATCTTCCCCCTCCTTCATCCAGGTAACTTTCCTCCTTCTACTTCTTCCTTTCTTCATCTTTTATAATCTCTTCCATTTTTCATTAGCTGTGTCTGTCGCATATCTTCTTTTCTCAGGCAAATTACACGCTGCCATTTCATTTTGCTCAAATCTTCCTCTTCGCAGGGTCTTGGCTTTAGGTATGTCATCTTCATTATCTTCTTTATCATTTTTATTTCTTCTTGTTCTTGAAAAATTGCTTAAGGTATGCCATCATTTTGGTTTTGTATTTTTATACTGTTGAATACCCATTTATTTTTTATGCTGAATTAGTGGTGGGTTTTATCTGACAATGAAGCAGCGTTGGTTTGTGTTTTATGCCTTTCTTTGTTTCTTTATTTTTAATTTTTTTCTGGGTTTGAGATTAAAATATGAACATGATAATCCAAATGATGAAAATGATAATTATTTTTAACTCAAGATGAGGGTAAAGTTAGATTCATGAAAAGGCATATCATTTCAAAATGATGCATTATTTGGAAGTGGAAAGGAATATGCTTAAAAATTATCCTTAGAGCATAACTTTCTCACTATAGGTTGATTTGACAATGCCCAATTTGCACCACATATAAAAACATTTATTTTTTTTCTGCTAATCTGCAGTCCAACCTTGTTTTAGAAGCATTACTAAGACTGTTAGGAAGAATAACTCAAGGTAAGTGTATTTTGTTTTAACAAGTTTTACACCCTTCATGTAGTAGATTCTATGTTATAATATATTTTTTTTACCTTTACATGCATGTTTTGAATGATGTAGTCGTTTTGGTAAGTTTGTGGAGATTCAATTTGACCAGAGGGGAAGGATTTCAAGAGCTACCATTAGGACTTACTTATTAGAAAGTTCACATGTTTGTCAAGTGTCTGATCCAGAGAGAAATTATCACTGTTTCTACATGCTTTGTGCAACACCACCAGAAGTAAGTAGTTTTTTATTGCTTTAATCAAGTTGCTTATAAATTATTTGATACAATGTGTTCTTATATAATCTTTCCCCCATTAAGCATTTTCCATGTTTACTTTTAATGGTTCCTAGATGATCTTAGTACCAAAATGTTCTGTCTAGAAAAGGATTTGGGTTGGGAAGTTCCATTGTGAGAATGAGCTTTCCCATATTTTTAGCTTGTGATTTCAATATATCTAGATATGCTTAATGCTTGAAGGTTGTAATTTGGGTTTAACTATGATAATTTTTTATTATCTCTCATTCTTATATATCCCTCTTTTCTATTTGATTCTCCATCTCCCTCTTATCTTTGATTTATTTATTAGTGTCATTCTCTTAACCAACAGAAGAACAACTTACAAGTTAAAGAGTTTCACTTTTACATTCTCTTTGCCAAATTTATTATTCTTGAGCTGGGGTCTTTTAGGATGTACATTGGAGGCCCTGAGGTAGCATTATTATGTGATTGTGTGATGGCTTCCATGTGATGTGATTATAGACATGAGTCATTTATGGCTGCTACCTAGTTCACCTTCTTTTAATTCCAATCATTAATTTGGGTTCTAAAGCTGCATTGGTGTATACAATCTGTTATCCTCCAAGCTTAGTGTCTAGTGATTTTGTATCAGATTTCTTAGCATGCTAGTGTTCCCAAGAGACATTCACAGCTTGTAATAGTTGTGGTATAGAACATCAAATATGAGGCAGTTTATTGTTTCTAGAAAACCAGTTTTTAGCGTTTTGTTTAACTTAGATGTCATATTACTGTCTTGATCTGAATAAGAAAGGCCTTCAATTTTCTAAATCATTCCTCTTCCAATTTTATTAATCTTCTATTTCAGGCTTTGATTTTAATTTCTGTCTACCTTTATTCAATGTAATATTAGCTTATTGGAAAGGAAGAATCAACCAAAAAAAGTCAGGTCAGCTTCCACAACTAAGCATTCTACAAGTATGAAAATTCGAAGGTGGTCTGTCACTGGGTTAGGCCTCTACACAAATATGAAAACTGGAGAGCAAACATTCTATGTAAGTTTTAGTTTAGCAATATTTCAATTTCTGCTAATTTATAACTACTTACCTTGCTATAATTTTATAATTTTTAGTCTGGATTGAGATCAAATATAACACAGTCAGGTCAGACATCAACTGCAAGCTCTTCAGTGAAGTTGAAATCATCAAATAGGAAACGCCAAACTGGTGGAGATCCTATAAACACACAAGAATCAGTTGCCAATTAGAAGCAAGTGAAGAGCTTTGATATTTTGTTAGTTTCATATTGGATGTTGGATTTGGTTGGTATTAGTACAGAGTTTGTGCTGGTATAGCCACTGTTTAGTTTTTGGTAAAGGCAATATTTTGGTGTTGGTTGATATTGCTATAGGCACTTTGTTATTGTTGGGTTCTTTTTGCTTGTGTAAATGCTAGATGGGTTGATAAAGGCATACAATATTTCCACTTAATAAGGGACATACAAGGATTAATCCATACTGCTGATCATTGTACTTGTATAATTGACTTATTAGCTCAATGTGGAAATATATGAATTAACCCATACTATTGATCATTACTATTGTATAATTGACATATTAGCTTAATTTTATTGCTTTGGTTGTTTTCAATTTATGAAAGTTAATAGTTTAGCTTAATAACTGAGTATTATTATTTATTTAATTTCATTGAATGTATGTAAAAATAATTTAAAATATAAATTTATTAATATATATATAATAAACTCAATTAAACAATGAAAAGATAATAAATTCTTAAATATATATTTGTTTAATTTAAAACAGCTTTTATGAAATATTTTCAGAAAATCTGCTAAACAACAAAAAATATTTTACACAGATTCATCCAAACACCAAAAAAGTAAATCATTTCCAGAAAAGTAAACCATTTTTCTGAAAAATATTTTACTGGCAAACAAATGAAACCTTAAAAGAAAATGATCTAATTTGACTTACCATGCAACACCGAAAATATTGAAGCTCAAAACCTATTCTTTTTCCTTTTTTGCTTCGTGAAAAAGACGAGTGAAGTGAAGAAAATGGTTTTTGCTTTATTTAATTTATGTTTTCATGTTTTATTTATTTTATTATAATTATAATATATATATTTACAATCTTACCAAACGTCCACTATATACCCAAATGAATTATTTTCCATTTTGGATATTGGTTTAATTGCTACATAAATTCTTTAATAATTAAAAAATTATAGCGATTTTTTTACCACTTTTACAATTTAGTCTTATACCTTAATTAGTCACTAATTTGACGAAATTATCTATTCAAAATTTAATTCACCTATCTAATAACTATTAAATATTTATACGCTCGATTTACAAAAACAAGGTCCCGATACTTCTTTTTTCTAACACCATTAACTTTAGGGTAAATACACATGTACCGTAACTAACTATACAATTAATAAATTCGTCAGTCCAAAATTTAATATAATATTATAATTGACTCATAAATATTAATTAATAATATTTACGGACTCAATCATAGAAAAACGAGGTTTTAAAACTATAGTTTTTAATACCACTGATTTTCGGATCGTTACAATTAATTCTTATTTGAAGAGAGATAATTGATATATCTATATGTTTTGCCTAATTCAACTCAACCATTTATAAGAGATTATTAGGTTTGATATGATACAATCAATTGCAATCACATTCCTCATAAGTAACTATATAAAAAGGTCTTCAATTATCTTCATAAAGACTAAGATAAAGATAAAGATATTTAAGATATTCAAAAATCCAAATGATCCAATCTTTTCAAACTAACTAACTTAGATTACATATAAGGACTTTAATTTGATTCTTGTTGATTTGATTCTATGTAATTAAGTACTGATTAGATAAATTTTTTATTTGAAATGATGACTTAACGTGTCACATTAGCTTACCGCTACACTGTTAACGATAATTAACAACTTAGTGACTAAAATTTTACAACACAATAATGTAAGTGACTAAAATGTAATATTTTAAATGTAAGTGACTAAAACGCAACATGAAGCAAACAAAAATGATTATTTTCGTAATTTACCCTATTTGATTATTATGTGAATATTTTTATTTTAAAATGTTATATAAACAAATTTAATAAAAAAAATTAATCCTATAAACAACAAATTTTGAAATTTGAAATTTGGAAAGACGAAAAATAAATTTATAAAAATAAAAATAAAAATTTAAATTTATGAAGAGGAGCATATTTTAACTTTGATTATTTTATAAATTTGATAATGATTTAATTGATTAAATTTAGGGGTATTTCGGTAAATAGACGGTTATAAAATAAGTTAAAAATAGGAGCGGATATGAGGAGGCAAAGAGGGGAGAGAATGGGGTCCAATCAATCGCTATCAAAAAGGAAGCGGGTGAGCTCAAAATTACAAGGATGGGTCACCACCGCCCACGCTTCCCCTCCTCCTTTGCCCCACCGCCCGCGCTGCCTGCTTTCCCACACGTCTAGCTCTCCTTGCCCCACGTCTCCTTTTGTCTTCTCTCAACATTTATTTACTAAAGTTCCAAGTTAATAAACCTTCCTCAATCATTGATTACTCAATTTCTCCTGGGTGATCTATTTGGCATGTGATTATTATTAGGATAAATTATATTACTGATTTAACTAATTTTTTATCACTCTATAGAATTATCATTTAAATACTAATAAATTTTCTTTTATCACACAATTATGAAAAGTCACAAAATGATCATCTAATTATTCAATTGTCTTTTTTAGTCAATAGACCCCAAAATTCAAAATTATTAGGTGACAAAAAAGACAAAATTATATAGTTAAGTGGTCATTTTGTAACTTTTCATAGTTAGGTGACAAAAAAAATACTAATAATTGAGTGACCATTTTGTAACTTTCATAGTTGGATGATGAAAAATGAAAAGAAACATAGTTGAGTGACTACTAATGTAGTTTACCCTTATTATTTTGGTAACCATTTAGTCCCTCTATTTTTCAGAATTTAAAATTCATATGCATTTTTTAACACTATTAAAATTTTTTGTTTAAGTAGTTGGTGCGACATTTTGAAATAAAAATAAATACTCATTTGATAACTATGTAACTAAAGAACAATGTTGTAATGAACTTAAATTTAACAAAATAATCTTAATAGCCATGTTAGGATCTTGTCCTCGGCCTTTACGGAGAGTTGTGTATGATTCATGGAGGAGGACACCTCAATCAATGGTGATAGGTACCTACAAGACTCGAGTTAGGTATTAGTATTAGGCGTGTGAATAACAATGGATGTACTTGGGCGCTATATAGCTTGAACCATCAACCAAGGCGTTATAAGTGACATGTTTGTAAACATAATATCACTTGAGCTACGAGGTGCCCCCATGAAATTGCATAACTCTACAAAGATCAAAGACAATACCTTTAATGGTTAACCGTCGAAATCTACTGCCAAAAATACAACATTTCAAAAATTTCTTATTAAAGAAACACATGCCACCAAAATATTTAAAACCGAAATGGATGATATCATTAACTTCCTGTTAAACAATATACAATAAATATAGGTTAGCTTATGGAAGAATAAGATAGAAAGAATGAGATTGAAAATTCATAAATTAATTTTTGAGGCATTTTCACTTAAATAATATAAAAATAAAATTAATAACTGAAATGGTATGTCCATAAATTATTCACCAAAATGGTACCGGTCTGAAATGTAATGATCTAAAGTATTTAGGGATCTATTATGAAAATTTTCCATTTAAAAAGGGAAAAAGTGCTTAGAGGCGCCAAACTTTAAATATGGCTAATTGCCTTGTAAGCCCTTATTATTTATTATTTTATTTCTATTCTCCTTCAACTCACTATATTGTTTTTAAACAAGCCCTTAACCTATTTTTGTAGTTAAATAAGCCCTTAACTTTTGATTTTTACTCATAAAAGCTATTTATTTTAATATTAAAGTAAGTATATTTTGAATTTCAAGCTCTTATCTTAATTTTTTGTTGATGCAATAAAAATTATATACACTTTAACATCAAAATAAAATCTAAAAAAGTAATCAAAATTTTCAAAAGAGTAGTTAAGAATATCATGTATATAAGTACTCTCAAGAAATTTTAAATTTTTTTTATTTAATAAACTATTCACATCAACATAAAATCTGAATTAGTTTATATTTTTTAAAATAACTTTACTTTGGGTAAAATATATTTACTTTAATATTAAAATAAAGGGCTTTTATGAGTAAAAAAACCATAAGTAAATGGCTTATTTAGGTTAAGGGCTTGTTTAAAAACAATATAATGAGTTGAAGGGGAATAAAAAGAAAATAATAAATAAGGAGGGCTTACAAGGAAATTAGCTATATTTAAAGTTTAGTGCCGCCATACCGTCAAGTGGCACCCTTTCCCTTTTTTTCGGCAGCCATTCTAAATGGAAAAATTGCATATCAGATTCCTGAATACTTTAGATCATTATATTTTAATCCGATGCTGCCAATTTGACAGGCGGTACAAGTAAAACTATATCATTTTGATAAATAATCTTATAGGCATACCATTTCAATTATTAATTTTATTTTTTGTATTATTTAAATAAAAAAGCCTAATTTTTTAACTTTTCAAGATGCTCTATCTTGTTGGAATAGGGGAACGAAATAAATAGTATTTGGTATATAGTCTTTTTCCCATATCTCTCTCTTTTCAAAAATTAAAGTCTCATATCTCCATTTCTCTCCATTTCTCTCCATTCTACACGTCTCTGTCTGTTTCTCTATCACACTTTCCTTTTCCTTTCATATCTTTCTCTTTCCGCTCTCATCTTAATTACATAAAATCTCCTTCCACTTCAGTCGAGAGAGAAGTAGTAGCAAGCAGAACAAGGTAGAGGCAGCTTTGCCTTTGGCAAAGAAAGTCTGAAAGTGCTACTAGGGCACCCCACCCATGCTTTATTTTTACCTTCTTTTTTCATTTGTTTTTATTATTTTGGATTCAACTATAACGGATTGGGTTTATAAAATATAAAGGTTTGGGCTGGTTTTAAGTGATTTCAGCTAAAAAAAAGTTCTTTAGCGGTTCATCCGATTGACAATTCACTCGCGATTTATATTTGTTTATTGGGTTAATCAATTTTTCCTTTACTTTAATCTAATCTCATCCGGTTTCAACAACTATACATGTCACTAAAGTATATAAAATATTTTCGTTTTATTTTAATATTTTTATACATTTCAATATCATTATACAAAATGTTATACATACATTGTTTGTATTCTTATTTTATAATTGAAACGTGTGATTGAATTGGTGTCGAGTTACCAACTCAATTACTAAAATAACATTACTTATTTTAAATAAATTATATGGATATGAGTATTTTTTTTAATTTAGAAAAACCAATAAAAATTTTCAAATATTAACTTTTAAATCCATGCCATTAGCATTTTATAAAATCTTTTAAATAAATATTTTTTTACCACTTCAACAAAAAAAATATTTTGATATTTTTATACATTTCAATATCATTATACAAACTGTTTCACTCATATTGTGTATATATCTATACTTACTATTATTTAAGGTAGCATTCGATGTTTTTTCGTGCTATGATTTCAATGGAATGTGAGTGCCGGTGATATGATTGTTGAAAAAGTTACTTTACAACGTTTGGTATAAAATGGAATTTATTGATTAAAATATCAAGAAAGTTGAATTATCATGTTTGGTTCATTAAATACTTTCCAATGAATGTAATAATAATTTATGAATTTACTCTTATTAAATAAACGAAAATATTCATGTATTTAATTTTTATAATAAACTTTATTCTTAACAAATATTTAGATTAGATATTTAATAATAAAATTTAATTGAAAATTTTAAAATTATTTTTAATTTATAATTTAAATTGAAAGTAAAATTATTTCAAATTTATCTTGCATATATTTTCTAAATATAATAACCCATATATAAACATTATTTTGGAATAAATTAAAAAAATACTTAAAATCTATATTGTTTTAGTTAAAACCTTACCTATGAGTATATAAAAAAAATAGTTGATTCAAAATATTGTTACGACCAAAATAACAAATAATTAAATCACAGGAATATAAAATCACACACGACCTAACCCACAATTTATGCACAACTTAAATGAATTAATTCTTCTACCCGTATTCTACAAAAATAATAAGTATTTCATACAAATGTAAGTGTTTACCTTTTTTGGTTCTTTATTGTTCTTCCTTCTAAGATTGAGGGTGATTAAATCTAAAAAAGAATGAAAATGTTCTAAATTAAATCCCAATTTTATAATGAATTAAATCTATGATTTAATTCTCATAAAAGAAATGTTGTTATAACTCAAGTAGATATAAAAAAAGTGATTTTAAAAAAAGTCAAAGAATATAATAAATTTATAATGTTATAAATAAAAATTTATTTATGCTGAATTTTTTAATAGATTAATATCTTAAGCTAATATGAAATAGGGCCAGTTTTGTTTTAATATATTTTTTTAAGTTTCTAATGGGATTGGAAAATAATTTTCTCGCATTCGAAGTCACATTACCATATTAATGGGAAAGTAACTCTATGATAAAGTTAAATTTCAAGAAAATTAAATAAATTTAACATGCCAAACATTGGTGTAACTATTTTTTCATCCTACTAAACACTACTTAAATGTATGACTGCAATGGTGTCTTGAATTAACTTGACATCAATTCAGTTAAAGAAATTACTAAAACAATCTTATTTATTTTAAATAATATTATTATAAGGATACTTTTATCTTTTTCTTATTTAAAAAAGCAATAAAAAAAGGTAATGTTGATAATTTGATCCATGCAATTGACATATAATTTTTTTAAAATATTTTATACATTTTAATTTTATTACACATTGATTCATCATCATTGTTTGAATATTTATACTATTATTTAAGTGCGTGATTAACTTGGTGACAGAAATTAACGTGATACTAACTCAAGAAAAATGGTAAGATAATGATAAACAATTGAAGTGCCTTTAATATTCTTAATATGATGTATTTGTCTAATTAAAATTCTTTTACTCACAATTTAAACTAATTTTTTATTTTAATTTCATACATATTACATATGTGTTGTTATTGTTATTATTATTTTCAAACATTATATTTCATTATTTATTGCATGATATTTTTAGATTCGCACCTATATTCTAAATACATAGTTTCCATACATAGATGCTTATGATAAATTTTTTAGTTTCATTTTAAGTTAAGATGTATCATAGGTCCTTGTACTTTTCGTAAATTTAAAATTTTACCCTTAAATTTTTATTTTTAAGAATTTAGTCTCTCTACTTTTCAAATTTCAAAATTTAGGTTTAACTATTAACACTATTTAGCTACTTTGCTACTGAATAAGTATGTTTTTTATTTGAAAAATGCCACTCTAATAAATTTAACAAAGTTAATTATTGACCTTAAAAGCAGGGGACTAAATCCCTAAAATTAAAAATACATGAAGTTAATTAATGTTTAATGGAAAAGGTCACTTACGGAGTTACGTGGGGATAAAGATTCTATTTTATCTTGTTCTAATTGGGAATAAACAATCCACAGCCCGCAATTTCAGTTGATTCTATGTGCTTCTTCTTCTTCTTCTTCTTCTTTAACAACTCCAATTTTCCTTTTGAAAAGGAATAATTAATAACACAAAGACAAATCCAATCAATCAGGTAAACATAATCTTCTCCCTCCATCTATATGATCTCAATTTTACGTTTGAAAAACCTTCTTTCTTTCTTTACACTTCAAAATCCAATCCACTTTTTCCTTTTTAATTATCGCCTTTCTTATTTTATTAATGAATTACATTCCATTAGTTTTTGAATCGATTTCGTCGATGATACCAAATGCAATTGGCCAAAAACAAGAAATCCATATGGTTGATTTAGCTATTTAAGCCGGCAAACAAGAGATTAGCTGTCACAATCCCCCACCCTCTTCTCTTTTTTTTTTTTTGTTTAATATGATTATGGAGTATACCCGTTTGCCTTGTTCATTTTTCCTATGAATTTGTCCTGATAGTTACAACCCATGACGAAAATTTTATGGTTTATTATAGTTTCCATTCAAACAATAGGTATAATATCATATTGCTTTTCGTGGGTTTTAAAGAAATAAGATGCTTTTCATAAGGTGATCAGAATTCTTAATGTTCATTTTTTTTATTTTTATTTTTATTTTTATTTATATGTAATTTGTTATCATTTATACATGTAGGACTAATATATTAACAGCGAAAAGTAATTGACAACTTGATATTTATTTATTTATTTTATCAGAATGCTAGGTGAGAATGTAGCTGAATAAAAGTCTCAGTTTGACTTGCAATTTATGGTCAATGAAATTGCTTCAGCAGTGCGTTTTTGGGAAATTATGACAATTATTGAAAAATATCCTAGCCAACTTGCAGCAGTATTTATATACTACATTTTCATTCGAGTTTTATGGCCTTATCTTCCTAGCTTTTCTTTGGTTTCTTATGCTTTGCCTTCCTTTTTAAGTTGTAAGTCTTTTAAATCATTTTATATGCTCTTATCTTTTATCTCTAGAATCTATGTACCCTGAGATAATTTTGAGAATTGGGTTGGTTTTTATGAATTGAGGTGGTGATCTGCCAAGCTTATTTTTTCTTGTAAATTGCCACTTGAAGCTGATTGGGTTTGAATTGGGAAGGTTATTTTGTTCTCATGACTTTGTTGGATGTATTTTCTGTTTTTAGGTTACCCTTTTTTTATGATCTTAATATTCATGTTATGAAGTTTATATTTATGTCCTACAAATGCAGAAAACCATTGATTGTCGATTATGTTGCATGCTGGAATATGCTAGTTCATAGATTGTACTGGTATTTGTTTTGAGTTCTTTTAGACTGATATATAAACTGTTCAACTCTCAGAGCAAAATCCAAATGGGTAATCTTTTCTGTTGTGTACAAGTTGACCAGTCTACAGTAGCCATTAAGGAGAGATTTGGCAGGTTTGAGGATGTTCTTGAACCTGGATGCCATTGCCTACCTTGGTTTCTTGGAAGTCAACTTGCTGGCCACCTGTCGCTAAGATTGCAGCAGTTGGATGTTCGTTGTGAAACCAAGACTAAGGTCTGTATATGTTGTAAATTTTCAGTTATTGACTTATTTGCTTTATAACTTTTAGACGTTTTAGGATGATGAATATAAATGGACTTTCAGTTTTTGTGCACTTCTATTAGTTTCTCCAACTTTAGCATAAATAGTCATGCTTTTGTCAGTTACTCTGTTTCTGGTCGAATTTAAGTGGAGGAGGATGTGTTGTTTGAGGTGAAGGGAAAATTCGTGATTATGAAAAAATAAAATGGTTGAATACTTCCATAAATATTCTTGTTATCTAACTTTCAAATGCCTTAAATTTGTCAAATAATGTTTTCCCTACAGTAATATGCCTCTGTTGTACAGTGTGAAACTGATTGTTATGGACATCTTATCAGGACAATGTATTTGTTAACGTTGTTGCATCTATTCAATACCGGGCACTGGCAGACAAGGCAAGTGATGCCTTTTACAAGCTGACAAACACAAGGACACAAATTCAAGCCTATGTGTTTGATGGTAAGAACAATACTTTGTCGAGTAGGTATTGACATTGCAGTGCACTCATAAGTTTATATACATGTGAATGAACTCATTCAGCACTTTTTTCTTCAAATTTATACAGAAAATGTTATAACGTTTCCCTTCTGATCTTCAATACATTTAGTTATTAGAGCAAGTGTTCCGAAGCTAAATCTGGATGATGTTTTTGAACAAAAGACTGAAATTGCTAAAGCTGTTGAAGAAGAACTTGAGAAGGTAATCAATTTGATTAAGTACATCACGTTCTGTGAAAGCCAACCCCACATGTTGGTCTAAGGCCTTGTTATGTTAAATTGTTGCGATTTTGAAGCTGACATTTAGATATGTTTCGAATTCTGTTACCCTCTTGTTCTTCTTCCAGGCTATGTCTGCCTATGGGTATGAGATTGTTCAAACACTTATTGTGGACATAGAACCTGACGAGCATGTGAAGCGTGCAATGAATGAAATTAATGCCGGTAAAATACTTGTTGCCTCTTAATTGGTTCTTGCTCTTTCAAACTTGCTGTTCTTTAGGTTAGGCTAAATGTGCATTGGATTCATAGCTGTATTCTTTCTGATGTACGCAGCAAATAAGATCATGCTAGTACAGAAATATAAAAGCAACACTTGGCCTAATGAATTTTTCAGCCAAAAAATATAAACTGGTTCCTGGGAATTAACCTTTTGACTTTGATCCTTCAAATTTCTTGTCATCTGTTATTGCTTGAATTATTTTAGCTTTAGAGTGCATACCCTGAGATGTCTGTCAATTGGGTGTTTCAATAATGCCTCCCCATCATCATATCACGCATTTCTTTTCCCCCATTGGTAAATAAAATATATAAGTTTTGTACCAAAATAACCTGATGGGTCTTCACCCACGGGTGAAGCTTTTCATGACTCCAGAAGCAGATAAATTTGTTTTCATTACAAATTTACAGTGCTGTCTGTGCTGATATCAACAGAATACCACTATATTTTGTAGTAAATTATTACCTAGAATTTAGTGTTCTGATGTGATTTTAATGTGAATATGGCGTTTTTCTTCCATTCTATTATTTTTCTCGATAAGTAGTGTCCTTAATATGATTTTTCTTATCGTATTGTAATTGAAGCTGCAAGGCTGAGAGTGGCAGCTAATGAGAAGGCAGAGGCTGAGAAAATTTTGCAAATCAAACGAGCTGAAGGTGAGGCTGAGTCCAAATATTTGTCGGGGCTGGGTATCGCTCGCCAACGACAAGCAATTGTTGATGGTTTGCGAGATAGCGTGCTTGGATTCTCTGTTAATGTCCCGGGGACTACTGCAAAGGATGTTATGGATATGGTCCTGGTTACCCAGTACTTTGACACCATGAAAGAAATTGGTGCTGCTTCTAAGTCCTCAGCTGTGTTTATCCCTCATGGTCCTGGAGCTGTTCGTGATGTCGCTACTCAGATTCGTGATGGACTCCTCCAGGCCACACACCAGTAACTATACGATTTTTTTTTAAGACAAGACAAGACAAGCATTAGTAGTTTTTTAAGGATAATACCTGGTTTTAACGTTACCTGTTTAGTTCTTGATGTCATTTTTACATTATGAGCACTGGATGTACATATGGTGTGGGCATAAACGGTTTGTGAAATGCGTAAGATATTTTATACTCTTATAGAGGTTGAGTGGTCTTTATTATGGATTTTTCTTGGTTTTATTGTCGCCATGGATGAAGGTTGAACAATTCTTCTATCAAAAATTGGTCACAAATGAGTTCATTTCAAGAAGGAATTGATGTCCAAGCAAATGGGTTTTATCAGCCAGCTTTAGTCATTTAGAATGGCAGATGTTCATTAGTTTGTGTTACTGCAGCACTTCTTTTCTATGCTGCTTGGATTAGGGTTCAAATTCAAGAATAATATGCAATCGATTCCAATTATTCGGCAGCTGCAATTTTTTAAATTTCTGAGTTAATATCAATATTACCGACAATTTAGCATTTAATAAACTCAGTTTGACATTTCAGGAATCATTCAATTCTCGGATCAAAGAGTACACAAAAGTATTAGCTTTTTCTCTCTCTCTTTTGAAAACCCCGCTGCCTTTCTTACTATGAGAAACCAACTTTTTCTTTAACTAAAATTTTCACGTGGTAATTTTAGAAAGGCACAGTTGTGAAATTCACCTCTGATTCTTTGTGGGTTTTTCACTTTGGTCCTTAAACCTTTTTTTTTCTCATTCTCACCTATAACATTACAACAAATTTCAAATAAATCCAAAATTAATTGAAACCGTCAATCAACTAGCGGTCAACTTTTTTTATCCAATGTGGCATGATATCTTTACTGATGACTTTACTGACATAACATGACATGGCACATCATCACTAACGTGACATTTAAATTAAATTCATAACACAATAAATATTTAAAAAATAAAAACTGTGAAAATTATATATATATATATATATATAAATTTCTACATCTTCCACTTGCATATAATGAACATAAATATATCGCTATCTCCTATCTCTTCAAAATTTATACAAGAAAATAAGCCGTGCAACTAACATACTTTACGTATTTTGAGAGTTGATTGCCGTACAACTATTCAATATATAATAGGTCGGTAAATATAAATAGAGTTAATATGCAATACTTGATTCATTTAGTCACATTTCAATTATTAATGATAAAATAAACTTTTTTTTTATACACAATTATATTCACAATAAAAATGCAGAATTAGATAATTGGTGAATACAAGTGAACGCGACACTATAATAATATTTCTTTTTTCTTGTATTTTGTTAAATCCAATCATGCATCACCATTGATAAAGTATTAAAATAGCTAACATTCAATTGAAACTTCAACAATTATATGTAATACCCAGATCCATTTAGTCACATTTCAAATATCAATAATAAAATCAATTTTTTTTATTCACTATTATATTCACAATAAAAAAGCATAATTGGACCATTGGTAAATACAAATGAATGAAACTCTATAATGATATTTTATTTTTCTTGCATCACTCTATTTCAATTCAACTATTCTCTAGATGTCTTATTAAATCGAATTATGTGTGACTATTGATAAGGTACCGAGATAGTTAACATTTAACTGAAACTTCAACAAATAATCAAAGGTTGTAAGGGTATTTAATAGATATCTTCAGTTTATCCCATGGGTTTTATACAACTTAAAAGCAGAGATCAAATCTTTTATTACTCATATTTTTAATGCACATGTGGTATGAAATATATGCTTTTCTTTATCAAAATTTCAATATTGTATAGGTGATTGTTTAGATATAAACAATATATAACTTGAGTCTACAATTCTATTTTCTTAATAAATTCATCAACAGGACTTCCATCTGGCATAAAAGATAGATAAAAATAAATTTAAATCGTTTACTCATATTGATGTATTTCGCTTCAATGTGAGTCATAGATTCTAAGGTGAGCATATCGGAGTGTAGGTTGAATATATATCAATATCCGACTATATGGTTTGGGCTACAAAGTGATTAGTTTACATGCAATGTATTAATTGATTAATGCAGAGTGATAAGGTGGCAATGGTAAATGAATGATATTATATACTACTAAAAGCATATCTTGATAAATTTAAAAAAGTTAAATTTATCAAAAAGTGACTTGAATTTTAGTATAAACACCTCTAATATTCAATCAACAATGAATAAGGAAAGATTGAATAAGTGAAGAAGAAATGTAAGAACCTTAATCATGATTGAGTGTAAAAGATATAATATTTGATCTAAATTGTGACTTGTAAATGTAAGAAAGAAATTATGGTGATTAATGATGAGGAGTAAATATAAATGAACAAATGACTTGTGATGCAAGGTAAGATTACTTAATAAAAACAGATAATAAAAAATATGAGTTTACAATGGATTACAAATTGTTATAAATGAAAGAGTAAAACATAGTAATTGATGAAACATTTTTTATACAACCAAAGAGCAATTGGTAAAATAACCAATCTTATGTTTAGATGAGGGTATTCATTTGTATCAAGATTTTCAAAATTTTAATAAATTTAAATACATTGGAAAATTTTATAATTTATAAATAATTTCAAGAGAGGATTTTAATAGCTGAATGAAAATTAATTTCTAGCCATTCTTTAAAATCAAATTAATTTCATAGTAATGTTAAAATATTAATTAAAAGTATATTTATATTAAAATTTTAAAAATTATTTTTGTTTTTTAATATTTATTAGAATTATTTAATATTAAATTATAATTAAAATAATACTTATATAAGAAATAATATAATAAAAATAGCTGGATGGGGGTCAATTGAAGATTATCCCCTCCAATCAGACCTAGGGTGGGTTATTGGGACGGTGGTGCAGTACGTTTAGCTTACTTTTTGTCTCACGCTACAGTATCGCTACAATATCTAATCTCACCGCCACCACTATTTTTACACTAACCACAGGTAAATGTACCGCCCATCTAAATTCACCCCTAGTGAAATAGTCTAGTGTATTCACTTGATCTCTTCAGCCCCCAATTAAAAATTAGGGTTTGGTGAGACATTTTTGTCAATTTCGCGTTTGTTTATTATTCTTTTAAACTAAATTTGGCTCATAATTTTTAAAAAAAAGAATTAGATTTTTAAAAAGTATTGAATTGATTTTTTTAAAGAAAATATCAACTAAATGTTAAAATTTTTTAACATTGCAATCTGTATAATTTTTTAAATTTTAAATTTTTATTTTTAAATTATTTTTTGACATGACATTTAAGACAAATAATATTATGTTAATATAAAATGCATATACACTATCATGTGAGTAGTTACGCCGACATCATTAAAAGAGTTAATGTCTTAGTCTAACATTTCTATTAAAGAAAAGTGATTTAATTTTTTTAAAAGATTAACGGTCAAATTTAACTTTAAAAAAATCAAACAGACAAAAAAATAAAGCGGTTTGATTTTTTTTTTAAAAAACTAATAATCAAATTTAATTAAATAATAATAAAATTCACAAAAAAAAAATTAAATAAAAGTTTGGAAGATAGTGAAAGATAATACATTTGGGACTACTCATCAAAAGTCCAGAGTAGAGAGAAATTAGCATTACATAGACTTGTGGCATAGCCGTTGAATCATCTCCTTCTAAGGAGACAATTAGCAGATAAATTCGTATATGCAAACATGTTTTTTACTTATTTTCTCCTTTTGACTAAATTTGATTTACTTGTTAATTATCATACTGCACAATATAATACAATGGGTTGATTTCTTTTATTTACACCCATCTCCATATTTATCTATAAATTCTTCTTATCTTGAAAAAACTTCTCCTCCTCCTCCTCCTCCTCATCCTCCTCCTCCTTTCCACCACCTTCTTTATCCTCCTTATCTTCACATTCCTCGTCTTTCTTCTTCTCCTCCTCCTCCTCCTTATCTCCTTTCTCCTCCTTGCGATATTCTTGTCCCTCCAACTTCTCTTCTTTCTTGTCTTCTTATTCTTTTTCTTTACGATCGTCATGCTTTTTCAGAATTCGCTCTCTCCCATACTTTCCAACTCTATAAATATTAGAATTTGTGGTGACCAGCACCTAATCTGTATGACTTTGGATTGAAACTGTCAACCTAATTTGTTTACAAATGTATTATAGGTTTATGGAACATAAAAGGATTGAGAAACCTTGAAATCTCAATATATGATAGTTGCATGGGGGTTTCATAATTTCCACCCTTGCATCCTTCCTATACAGTTTCAAGGCAGGTTTATAAGTTTTAATACAATGATGCCATGTTGCAAACCTTTTATAATCTACCTTTATCCCTTATTTTAGGGTTTCTTTTTCAATGTTAATCTGTCTGATTAATGGCTCGACTGCATTTTGTCTCGGCGAGAATTATGAATATCCACATATCAATATGCACCTAGTCCTTGTACGGTAAACATTTTTGGCCTTATTTCTTTACTATTTCTAGTTTCGAGGTTTTGGTCCACATTTGAGTACATCGGTTCTTGTAATTTATTTTAGTCCATTAAGATTAGTGTAGGGTTGTCGAGACCATAAAAATAATCATGCTAATGACTAGGGTGAAATTCATAGACATCGATCATAATTCTTATTAAATTTAAAATTTAGCAGGAATAAAAATAATTAAAATTTGAGGAAAATTTAATAAGATGAAACTCTAGTCAATGTAAAATCTTAGTTTGATTCATGAGTTTGACCATAGATGTAAAGATAGTTTTCACTGTTTCGTCATATCTAGCAATCAATCTTTCCTTACCATTTCTACTAGCAATCAATCTTTCCTTACCATTTCTTACTCATTATTTCGCCTATGTACATGTCATTTACGTAGATCAAAATGGTAGAGATTTCATACTCTTTTCTAAATCTTTGAGATGTGAAGAGATTGATCCTCGACAAATCCTCACTTCACATCTTTACCCACCCACGCATTAAAAATAATGCGGTAAGCTTGTGAAAGCTTAGTAAATATAATGAGAATTAAACTTCCCTTTTCATTAATTAAATGTAAATAAAATACAAAAATTTTATAATAAATAAGCTTAGAGCTTAATAGCAATAGAATTTCTATACTACATTTATTATGCTTGAATTCATTTATCATTCCAGTCACTTACATTTAATCTTAACACAATAATCTTAACCTTATTTTATCTTTTAGAATTTATCAGAAGCCCAATGTATATTTACCAGAACATGTAGGATATGCAAAAGTAATACAAAGATGCACTGAAGTGCAATAATAGAACATAGTAGCATCAGGGTGCTATGTCAAAACATAATAGAACTGAAGTGCTTAATCAAAACAAAGTGGCATCAAAGTGCATTAACAGAAGAAAGAGCACACTAAATGCTTTCTAATGGCATGTCATCTATACTTTACTAGTTCATATCTTGTCTATATGGACAAATATAATAGAGTCAATTTCTCATTTACAGTTCAAAACAAAATTTATATACTTTTGAATTATTTTCAATTTAGTCTCCATCAGTCCAAAACTCCACAATCATTGTCATAATAGTTCAAAATCATGACATAAATCATTCAATAGCATATATCACTTCATATATAAAAATATATATATATATTCATTCATAATTTTTACCTTTCATATCAACTTTTCCCCAGTTTACAAATTAGTCCATTTTCTCACACTTTCAATACAAAACATAATATTATTACCTTGTAATTGATATCCAATAAATTTCAACACATTCATTAATTAATATCAATAAAGTATTAACATATTTATGTACAATATTAATCACATAAATATTAATATAATTGATCTAACAAAGTTCTATACTTAGATATTTATTAAGTAAAAGTTATTGTTGTACTTACTATCAAAGGCTTGGAATCAAGCTTTCTTTGTCTTCTTGTATTCTTTGGTTATCTCTTTACCTTTGTCACCAACTTCTTGTTCGTTTCTCTTCATTTTCTTCATTTTCACATAAAAACATACAAGGTTTACTTATCAAAAGTATAATCAAATAATATATCTACGTTCTTTAAACAAAACTAACATGAAATTCATGAAAAATTGATCATACTTACCTTAATCTCTTATGATCAAACATTAATTCTTATTTTCTTTCTCCTACAAGATAACTATGGTTGCACTTCTCATGAAACTAAGATAGCTACTAAGCTTTTCTATTGATTTCACTAAATATTCATAAAGAAAATTGGACGAGTTAAGCTTTGGAAGACTTGGAAATGGTGGAAAAAGGACTAAAATGAATAAAAACTAAAACTTAATTTTGTTCATGAAGGAAGTAATGTGTGGGAGAGATAAGATGAATAAATGTCATCATCCTTTATTCATGGTTCTAAAATAACATCTATTAATTCAATAACTTTAAAAATAAACATTAAAATATTTCCACCAATTATCATTTTACACCAATTATCATTTTACATCAATTTAGTCCTTAATCATTAACATGTTATAATTATCTAAATTATAGGTTGACCATTTAGTCCATCAACTTTCTCTACAATACCATTCATAGTCATACTCTCTTTTGGTAAAATTTCACCTCTAATCCCTCCTCTTTTTTCCTTCAATTCAGTCTAATCACTCCAACTCTTAATTCTCTCACTTTTGCCCCAATACTTTTCACTCTCTTACAATTTAGTCAATACCCCAAATTTATTTCTCACAATATACGAGCCTTTTTGAATTACCTTCAGTATCTATCTTCACCCTCTACTAACTTTGATAATTTCTATTTGATAACATTCTCATATTCTAATATATTTACTCTCGGTTTAACATTGTTTCCGACTCGGTGAGTTTGGGGATGTTACAATATTATTTCAATAAAAATGTTTAAATTTTATATAAAAACAATATTTAATAAATAGAATTACATTTGTAAATTTTATTAAAGATAAGATCTAAATTTCACTAATTGATAACATTATTAATATATTATAGTATTATAATTTGAAATTTTAAAAATTCAAATATAATGCAAATCTCAAATGTTGTTGTAAGGTATGACTGTCATCTCTGAATGACATCTAAATTTTGAAAAACAAATGAGGCTGGTATAGTGGTGCTGTATTATGTCAAAACATTGAAGTAAAAATATTATGCGCATTTAAAATATGAGTCAAATTCATATTTGAACGTTCAAGGCTTGAGCTCAGTCTATTTTTTAAGTTTGTAATATATTATACTATGTTACTTTTATTATATGAAAATTAAATAAAGTTAAGATGTCTATATATAAAATTTTAATAAATGAAAAAATATTTAAAATTATTAAATATTAAATTAAAATAATATAAATATTTTTCAGAAAATAAACAAATAATATAAACCAGTCTAAAATGAAATTGAATTAGTGACTTACAATTATGGATGAGTTTAAGTAAAATTTTATATTTATATTTTAGGTTTGGTAAAATTTAAATAAGAATAAATTTATTAATATTATGAGACTCAGAACATAACACCTTTACGTTTACTACATAATTCTGCAGTAAAGGAAAGAAAAAGAAAATTATTCAATAAAAATGCATTGACAAAAGGTGTATTGTTTCTTCATATTCCCAACTTTTCTTTCTTAAATCTAGTAGTTGAATGCAATTAGACTGTAAATTCAACTAAAACCAACGAAACATAACCCCAAAATAAGGTCTTAAATTAGAGCTTACACCAACAAGTGTGGACCACGAAAATTTTACATCTCCCTTTTTCTAAATTCATGTGTCATATGATTAAACATAAATAGTAAAGTTAGGTCTCTTTTTTTGGTGACTCAAAATGAAATTTTTGTAATTTCGTCTTTTTAATTTCTAGAGTATTTTTATTTTAGTCACTTAAACATTAAATTTTTAACGGTAGTCAACTTGTGCACACCACATCATGTTCACACTTTCATTGTGGTCATGCAACTTCTAGATTACTTTCATTTTGGTCACTCAAAAATTATCTTCTTTTTTTTTTAAATATTGATCAAGGTAAGAAAAAATAAAGATTAAAGTGAAAAATCGGTAAAAACTAAAATAATGCTTTAAAAATTGTCAAAATGTACTTGTTTACCTCCTTGTTGAAAGTTCTATTTTTTTTTCAATATTGAAACTTTAAATTTCAAAACATCAAAATCAATTAAATAAGTTATCCAAATTTTTTTTATCCCTGAATAGTGTCAACTGATTTGTTACTATATTATTAAAATTAAATTTAATTAATTAATTTAGTCTCCTTTTAAATCTTGTTAAAATCAACTCAAATAAATAATCTTTAATAATTGTATATTAAAGTCAAATTTCTTTTGATTATATGATCTCGAGTCTTTCAATTGTAAATTACTTAATTTTATATTTCATGCCAAACAAAACATGAAATTTTCATTTCTTCTCTACCCAAACCTAGAACAAGCAATTAATTTAATTAATTGCAATGATTTTTCTTTGCTTTTTAACTTACCATGAAAGATTCGAAATCATATAATCAAAAGAATTTTAAGTAAACAATTATTAGGTTGATTTCATTAAAAATAATATGGAGATATAAGATAAATATTTTAAATTTAAGAGATTAATCTAATTAATTTCAATATTACATTAACAAATTTGTTAACATCATCAATGAATAACAATTTTTTTAACAAATTATTTATTTAATTTTTATGTTTTGAAATTTAAGTTTTCAATATAAAAAAGAAGAAGAAGAAATTTAGAACTTTTTACAATGTGATAAATAAGTACAATTTAATAATTTTTAACACATTTTTTTAGTTTCTACCTTTTTTCTACTTTAATCCTTCAATCAATAACTTTTTTTAAAACTAAAATAAAAATATGAATATAATTAACAGCTATTAAAAACTTAATAATTAAACAATTAGAATAAAAATGTCCGAAATTGCAAGAAGTGAGAAACTAAAGAATTTACCCCCTGAAAAAGAAGGAACGATGCAAATAGTGTTAATCGATAACATACTAATAAGTCAAATGATATGGAAAATTTAAGCTTGTAAAAGCTGCCAAATGCCAACCAATGCATCTTGACTTTTAGGACTACAATCTCTGTCTCACACTGACAACATAATTACCCATTATAGCTTTTTATGTTCCAAATGGATTCTGCAATCCCACTTCATTTCAAAATCCATGAAAAAGGAACCAAAAAAAAAATAGACAAGCAATGTGAAGGTTTTATATGTTTTAAAAGAAGAAAAAAACAATTTCAATGTAGGCTAGGCTTTACAGTAATAAATCTCTCTCAGCCATTTTCAAATTCCCCCTCCCTCCCCCACTTTCTCTTATTCCAAGTTTCCAATAGTCAGTCAATCAATTGCAATACCCCCCCCAAAAAAAAAAAAGTAACAGAAAAGATGTGATGACAATACTCGCCACTTTCTTCCCCTTTTTTCACTCCTTACAATGTTATTTAGGTTTTGAGGGGGACAAGATTTTGAACATAAACAGCTGTTTTATGTTATCAGTTTCCCCCTCTTTTCCCCACCACATCCCCCATAATCAGGTATCTTAAAATCCACTGCTAATTTATTATATCTACTCTTCTTCGGCTCTCTACATTAACCGATCTGATAAACTTGGAAGCCTTCGGAAAAAGTTCAAGCTAGCCGGTGGCATTGGGTCCCTAAACATAGGGTGCCTTAGATAATAAAATCCTAACGCCACTGCCACCATTTTTGGTGGCACCACATAAAGTATAAACGTGATGGCTAAACAGACCCCAATGAACAATTTGGTAGCTCTTGGGTCCCTCCAACTCACTAAAGCTTGAACCCTTTCACCTTGGGTTGCAAAATCTCCCAAAACAGTTTGAACCCTTCCTGCCAACATTCTCAACCTATCATATCTGGCCCTTATTATCTCAGGGGGCTTTGAACTTGGTATTGTATCGAACTCCTCATCTATTTCATCTGGATCCACTGTTTCTGCTTGTGACAGCCTTATATCCATGCCTGCTGGTATCTTGGGTCTAAACCTATAATACCAAACTCCAATCAAAACAACATATAAAGACCCTGTTGGCATTACCAAATCTGGGTACCAAACAAGCACCAAGTATAAAACATGGACCAATACTGTAGTAACCGGGTTTTTCCACCTCCTAATATTATCCAACCATTTGGCTAACCCCACTGCCCATGCTAGAACGGCAACGATCCGAAACCAATTCGCTTTGCTCTTTCTCATGCTCCATGTATGAGAATCCGCATCCAGCATGTACTTCACTACTTCTTGCCCAAGCGGCGGTTCTGACCTCGCTAGCCATTGTGCTACCATCTTTGTCGCAGCTCCGCGTAATGCCTCCTGTTGAGCCACCCCAAGTGGGCGGAGATAATGCATTCTTGGAAGCAATGGTTGACCGTAAGCCGAACATGTGTCCGGTAACAATGACGGACATGCGAACCGAACTGCTAACTCGATTTCACCCATTTTTTTCAACCCCATTCTTGTTAAAATCAACAATGGATACGAATTGGTGTACACTCTGTTGCTCTCCAGCATTGATATACGTATCCGTATTTTTCCGATACGGGAATCGGGTTTGGCTTCGGACACATCAGCAAACATACGCCAATTGTCGAAAACCCCGACGGTTAGGACAGTGCAGGGGTCGTAGACTTGCCACGTGTACTGCTCATTCCAACGTGGATCAAAGCTGTCCGTTACGGTCCTGGTACGGACCCACTTTTTCCCGTATTTAGCCACACAGTAAGCATCGGTGGAGCCTTTGCCTCCCCCTTTGGTTTTCATGGGGAGCAAGCCGCGAGCACCGAGAATCCCCAGCTCCAAAATTCCAATTGGCGGCTTCCAAAGCTGCTTAGCCGTGGGTCTAAAGTCGCTGCACACGTGCGCCGCTTCGTCCAGCACGTGATAACCACCCTCTAAACATAGTCGCAGGTGAATTCTCCCGCAGTAGGGCCCACCACCACCACCGCCTGCTCCTCCCTCCAATCCAAGCCATTTGGAAGCCACGCGCCGCTCATCTATCCGTTGCTCAATTGAGATCAAGGGGATCATGACGTGGCCGAGGAGACTCACTTCCTTGTTCGTACGATCTTCCACTAACAGAATTAACGAATCTTCGAGAGGCTCGCCGGCGACGAAGATCAAATCCTCGTTCCAGTGCACTGACATACTATGATTGTTCATGTTCCCTCTCCTTGATCGCACAGATTGAAACCCTAGCTGAGCTTTGACTCGAATTTCAGGCACTGTTAAAGGAGGTAGATTGGGCGCAATTTGAAGATCTTGAGCTTCGATAATAGTCAATCTTAAATACCAGAGCTTGGGCGATTGATAGACTTTTGATCGAGTGTGCGCCACGTATGGTGCGTCTGAACTCATCGCTTCAGGAAAAGCGTCGTCGTTTTGAGTGCCGATCCAAACAGCAAGTTGGATATCACCGGAAACACTGCCGGAATTCTGATCGACGGCACCGCTTTCGAGACGGTACCATTGCGGTGCTAACGGACTATCTGGTGACTCTCGTACGGGGACATCAGAAAGATCGAAACAAACGCCGCCGAGAAAATTTTCCGTCGGGGAGTCCCAAACAGAGATTTCAAGCGTTGCATTGGCTGATTCTTGTTTATTGTAACCAAAATAAAACACCTTGCCCCACTCCGGCGAGTCGGTTGGCTCACCTGGACGGTATATCGTCGGTTTCGTTTTGACGTAATCGTTGGACGTACGGATTTTAACATAGGGGGCTTCATTTGGAGCCAATCTACGCGCCTTAACGATTTTAACAAACAAATAATGCATCGGCTCAACTAGACCATATGGATGGATCCTCTCGGGACCACCGACGCCGGCAGCGGTGGCGTTGTCACCTTGAGTTTTGTTACACCCTATTTCTCTAGGTGAATAGTCTCCGTTTGGTCTCTTCAACACCCTAACTCTCTCGCCTCTGCTGCTCTGCATCTTTCTCACTTCCGGCACAGGAAAATGTTCCTCGGGAACCGGAATTCCCGGCGCCATATGTGGTTGCATAGGCATGGCCGTTGGTTCCGCTGGAGGCGGTTGCTCTTCGTGAACATGAACAACGTCCGGTGGAGATTCCTCGACAACCACAACGGGCGGCGAATTATAACAAGGAACAGCACCATGAGCATAACCATTAACTCCATGAGGATACTCCATGTGTGCAGGAGGAGCCTCAAAAATCCTCCCTTCCTCTACAACAACAAGCCCTGGAGTAGGCTTGGTATCCTCCGTTTGCGGTGGCTGTTGCTGCTGTTGCGGCGGTGAGTCTTCAGGTGGAGGCTGATCTTCAACAATCTCATCATAGTAATAAATTCTAAGCCCAATCTCACCTCTAATCCAACTAAACACACTCTTCTTCTCCAAAGGAAAATAAACAAGGCCTTCCTCCCCTCGTTTAGCGAACTGACTCCCATACAACTTAACCCTCCCCAAAAAATGATTCTTACGGCCACTACCATTCCCAAATTTCTTATCATTAAAAACCTCAATCTCTAACTCTTCAACTTCCATATTATCTGGGTCAGACACCGTGAACTCCAAGGCCTCGTTCCATACAGGGTTAAGGTCCCTGTATTTGGTAGACGTTCTCTTCTTTTGACCATCGAAATCAGCAATGACATAAGGACTGGAGCTTCCTTGACCATCTTTAGGAAGAAGATCACGAGCGTCGACCACTTCCACGATCACTTTCCGCACCGTGTTGGGCGGTTGCGGTGGAAGTTGCTGAGCCGACGTCGTCATGGTCTCATTTTTAACTGTGACAAAGTAAGTATAAAAAAGGAACAAAAGAGAAAAAAGGGGGTGAGTGAGTTTCTTCGGGCAAGTAAAGAACAAAGAAGAAAGAAGGGAAAAAAATGGGGATTTGGATTTGGATTTTTAGGGGGTGGCGCAGAGAGAAGAAGAAAGAAAAAGCGTTGATAGCGGAGATTGGTTGCTTTTGAGGTTTGCTTTTCTCAAATTTTTTGTTTTTTTAATATGCGGTGCGGTTGTTTTGGAAGTATAATTTAGAGTTGAGAGAGAAAGAATATAGCGACACAGCGAGGGATGTTGCTGAGGCAGTGGGGAAAACGAGATTCCATTCTCTTTGGAGAAGCTTCTGGGCTTCGCCTCCCTTCCCTCCTTTACGGGTGCGTCAGCTATCTATCCCTCCACCACCCCCATTCTCTTTCTTTATTTTAATGCTAAGCAGTATCTATACTTGGTTTTTTAAAAAATTTTATTATGATCTTCGGAATCAAATTTAACCTTCAGATAGAGAACTGGATAGAGTATCATTTCAAAACAAGAGATTAGACGAATTGATTTGTGAATTGATGTGGATTGATTGAATCTAGTTAAAAATCAATTAAATTAATAGTTGAATTAATTTTTCATTTTTAATAATTTTTAATTGAATTGATTGGATCAGTGAACTGATGGTTTGACCGGTACAATCATTAATTCAATTTTTAAATTTTTGATATTGATTGTGTGGTTTCACCATCAAATAGGTTTCAATTCAATTATAGAATCATCAAAATTTTATTTCTTTATAAGATAATGTATTGGTTAAAATATCTTTAAGTCTTTATACTCTTTACAAATTCGAAATTTAATTCTTGTATTTTTATTTATTGAAATTTAGTTCTTCTACTTTTAAATTTCAAAATTCATGTCTAATTGTAATATTGTTAAATTATTTTGTTAAATTTATGACCATTACAACGTCATTTTTTAGTTGCATGACTATCAAATAAGTATTTTAATTTTAATTTTAATTTCAAAATGTCACGCCAACAAATTTAACAAAATATTAACAATTTGACTTGAATCTTGAAATGTGAAAAGTAAATAGATTAAATTTTTAAAAATAAAAATATAAAGACTAAATTTTAATTTCTAAAAAATATAAGAATTTATGATATATTTTAACATTTTATATTTATAAAAAATATATATATAACAAAAGAAGTTTTGATTAAAATAATAAAATTAAAATATTAAAGATAATAATAATTTGTTGACTTCTTACCAAGCAGCTTATACTTGTATTTAAACTAATCCCAATTAAGTTTGAAGTGAAAATAGAAATACACAAGCTCCAAATTGGGTAATAAAACTATGGTAGTAAATAACGTACGGATATTTATACATTCACAGTAGGAAGATATCCGCACAATATGCGTATACATTATATTTAAAGTGAGTAGATGATGAATCCTTAATCACTAGATTAATTAAGGGAGATTTACTACCCTACTGATTAACTTGACATTTATGACAATGTTGTTGCTAGTTAATGAAATTTGATGATTGCTAGAAATTTTATCATACGTATAGAAATTACGTATTTAGAATACATATATGTATTTAAAAATAACATATAAGAAATATTGAAATATTTGGTTTAAAATTAAGTTATAATAATAACACATGAAATATGTACAATACTAAAAAAAAAAACCAAACTTAGATTAACTTGTGTCATCAACTTAATCAATAACATTATTAATATATACATTTGATGAAGGTAATAAAATGCGCATAATAAAATTAAAATGTATAAAAAATGTAAAAATAAAATTTTAGTTTAATGGTAAATTTAAGATCTTACTGTTGTAATTGGCATGTATTTAATCTCATTATATGCAATTTTTTATTGTTTTTTTTAAATACAAAGATTAAAGAACTCTTTAATAATATAACTTATTTTAAATATGAAAAGATATCAAAATAATTTCCCTAACTAAGTTTATGCTCGATTAGCTCGTGATACTAACTTAATCATGTGCTTAAATAATAGTATAGAAAATTAATGCAATTTCAAACATTTTAATTTATAATACTAAAATCAAATAATAACAAAATTAAAATCTAATAAACATAAATTTTATTTTGGGAGTCATTTCAATTGAATATTTTAGAGGAATATGTATTATTTTGAGTAGGGTTGAACCAAAAAATTTAACCGAACCGAACCGATATCACTCCTAATTTTGAGTGATGTTAATGTAAAAAAAAAAAAAAAAAGAGGAGAGAGGGTAGACTCTGTAGACTCCCTCTAGCTTTAATAGCCATATGCAATTTGTCATCTAATATGTTTTTGGGTATATACATATATTAAAATCAGGAAATTCATTGTCAATAATTTTTTAATATAAGTATTTTTAAAAAAAAAAACTAATCATGAAATATGTTTCATCTCAAACGTTCAATCATATGATTAAGAAATGTGTTTACAAATAATTATGAGTGAGTATGCACCTATACTAATCAACATAGCAAAGGAGTAGAGAGTAGAGAATAGTAAGTGAAGAAATAGGGTGTTGTGTTGGTAGGAGTATAATACGTAAGAATTGATGCCTTCATTTGAATTGGGCATATAGATGCCTAAGGCACATGATTCCACTTCCTCTCCTTTTTGTGAAAAGCAGCTACATTTTGAATAAAGTTTTATACCCCCACAAAAGCATCAACTTTATTTATTTTCTCTTATATTCTTTTTTCTGTTTCCCTTGTCAACTCGCCTCTTAGACCAAATGCTTCACCACCTTTAACTCTTTTCTTCTTCTTACCTAATCCATCTAAGGATGCCCCTTGTGTTGTTGAAGCTGCGGCTCAATAATATAAACTCACCCATTTCTTTATTTTGAATTTCCTTTATGTCTATTAAACGGTAACAATATCACGGAGGTATTTATATTAAAAGTTAAATTGCATTTTACCCCTTCTATTTGAAAAAAGGGGAGAAACTAATCCCTATATGTTAGATCAATAAGTAAGTTGGTCATTTTGTTAAAATATTTATTTATTTTTATTATTAAAAAATAGTCTTTATATGTCAGCATGAGATACACGTGACATGTCACATGTTATTGTTTGATTATTTTGTGATGTCAATTGTTAATAATAGAAATAATGAATTTGTTAACAAAAAAGATCATATTGTTCTTTGATCTAATGTATATGGATTAATTTACTTATTTTTTTTTAATAAAGAAAACAAAATACAATGTAACACTTAGTACAATGACCTCCATTGGCATTTTTTCTATACTAAAACGAGGAAGGTAAATTTGTTTTATTTACTTTTATGATCATGATCAACATTTATGATGAAATCCAATCTAAGTATGTTTTATTTACCTTTTCATTTCTTTTTTTATATAAATTTTAGTTAAAAGGAAAATTTGTTGTTCTCTTACAAATAACAACATCAAATTTTTCGCTCAATAATTGATTTTTATTGTAACAAATATAAAAAAACAACCCAGCAACCAATGTTAAAAGATTGGAAGGTGGGGGAATAGGTCACAGCTTTTGGCAGGGATGTCAAAGAAGCATCTTGCTCCCTGGTTAAATTGTAGAAGGGGGTATTCTACACTTTTTTGAATTGGTGGACTGCTTAAGGAATCTGATCCTTTAGGATAAAAGTAATTTGTTTTTCAATAGATGCTGTTAGGATTTTGTGAGGTTCATGGATTAGATCAACCAAAAAAGTGAATGCTAACATTTGGTGAGAAGAGGAATAGCCATATCTCTCTATTTCTGTAACATCTTTTACACTACAACCTTATCTGGGTTTTTAAATCATAATAATTACTCAAAGCTCATTTTGTTATCTACTTTTTAATAATATTATCTTTGAGGTTTAAATATGTATTATTTTTTGAGATATCTTTGTTCTCTTTCAATTTTGATATTGAGTAAATTGGTTCTTCTTTAAAAAAAAAACCTAGAGTAATTGAATCCTTGTCATTTTCAAAATTTAGCAATTAATGACAACTAATCATAACATTAATTTTTTTTACCAAATTTCATAATTTAATTGGTATAATAATAAATTTATTTTATATTTTCTTTTTAATAATATGGAATTTTTTTTTGAAAACTTTTATACTTTTTCTAGATAATATTTTTAGGATTAAGATCATATTGATAGAATATAAATATATTGAGGGCTTCATTTGTTATTATACCAATAAAAAATCATAAAATTAAGGGGGATTGGAGAGGTGTTTTTACCTTATTGGTGTTGTAAGAAATTAATTGTAATTGACTTAAGTCGGATTGGATTGTGTTAGAGGAGAGGTTCGTGATTCCTTTCGTCATAACACCTTCATTTACCAATAAACTTACATCTTATTTTAGTATACAAATGTGGAAGTTTATACAATCTTATTGTACTAATAAATAATTTCATCAAAGTGATAAAAACTATTAAAATATGTTTAAAGTCAAATTTGACTAAAATGATTACAAAAAGGGTAAATTAATATAAAAGTAACATTTCAAACAACTAAACTTATATCAATAAATAAATATAGTTAAAATATTATTTGAGAGAATGGTTTAAGTAGATTACCAAGAAAATATAAATAATTATTAAAAAATATAAAAATAATTATATAAATATGAAAAACAAATCTAGGTACTAAAGTGAGGAAATGTGTATGTTTTAAGGGTTAAAAAGTGAATTAAGCATTAAAAAAAAACATCCGAGTGCCATAATTTACTCCCAAAAGGATTATTAACATTAGATAATGTATTAAGGTAAAGAAGCTTTGAAAGCTTTTATGAAAATCACAGCAGTGTATGCACACATTTACATGATAATACACAAGGCAAAAAACCCTTTCCTTCATTGAGGTTACCCTAGTTTTAACCAAAATCATTTCATATGCAAGTTCCCAATTCAAAGCTAAGAATTTTTTTTCTGTTTCTTGTCCTTCCATTCCTTGATTTCAGCTTCGATCTTAGCTTTCACGCGTGCATGGAAACCCGGATATGGTTCGTATCCAAAGAGCGATTGAAGAACCTACGCCCAAATCAAACACAAATCACTAAATTTTCACAACTTTGGGATCATTTTCGTATTAAAGAAAGAAACTACTTCCCCGTACCTCGAGCAAAACAAAGAATGGAGCCATTAGAAAAGCTTGAACAAGATTGTCCAACAGAGCCGGTGCACGTTTCTAAATCAACAAGTGGTGTTTAAAGAACAAGTAGAAATGCAATGGAAGCTGGGAAATTCTAAAGATTATACCATTACTTACCTCAAAGACTCCGTGGCCTATAAACCGTCCAGTCCAACAGAACAACTGAGCAGCCAACACAACCTGAATAGAGAATACATAATTACGAATCAAAGGAAACAAACAATCATGTTCAGCAAAAGCACATGACGGAATGTTTATGGCCCCCAAAAAGAAAAAGGAAAGAAAAAGAATTATCTTCACAACCTGATAGATGATATGGAACAATTCATTAACATAGGAAACTTCACAACCAGAGAATTCCATGAACGTTCATTCCAATTTCAATGTTCAACGGTATCAAGCTCACGTTAAACGGATTTTAATATAGATATCTTTATTTCAAAGGCATGCTACACAATATGCTTGATGCAACATTTTCAAGTAAAAAAGCTTTGGTATCCTTTCATTCTGGCGCAAACTATCCGTTCAACCAAGCTGGCTCCCTAACAGAACGAAATACTGACCCCGCAATTAATATGAACCTAGTGGATCCTTTACTGTCAAGCCAACAGCAATTAAACAGTATGCTTGATGCAGCATTTTCCAGTAAAAGAGCTTTGGTATCCTTTCATTCTGGTGCAAAATATCTGTTGACAATACTCAACCAAGCTGACTCCCTAACCAAACAATATATCGACCCTGCAACTAAAATGAACCTAGTGGACTCTTAATTTCCAGTATTTACTGTCAAGCCAACAATATTTAAGCAGTATAAGTCAGTAAAACATGTACAAGAAACACAAACGAAGAATTAAACTTAGCTTCTCTATCCATTCATCCTTAGCTTTTGATTCACGCACATGATCTACACAAGTTAAAATAACATATCCAAAAAGATTGCCGATGGGATTATTTGAGAACTTAATTTCAACATCAAAACATGATTCCCTAATCTTATAAACATAATGTCAAACTATATAATCTTAAAGATAAGTTTATAATCTATAAAGAGAAGGGCCATACTAGAACTAGGGCTCTTCATATTAGCCATGGATTTGTCAAAGAAAAGGTCAAGAGGCGCATATAAAGGCAATATAGAAAAGTCCATACTTGGAACAAAATGGTTGACAATCTAGTAATACATGGATATTGACTATTGAAAAGTAAAAGAGTTGAACTTTGTTGCCAAACAAAACATGAATCCTAGTTTGTTTCAAACAGCATGTTCTTTGAACAATAAAATTAACAAGCTAAAAAACTAAGAATTTCACAAACCAATAGAACCAAACAAACAAGACAAAGTTCAAGTAAAAACATGAATTTATCAATAAAAAGGGGTTATTTTTTACACGGTTCCAATCCTCCCCCAAATTTTTTTTTTTAATATTACTTACCTTCCAAGCGAGAGAATATCCAAGGTGTGCAGCAAGAAAAGTAGCACCAACCCAACAAACTAAACAAATCAAAGCAGCCAACGAACCAGCTTTCTTATCCAAAATCACATAAAACAATCCATAAATTAGAGCAAAAAGAAACCCATAATTAAAAACCAAAACATGATTAAACCCAGAGGGCAAGATCCCAGATTGAGAAAAATCACAAATGGTGGGTGTAAAGTAGAAAAGAACAAGAGAAGTGAAAAATATTGGCCAAACAAACAAAGTATGTATGAAAATGTTGATTGGGTTACTGTGATATGCCCCATAGAATGCAAAATGATTCTCAAGATCGAACAATCCTACTGGCTTTCCCATTTGAAAAAAAAGGAGAAAGTATTTTCCTTTTGGTTTTGTTTTTAAGAGGAAGAAACTATAAATGAGACAAAGGAAATATATTTATATTTTACGTTACGTTCACGGAAATATCGATGTCTGAATAGATATTTGAAACCAACGCGCTAGCTTTTTCGTGAGATGCTATTTGACGTATCAACATTCAACGCCAATATGGTAAAAATCAAATGGACGTGTGAACCCGGCCCTTGGTTTTAGAAAGCAATGGGTACTGTCCACACAATTCTACTACATGTGGGCTACCTTAAGCCTAACATCCCATGTGCATATTAATATCCAACCTGTCGTGGACTAATTTGAATTACATTTAAAAAAGAAATAAATTAGTTCTTAAATATTAGATTAAAAAAGTAAAGTTTTTTTTCTATTTTTTATCTAATTCTATTATTAAAGAAATATTTCTTATATGTTAATATAAGGTATATGTGGCAACGATTCTAGCATGATCCTTTAATTTATAATGATGACAATGATAGTAAAATTTGGGAAATGGATAGTATAGATTTAGGTAAAAAAACATTTTTTTTTTATTTCCATTCAATTTTGATATTCAGCTAATTGGTCCCACTTAAAAAAACTAAAGTAATATAATTTTTGTCATTTAAAAAATGAGTAACTAGGGACATTTAATCATAATGTAAAAATTGAAATGGGATAGAGAGGTACTTTGATAAGGTAAAACAGACCAATATCGAATTTAAGTTGTTGGACCCAAAAGAAAAACCAAATCAAATTGGTTGAACCCTAACTTGGTGATTAAGCAACTTGAAACACAAGAATAAGCCAAGTGAGAATAGGGAAATTCGGCAGTAGCTAAAACAACTAAAACAAGAATTCTAAGAACAAATAATAAAGACTCGAATGATTTAGAGATTGAAAGAATTGGATCTTGAGGGGGAGACACGTTCTTAGGCTGGACTGGAAGAGTATAAGCTGCCAATATTGAAATAAAGAATCAACATACAAATTCAGTTTAAACAAATTATAAAACAAGGAAAAAGAAAGGAAAAGAAGTGAAGGGAGATTTGGACAGCAAAGAGAACTCAAGAACCGATTTGTAGATTGCTTTCTTGAAACCCAAGGATGCGTTCTTGAGGGTAAACAAAGTTGTTCAAACGGACTTGAACCTAAGAAATCGAAACAGATTAGATACAATGAAACAAAAGAGAAAATCAAAGGAAATTAAAATATTAGGGTTCGGTTGAAGAGAAGAGATCAAGACCAACTTGGAATAGGGTTTCTTAAAGCAAAGGAAACCAATCTTGAGCAGTAAGAATGCATTGAACCAAATCTAGAAAAATAAACACCAAAGAGATTAGAAAATCGAAGCAAAAATTGAGGAAAAATAAAGAACATAACAAGAATAGCAATCGACTTAAAGGAAAAAGAAAGATCCCATCCAAAACGGTGTGATCTTGAAATCGAACAAGGAAAACGAAAGCTTCTTGAAGGGTTTCTTGATCTGAAAGAAAAAACAACAAAAAAGGACTAGAGAGATCTCAATAAACTGAATAATATAGAAAAGAAAAGAAAAACTCAAACAGATAGCAAAATTTAAGGTTTCGTGAATTTTAAAACACGTTTCTTGAAAATGAAACACAATCAAGATAGATAAAGATCAGAATGAGATGGAAAAAGATCTGCTGGAAGATGAAAAGGCAATGCCCTATGAAACAGAAGAAAACCAAGATGAAATCAATTCTACAAATCACAAGAGAGATATCTTGTGAAGAAAGAAACTCAAAGTGTCGTATTATCCATAGAATGAGAGATGTGTACAATGATTATTCATAGAATGAGAGATGTGCAAAATGATGGGAAGCGTACCCTATTTATAGTGAAAAACTAGGGCAAAATAAGAATCCTAATGCAACTAGAGTTACCATTTTCTCCGATGTGAAAAAAAAAATTTGATTTTTGTGTCAATTTTTGTATACCGAGTTGATCCAAAAAATTGAGCTAAAGGGTTCACAAAGACGAGAGCCACAATAATTATATTGTCTTTGTTTATTAAATATGACACTGAGAAAACCATTAAAATCGAATAATAATTTAAATTAATAAATATGGTCTAGGGACTAGATTATAGAAGGTAATAAAGTGACTTGTCAAATGTAAGATTAATGAAGTGAGAAACATAGAGCTTTTAGGTACTTAAGTGGATATTTTCCATGGCCTTAGTGGGAAATAGTAACATGTTACATGATAAATGTAGTCTCTTAAACCCGGCCTAGATGTTACGACCGAGTCACGAAGATTACACAAGCCATTAGGATGGCATAGAAAATGTTTCTATTTAATCACTTTTTAAAACCAGTGATCTCGATTTATTTGCTTTGATTCAAGAAACTATCATATTAATTTTAAAATTATCAAGTGACTTTATTGTTTCGTTTTGTAAACATTAATTATTCCGAAAAACTAGGTTATATTTTGATAAAAACAACTTCGTAATATTGTGGTGGAAAATTGTATTAAAATCATATTTTTGTTAAAAATAAGTTTTTTATGCACATTCGACAAAACATCAGTAGATGGTTTAAAACATCAAATCATGCGATAACAAAATGAAAATCCCCCAATAAAAAGTTTCATGCCATGGTCCATAAGAAAATTATTATTGTCTAAAATAATAAAATAACCATATAATAAGGTTTAAGTATTTAAAACCAAAATCATCAGAGAACCCTTCCGAAAGTTGCATCTAAATCCTAACCTCAAGGATTATCTAAAATCAAATCAGAACAGTGGGGTGAGCTAATAAGCTCAGGGAGAGTCTTAACTTATAGAGCAAACAATAATTCAGAACATACATTACAGAAGATAGCAGAAAATATAAATAAGCAGTCCAGTTTCACAGATGTCAATATGCAAGATAACATCGATGCAGAGTTTTTCAGAAAAGTTCTTGCTCAACACCGCTACACACATAAAGAGTTCCCCAGAACTTGTCCATCTAACACCAAAATTGTGAACAAGCCATTAGATATTGCAGATATACTGCCAGAACGTGTGGACATACCACCAGAATGTACAGATCATTAAACTGCCAAAAACTTCCTACTTTTAGTATAATCACAATCCCATGCAATGTGATATGGCATACAGAAATAGATATACCTCAATAGGCATGCTTAACATGCGATTATATTTTGTTAACAAAAACAGTAGGCATGGCTTTGCTTTTCATGCTTATAAGGACAAAAATAACAATATCCATGATTTATCATGATGTCTGATCTACTTAATAAAAGATGTATCATTTGATCACATAACATGAGTGTCAGAACTAACATATAAATTCATCTATCATAATACAACATACAAACATATTTGTGACATCACAGATTTAACATATCAAAGTTACTTACTTGGGAACCATTCTATTAAAGGATTTATCAACCACCATGAATACTTAGTGTATTCGAAAAGCCACGTTTCAAAGCAATTAATTAATATTAACCATAGCTAAATAATGTTTAATAAATAATCATACAAATTTTATTTGATTAAACTCACACCTGAAAATTAAGCCTTGTCACTAGATTTAAGCTCCACACTCCAACGATAACAAATCTAGACAAATCTTGCTTGATTTGATTAAATAACAAGGATATGAAACCAATGGAAAATTCATTAGTTTCGACCATGAACCAAAATATTTTCTCTTAAGGAATCAAATGAGGAACTCACTCTAAATACCTTTTTAAAAGATAATTCAAATGATTCTCTATTGTTAGAGGAAATCCAAATGATCCAAGTTAGATCCTTTAAAAAATGAATCATACAAACATTAGTCTAGATTTTCGACTACCATAAGAAAAGAGAGGATTGATATTAGATTTATCAATCGATACTTGCGCTAAATTGGATGGGTTGAAAAGATTGATGATTCATCAAAGGTTTTGGTTCAATGGAGGAATAGTGGTTAAGGAAAAATCAACATCAAAATAAATTGAATGAGTACATAACTTTATTTAACAATTTAAGAAAAGTAAGAGAAGAGAGGTAAAATACGATTATGACCAAAAAATTGTAGAGAATGAAAAACAAAGAAAAATGGTGAGCGATGGCGGCGGTGGCGGTGTGGTGACGTGACAACGGCGATGATGCAACAATGGCAAAAAGAGAATGAGAGAGGAAGGACAATGGTGAAGTGGTGGTGTTTTAGGGTGCGATGGTGGTTAATGGTGGTGAAAACAAATAAAGATGGTGGCTCAAAGAGGTGCAAGAGAGAAAAGGAAAATGACAAACAAAATGAGAGGATAAACTCTCTAAGGTAGGTCGGATGGTAATAACAATTCAAATGGGGGAAATTAGAAAGGGAGTGAAAAAAGGAAAAGAAAAAGAAAAGAAAAGGGACATATGGAGTGAAATGAGGGCTAAGGAAGGAAGGGAAAGCAAAATAAGAGAGAAAAGAATTTCTTCTATATGGCAACAAGGTGGGATGGCAAGAAGGGGTTTGACCAACCATTTAAATGCAAAAATTAAAAAAAAATAAAAATAAAAAGGAGTTGGGGAATTAAACTTGGGTCACATAAGAAGTTTAACCTGTTCTTAACCACTAGGCTATAATTCATATTCATTCAAGAATTGATGATAATTAAATTTAAATGGTGTGTGACATTAAATGTGTTTATGTAATGAAATCAAATTATGACTAGCACCACCGAGCTTCTTTGCTCAGCATGTAGAATTATTTGTTTTTATGCGCAGGTAATGGTTAAGTTCGATAGAGTTGCAGTTGATCGACAACATCCAGCACCCTCTTCTCAGTTCAATAATGTTTGTATTGCCCTTATTATCTTCCGTCTTGTGTTGGCATGTACCTAGAATTATAAGTTGTTGTTGGAGTTCTTTATGATAATTTTAATAAATGGCACTAGTAAAACTATAATCTAAACTAAGAGTGTGTAAGTAATGATCATAGGTCAATCTTGGTTAGTTGGAATGTTATGTTTATGTGAGTATATAATGGTATGCATTGGTTGTCATGTCCTTATATTATTTAAGGTTGTTTTTGTATGTTATGATGATCGTTTTTTGAATTGACAAATAACTTGGTTCAAGTATGTTCTTAGGTAGGAATTTTGCTTACAATTGGTAGTCTTGAACATGTCTTAGGTTCACTAAGTTTGAAAGTGTTGTGGTATGTATTTCTTATGTCTTAAACTTGATTTTAAAGTCGTATATTTGAAATTATTGATAATTTCAAGTTATTTATTTGAGTAATGATTTGAGTTAGTCTAAATTGCTTCAGCAACATATCATGACTTGTGCTTTTAAGTCAGCAAACAGTCTTGGACCCTTCTAATTCATCATCAATCTTTAATGAACTCTAAAGTTCATATATCTTGAAGCTTCAACTCCTCATCTTGAAATCTTTTTGTCACAAAGTCTTGTATAAATAGATTGAATTTTTTATTTCAATTATTTGAACTTGGTGATTGGGCCTTGACGGAAATTGAATCATTTTCATCGTGGGCTTGAAATTGGATCAAGTCGTTCATATCATCTTTTTACTTATATTTATTATATTTAAAATATGCCTACTCACTATGTTTCACAAAATCATATTAAATTTTTAAATATAATACATAATGATTTAATTCCTAAATAAATAAATCTAAAATTAAAATATTGAGTTATGCAAACTATGAAAATTTGAAATGAATACAAAACAATTCAAATAATTATTAATGTGACAGAAAAAAAATAAAACAAATAAATAAACATACCAAAAATTATGTAAAATGAATTATTTACGTTTAAAGAATTATATAAATTTATAATACCTTATACGTAAAAAAATAATGAGAAAACACACAAAATTCTAAAAAGTAAATCATTATCTAAATTATACAAAAATATATTTTTCAAAAAAAAAAAAGGTTAAGACATAACATCAACAAACAAATTATGATGTAAATAAAATCATAATAATAAACTATACAAAACATGGTATTAAAAAAAAAAAACATGAATATGATTCATATACACAAAAGTACATATAGGGATGTTCAAATTTCGATTAAAATTAAATTAACCGGTTAAACCAATCTAATTGAATTAATCAGTCAGTTAATTGATTTAATTCATTCAGAAGTCAGTTAAAGATTTTTTAAAATTTCGATTAACGGTTAATTTAATTCGAAATCGGGTAATTAATCGAATTAACCGAACTTGATAATCAATATTATATATTATATGTATTAAGCTATTACTAGTTCGGTTAATTCGGTCAAATAAACATTATAAATTTATTTTTTATATGTTTTATACTTGTTTTAACAAAAAAAAAACTTATAAATTTCGGTTAATTCAATTAACCAGCAGAATTAACCGAAATATTTCGGTTCGGTTAATTTATTTTAAAAAAATTTCGGTTCGGCTAACGTTTAAAGGATTAAAAAGTTCGGTTAATTTAATTAATACTAGTTCGGTTCAGTTAACTGTTTGAACACCCATATATATATCATGACTTATATAAAGCGTAATATAAATGTATATATAAATTTATAATCCTCTATATATATTTTTAGTGTATAAAAATATTTATAATATATTTTAAATACACAAAAAAGCTCAAACGTTATTAAAAAAAACATATCTACATGACGTGCTTTTTTAATATAATAATTTATTTTAATATAACATATTACCGTATTTATACCTCAAAATTAATCCTTTACAAACATTAAATTTAGATGTGAGATTATTAAATTTATAATTTTTTTATATTATTAAACTTGTTGGAAACCTCATATTAAATACAATATAAAACTAGGAGATTAAATTTCTTTTAATTTTAAAGGTAAATTAAATTCTCTAAAACAAACAATTATAAATTATATAAATAAACTATCTCAATCATTGTTTAATTGAATTCATATGATCAAATCAAGGTGTAACAAAAATTATTTTTTTTAGTTAACAAATTTTGTTAAACATTTTTTATTTTTAATTTAAGTTAATTTTATATTCCACAACCAAACACATTAGTCTTATATTCTAACCAAATAAATCAAATAGTATAATCTTATTACGAAACGTAATTTAAGATTCGGAGAGCCAAAAGCTTGCAATTGGGAGAGCTTCAATGCTTGCTTAGATATGTGGTTTTATGCAAAGTTTTCATGACTGGACCAGTGGTCGAACAGGCCAGGTCATCAGTTTATCAGTCCGAACGACTTGATTAAATAAATTATTAAAATTTTATAAAAAAATAAAAATTATTAAAAACAACTTTAATTGTTAGTTTAATTGGTTTGTACTGATTCACAATTCAATCGATCTAAAATTTTACTCTGGATTGATACCCCAACTGATTATCAATCTAACCAATCCAATTAAAATAATTATAGTTTTATGTTGGGGTATATGGAATTTGCACAAGACTTTACTTCACAATGGAGTGGTGCCTGACTTTGCTATGGTTAGTTCTTAGCGTGATGATTATCTGTATTAATATAATACTACATTTTAGTTAAGGGAGGTAATATTTGAAGCTATACGAGATGGTGTTGTCTAGCTCATATTCTCTATCATATATATAATTTAAAAGAAAAAAAAATTGTCAATTGACACAACTATTCGGTTGTGTCCTTGCAAAGAGACATCACTTTAAACCCTCAAGATAATTTTCTAAAAAGGCATTACCTTTATAAAATATTAATTTTGAATCCAACCAAAATTTTTATACAACAGAAATAATAGTGGTGTTTTGATGGGTAATGGGGTTGTGTTAAGAGGAACCTTTGTTGTAGTGCATAGCTTTAGACAATTTGTATATAAAGTCTAAAGTGGTTGTTTATGGCCTGAGATGAGTAGTTGAGAGTTGGATTCATTTGAAAAGTGATGTTCTTACTTTAGTAAATTGGTTTCAATTTAAAATTAGGGACCAATTTAAAATTTAGCTTATAGTTTGGGGGTGTCTAGAAAATTAAGCCAATAAAGTTAGCCTGGTTTGGACCCAATCGAAGTTGAATTAGAATTAGGGCCCAAAAGAACTAGAAAATGGCTAAAAGATTCTTTCTGACGTAAAACAAAATCCAGCCCTTCAGATTTTGACCGCGAATTATCATCAGCCCTAACTTAGCTATTAAATATCACTATCTTTCAACCTTTTTTCCCACTCTCTTTGCCTTTTGGTTCCCTTCCTCTTCCTCTTCCTCTTCCTCTTCCTCTTCTTCACCCGAAAACCCCCGCCCGAAGCTAGGGTTACTGTTCTTCTTCGTTCTCTCTCTGGGTTTTTTATATTCCTCTTTCTTGGGGCGTTTTAGGGTTCTTGAAAATTTTTTCACTCATTTGATTTTTTTTTGTTATTGTTTTCTTTGGATCTGGATCTGTGGAAGAAGTTCTCTAATGGATACTCGTAAAAGAGGAAGACGTGAAGCTGGGTTCAATGCTAATGGCGGCATCAAGAAATCAAAACCAGGTTTGTCCCTTTTTTTATTCTCTCTAAAATTGAAATATATGGTCTTTGTTCCTCTTAATATTTACAAGCTTGTTTAAGTGTTAATATAGAAGTGATTAATTACATAATTTTTAGAAATAAAATGAAGAATTAAACACGTTGAATTTTTGGGGGATAATTTCGATATAAAAAGAAGTTGTAACTGAGAAAAAGTAATTAATTAATGGTTGTGCAACAGAATTGGAATCTTTATCAACTGGTGTAGGAAGCAAATCGAAGCCTTGCACCAAGTTTTTCAGGTTAAAATTCTTATACCCACACCTAAATAAATATTGCACTTAAATTCTGTTTCTATAATTTATTTCTAAAAATTTGAACTTTATAATTAGCTAAAAACTTGTGATTTTTCTAATCAAATGTGGGTATTATTGAGTTATTACAGGTACAATTACTGTTGTTTGATCATTAATCAAGCTAATGGTTAACAGAGATTGGCTTCATTAATAACAATTTTGCTGGAGTTAGTTGGTGAAAAAAAGGCAAATTAGATCAAATATGTATCATTTGTTATATAAACTGTACCTAAGATTGAATTAACTGGTCAAATTTTCAAAAATTGGTACGGTTATTGAGTCCCTTGGTAAGTTTAGCTGTGTTATATAAATCAAAGTATGATGGAAAATTCAGGTATGATGTGTTCTTTTTTGTGAAAATTATGTCATTAGACTCCTTTAAGTTCTTCCCATCATTGGAATTTGCTCGCGTTGATATAAATAGTTTTCGTGTTTGATATTGTTTTACTTAAGTATGACTTGGACTATAAGTATCGCTGTTATGCTTTTATGCTAGATATTTGTTGTGTGCTAGCAGTAGCTAGGCTTCTGTTCTATTGGAATGTCTAGGTTTTCTGATGTTTTCAGTTCAGAATAGGCATCTTATACGAATGAAACATTTGTATTTAGCTGATGTTATGGACTCGTCTAAGTTTGATCTGATCCCGAGATGTTTTAATCGCAGTACTGCTGGTTGTCAATTTGGTGAGAGCTGCCATTTTCTGCACTATGTTCCTGGAGGTTACAATGCAGTGGCCCAGATGATGAACCTTGCACCAGCTGTTCAACCAGCTTCTAGAAACGTGGCAGCGACAGCTGCAATACCTCATGGATCTGCCTCTGCGGTCAAAACTCGGTTATGCAACAAATTTAGTAGTCCCGAAGGTTGTAAGTTTGGTGATAAATGTCATTTTGCACATGGAGAGTGGGAACTTGGCACGCCTATTGCTCCATCTCTTGATGATCCCCGTTCCATGGCACCTCTTCCTGGCCGCATGGGCAGTCGGATGGAACCACCATCAGGTCCTGCTGCAACGTTTGGTGCTTCAGCAACTGCGAAAATTAGTGTGGATGCTTCCCTTGCAGGAGCCATTATTGGGAAAGGTGGTGTGCACTCCAAGCAGATATGTCGTCAAACAGGTGCGAAGCTATCTATTCGGGAACATGAGTCAGATCCATCACTTAGGAACATCGAGCTCGAAGGATCATTTGAGCAAATTAAAGAAGCCAGTGCAATGGTTAGAGAACTAATCAGCAGCCTGGGTCCAGTACCAGGTCCAGCCAAAACAGCTGGTGCACATGGTGGTCAAGGGCATCCGGGAAGCAACTACAAAACAAAGTTGTGCGACAATTTTGCAAAGGGAAGTTGCACTTTTGGAGAAAGATGTCACTTTGCACACGGTGCAGCCGAGTTGCGGAAGTCGGTGGTGTGAGGGCTAAACAAGTGCATTCTAAGTAGTTAATAGGATTGAGATATTATGCAGTCTTGTATGAGTTAGAGCCTTGTTTAACATTCTAGCTGTGCTATACTATCTAGTTGAAGTGACATGTATTGAGTTTTTTATTTTTACCATTTTAGTCCCTTACTTCATAATTTTCCTTTTTGATTGGTAGGGCTAATAATCAAATTAACTCCTTAGACGCATTACTGATAATTCCATTTGATTTAGGGATGCTTGATTTGGGTGTTACTTTTTCTTAGACAGAGTTTACTTTTTGCTTGTAATTCTTTCGAACTCTTACATCGGAAGAGGTTTAAGCGAATTAAGTCTTAAACAGCGAGTATTACTACATTTACCTTGCCTAATATTACATTTAGTTTAGTAACTTTCTTTGAGATAGAATTCGGTAGTATGGGAAAAATCTGAATATCATACAATTTTTAGGGTAAATTGTATCGATAGTCACTTAATTATTAATTTTTTTTATATTTTAGGCACTCAAAATAAAAAGTTTGCAATTTAAGCACCACATGTGCCGGTTTAAAAAGTAAGTATAATAACAAATTTAGACCTTAACTTTTATTTAGTTATAATTTTAAAAAATTAATCTCCAATTTACAAATAGTCTCAATTTTATCTTAATTCTGAAAAACTCAAAATGGCATTTCTGTTAAGTCAATAACGGAAAACGATAGATCCGTTATCGACGTAACGGAAAATGATTATTGGTGACTGTTTTGCTATTTTTTGAAAATTTCTAAATAACTGTTTTGTCAGCTACCTTAAAGTTGAGTAACTACCGGTGTATTTTACTCTAAATTTTTTTAGTATCATAATTATAATTGAAATTATAAATATGACACAACAATATAGTATACAAGAATAGAGAATATTTATATGGCACTACGTAAAAAGTTATTATTTTTAGTGTTTTACCAAATTAGTGTGAGTCTTAATTGAGTTGTCAATTCAATTAGAGAAATTATGAAAATGTCATTCCGTAATTAAAATAAATTATCTTATTTAATTTATTCAAAAAAGATTATATTATTTGAGGGTATTTTAATCTTTTCGTATTCACAAAAATTAATAAAAATATGCATATGGTGAGATTTGAACCACACAAATTACATTAGTAAAACTTTTAATTTACTACTCAATTAAAATTTTATTTTAATATTTTAATATATTTTAATTTTATTTTGCACACTTTATTATTTCCATCAATTGTATATATTAATAATGTATTTAATTGGGTTGGTGTCACAAGTTAACTCGACACTGACTCAAGATTGATGACAACATAATAATAAATAATTTAATTTAATTTTTATCATTTTAATAAACTGTGTTATTATTAATTACTTCTAAACCATATATTTTATTATTTACTGCATGTTATTTTTTAACACACATTTATATTCTAAATTTGTGATTTTCACATGTATACGTTTGTGATAAGATTTCTAATAGTTTAAAAAATAAATTAGAAAAATATGTATATGAACAACCTCAAAAATAAAATACATATTAGATTAATAATCCTTTAATAAAATTAAACATACAAAAATCATAAAATCTATTATAATTTTACATCTGCACATGAAATGGCAGTATCAATTTTTTATCAATAAATTAAATATGAAAAAAATAAATTTATATTTATTTTCTATAAAAAAATATATGATAATTGTTATTTTTAAAATATTAATACTACTATCAACCATATTAAATTTTATATGGGGTCACTGGTTTTTTTTTTTTTAAATCATTCACAACCCAACATATTAAGAAAGATTATCAATTCGAAATTGGTTCATTGTTAACTATAATGTTGGATTCCTATAAGTTTTAATTTAATTAGTTCAATTCATCGATTTTAGTCTAAATTATACTAATTCTTAATCTATTTGTGCTGTAATAGTTTAATTCTATTTTGTAATGATTCAAACAATTCATTTGTATTGTAGTAGCTTACTATTCGTGATTATTTAGATATATTTGTGTTGTACTTTCAACACTTGGAAAAAAAAATTATGACAATGGAATTGAATGTTAAAAAAAAATACTCATATTTCTTTTGACGACGGAATTGAAAGAAATACCTTGTATTTTAAAATGACATGAGCAATTTAATTATCTTGTTTTAAAAAAGAAAATTGAATTTTGATCTGTTTTCCACGTGGGATTCAAGTTTGACATCATTTGTTTTAGGGAGTTAGTACTGACACATTTTAGGTATGAACATAGTTTTGCTTCGACACGGTTGAGGCCCTCAACAAATACAAAAAGACTTGGTGTAACATTCAAAGTTTGCTTAGGCAAGATTTTGATGAGCAAAAACAAACATGAATGCTTTGCTTTATTTAACTCGAACATGTAATTCAATACAAAGTGCTTGAGATGTATATATGAATTATCAAATACAACAAAAAAGACAAGTTACACCAAATATTTCCAAACTAACAATCTTGTCACACCCTGCATCCACGATTCAGCAGCAGATAGTATCCATGATTTGCTTCTTATACGACCATGACATGCGTATTATCTGCAAACAACAAAAAGTATGCTCGTAGGTTATGTTATTTTGACTCTTCATTTTTACGAGTCCAATGCATATCCAGAAATAGGTATGAAGACTCCGAAGACCCACCAAATTCATTGAAAAAAAAAAAGAACTAAACATACTGGTGCCAGGCACATGCTCATATCCAACAGTCACACCCGAGTCAACTGACGCATGTTCTAACCATGCTTTAACACTTCTTAATATATAATCAAAGCAAAATTCTATGAAGTTAAGAGGGTATCATACATGGAAATGTAAATACAGATATCCCACATTAGAGCCAAGCAGATGTTTTGGCAGTCATAAATCAAACAGCTACTGCTTCTGGCCTTTTGCTGGTTTTGATTCCTCTAATAGCTGTTGAATTGTCCAAGCCACAAAACAATGGTTAAAATCCATTTCATTAAATGCAAAAAAAATAATAAACAATTCCATGTCCATACCTTCCGCGTAGTCTTTGGCTCCAAACACAGCTGAACCAGCAACTAATGCATTAGCTCCAGCCTCAATTACCTGCCAGCAACAAATAACATTTCAATTTTATCACCGGAGCATGTCTTGGAGATCAAACTCCAGCCACCAAGATCTCCACCTCGATACAGGTCAACAAATATATTGAACTTTGGTGCTGACTTAAGCATCAGAACCTGCCCCAAAAACCAAACTTGGGTACCCTCTTTACCCGTTTCACTTCTTCAGGACCTCAGGCCACCAAGACCTCTACCTCGACAGCAAAAGGCATCAATTATTATCATGACTGATATGATTAACGTATCTCGTATTTAATAGATATCATAGGAAAATAGCAGGACGTCCAGTTTATATTTTTCCACTTCTTTCCACTCAACCTACATTTTGAACCATCCTGGCAGGAATTCTTAGGTTTAAATGCAAAATATCTTTGACCACTGCAAAAGCTTCATTCAGACACCACTTGCTGTCAAGCCGTCAATGGTAAAGCAACATTAGGCCTATCTCTCAACAAATGATAACTCATAGAATCTACGTCACATGTTACATATAGAGCTATGTTACTCCCAACTATTTAATTTTTAGAAACAAATTTACCCATGTTTGATGTATATTCAATCTTCAAATACACTGAAAACCAAGAAAAAATAGAAAATATCTGTGTTGCACACATGGTTGTTTCGACACCCACACCCAAATCTGAGTAACATAGGCATAGAGTGTATAGACATGTCTAAAAGGAAAAACCACAGGACTCTAATGGGGTACCTTATATGCATTTTTAGGACCAACTCCACCATCCACTTCAATCCATGGGTTTACTCCCTGCACGGGAAATATAAAACAAAAATGTCACCTGATTTTAAAGCATAAATAGGAAAATGATACAGAGAGAAGTAATATAAACCTTCTCTGCACACATTCTTCTCAAGTCCGAGATTTTCTTCACTTGACTCTCAATAAAGCTCTGCCCACCAAAGCCAGGGTTGACCGACATAATCAAGACTAGATCAACCACTGTCCAAATGCAAATCAGATGTTATCATGTAAACTTCCTTCTATTTAGTCATATGAATTCTAACATCTGTATTCTACAAGTTATGACAATGTAGTGAAGGATCTCTTATCCTTCTTAAAAAAATTGAGTGCACCGTGTCGGACACTTATCCATGTCTGGCACTAATGCTTATGTCCATGTAACATAGCTCTCAAGAGTTTTCCTTTTGGATATATCCCTTATTCCAAGTTATGAATAAGCAATGCCCAGTTTAGATCCACCACTTGGCATGTAGGAATCTTCCTTTGACAAGAAGAAAAGAAAATGGAAAAGGAAATAGAATATTTAAATAAATAAATAAAACCCTCACCATCTAGTACATATTCTATTGTAGTAAGTGGGGTTGCCGGATTTAGGACTACTCCAGCTTTAGCACCCAGACCTTTTATCTATACAACAAGAAAAGTTTTGAGAAAAATTAAAAGAAAACTAAAGGCAATTGAATAGTAAAGGAATCATTGCATGAAAATAAGCCAATGCAGGCAAACAGCAAAAGCAAGCTAAGACAACAATATTAAGCATATGATTTCCAGACAATTGGAAATAAAAAATAAAAAATAAAAACTAGAACCCGTAACAGACAACTTTCAGGCATCCTGACATGGAGTTTTTACAAAGCAATGATGCACGGTTTGAGGTAGGAGTGAGGCTAGAAAACTTAACACTTAAAAAGCTGCAACAGCAAAAATAGGGTGCAAAAACTAGAATAGAAGTTACGCAAATGTCCCAATCAAGCATCAATGCGTAGTTATTTTGTCATGCGATAGAAAATAGTTAAGACTAATAAGTTCAAAATAAAAACTAGCTTGAAAGGATGAATTCTACGGAATTGTACATGCTCCTAAGAATTTTGAACATTCCATCTCCGTCAGCATATCATGTGGTTCAACCTAAAGTAGGCAACCTGTAGTGATAACCTGAAATAAATTCCAATGACAACTTCAAAGTGGAACCATGCATGAGAAAACAAGGCTTGCGTCTCTGGTTTATATGGCCTTGTTGTTAAAAAATGCAGTTAACTGTGGGCATCTCTTGATATGAAAATACAGGTTAATCAACAGTAGGCTTTAATAAGCTGTTGTAATGAGACCAAGAAACTGCTAGTGGCAACCCAATTTTTATCATGGAAAATAAACAAGGCAGGCTCAGAAAAAGAAAAATCTTACTTGATTAAGCGTCCGATGCAAATGGATGGTTGAAGATTGTTCACAGTGAACACTGACTATATCTGCTCCAGCCTTGATGAAATCTGGAACTCGTTGCTCAGGTTCCACAATCATCTGCAGACATCCATGTGACATTAGCAAATATTTAATACAGGCTAATTAATGATAAGGCATGAAAGAAAAGAAGCAGACCAAATGCACATCCAGCGGAAGATCCGTCACAGGTCGTAAAGCATCAACCACAAGAGGCCCAATTGTAATGTTTGGAACAAATCGGCCATCCATTACATCAACATGGATCCAATCACAGCCTGCAACTTCTACTGCTTTCACCTAGAAAATTGTGGAAGTCAAACTTTGGAAAGAAGCTCCAACTTGAGTTAAAAGTATCATCGAGGTAAACAATACAAGAGCAGCTAAAAAAGCTGACATGTTGCTACTGATATTGGTTTAAAGTCAAATACCAGAAGAATAATGCAGATTATAGTCCATTGTCTGTGTTATGGAAATTATTGAACATTTGACAGCAATAATTTACAAGAAAATCGGAAAGAAATTTCATAGTACAAGAAATAAAAAGAGAAATAAATGACAAGGTTGACTTTGAGATCTCAAATTCAAGTTTTCCCTGTGTTAACCATGTAGAGGCTAGTTGGTTTGAGTTCAGTTAGTTCAATGCTCGTAATGATTCATTCTGATGGTAACTAATGATATAATTGTAAGTTGTAACTTCAAAAAAAAGAATAACAAACCTGCTCCCCCAACTTTGCGAAATTAGCAGAGAGAATAGATGGAGAAACAATGATATCGCTTTTTGAGAATTTATCAACTCGAGATGTTGCCTTCACTACCGTAGAAATTCTCCTTCTAAAGGTTTCAGAGAAAAGGTAATATTAAAATATTGTATGAGACTTAGAAGAACAAACTCAAATCCAATAGTTGGAAATGTGAGGGAGAATAGGAAAACATAAAGTTCCTCAAAATCATGCGAAAGTGAATTGGAATTAATGAAAACTGAACTTTGTCAGTTAATTGACATTTTTCATAAGCATTAGTGTCCCTGTGAACCAATAGTTGCATTCTAAATCCTAAAACAAGATCAATAAAAAGGCGTTACAATGTTACCGGTGCACTTCCTACCATAGAAGACAAATTTTTAGGGATGAGAAAACGATTTGCAATCTTTAAATCTTATGAAAAGTAAAGAATTTCAGCACGGCAAGGAAAAAACTAATGACATAATTGAAGTTTTAACCATTTGGTACAAACTTTAATGGTCTTTGCTACTAATATCATGTGAATGCAACACCTTCACCTGTGTTTCAATCCGGAAAGAATAGAGGGAAACATATTAAAACATTGTAATTTGAGAATGCAATGTCAAAATGCATAACTTGTACTGATGGTCACTATCCAAAATCACAAGCCTAACTTTGATATTAGCATAAATATGCAAACATAAGGCGAAAATCCGAAAATAAATCCACAATTATGCTCCTAAGCAAGCACCAGACATACAAAATAAGTTTCACCAAGTTGCATATTCAGATTTCTTATATCGAACATTAAGAAACTAATAATTTAACTATAAATAAAACCCCGAAAGCTTATTTAATTCAATTGAGTTTAGCTACCTTATATTCTTGAGGTGTTCTTCACTTTCCACTGGAATTTCTAAACTGGGTTTTATTGCCAACATCCATAAATTTGCTTCTTCACCATTTTTTTTTACAAAGTCTAATAAGAATGAACCAAAAAGAAAGGCAACCCAGAACAAGAACTCAAGAAAGAAAAAAGAATACCTTGTGAAAGAAAGTGTCTTGGGTTGAGAAACATGGGTTCTTAGAACCCCAAGTCCCCCTCCAAAGCCATTAATCTGAGTTGATGAACACAATGAAGAAGCAGTTGACATCTTTCACTTATCTTTTTTTTTTTCCTAGTTGCCTATCTTTTGATCTCTAGTTTTCTAATCTACAAAGGAGGTGGGGGGGGGTTTGAAGGTTAGGTAGTGAGAGCTTTTATTTGCTTGTTCAAAAATCTCACCACCAACAAGGCAGGCAGCAAAGACTTGGAGCCCCATAGAATAAATAGTCGAGAAAAAAAAGAAAGAAAAAATCTGGGGAAAATTTAGGAATGGATTCATGTAATGAGGACACGTGTGAAGCTGATTTGTGGGTTACTGTGCTTATCCTCAATGGTTGGTTGGCGTTCTATATTGCTGATGTAAGGGAAAGAGTTAAGTTATGGGGAATTGGGTCAGCCTCTCAATTTCGTTTGCATTTCCAAATAGTGGGATGGGGCACTTAAGTTGGTAAAATATTTAGCAGGAGTTTATTGTATTTTGTAGTATTTATCGGTCTGTCACATCATGACATTTTTTATCATGATATGATTAGGTTGTCATGTCACAATGCCATCCTGAGTATTAAACGGTGCGACGAAGCCTACTTAGTATGTTGTGTCGCGACATTAACATAATGTTTTAGAATTTTTACAATTTGGTCTTGTTGTGGATCTGAGCTTAAAAAAACTTTTGTAAGCTTGTATAAGACTTGAAATTAATATCATACTATATTATATGCATGATTTACCTATATTTAAATGTATAGTTACGTTGGATTGAATATGATTGCTCTGGTAACGAATGTGATACCTTATGACTCGGACCTGGCAACCGAGTCGAGAATTGGGATGTTATATTTAGCGGTATCAGAGTTAAAAGTTTACCCTATTCTCGGACTAAATTGATATTAGAATTGAGTCTAGAGGTACATGTTAAAGTCGAGTCATGAGGTTGGTTAACCTTCTAATTAGGGATCAAAATCACTATTACTCCTAAATTAGTTCAATTTTACCTCTCGACCTCAACTTTACCAAATTCGGCAAATTAGTTCGATTTATCTCTCGATCTCACCAAACTAACTCAAGATTATCAAATTGATGCCCGATAAGATCTCCTCTTGGCCTCACTTATCTTAATTTTCTCTTAAGGTCGTCAATCATAATTTTTAAGTTTATTCAATTTAGTCCATTTTTTGCAATTTAGTCCTTGAACCCAAAAATCAATTACTCATCACTTCCATCAACCAACCACTTGGGATTTAGCTACTCATGCTTTTATTTGAACTCATTAACAATAAGAAATCAAATAAAAACTCCATTAACTTAACTTAAAAGAAAAGTGATAAAGACTCAAGCTCTTTTGCAAAAGCTCGAGGAACATAACAATAACAGCAAAGAAGGTAAATAAAAACACTCAAGATAAGATTTTTAACATAAGAAATATAAAAAAATTGATTGATATTATACTAATGATTAAAGTGCAACTACAAGGAAGTTTGAAGGGCTTAACAAGTAAATAAATCCTAACTATAGTAATAACCAACTTAACTACTAGCTAAGGAACTAAGAAAAAAAAAACCTGAAAATGAACAATGAAAATAAACCCTAAGCTATGGATTGGAGAAGAAGAACTACATCCTAAAAGATGAAGAGAAAATGTAAAACTAGCTAATGTGAAGTCTTTTTTTCTTAGCCAATTTTGACTTTTTTAGCAGTTTTTCTAACCCAACATTTATGCCCAAAATGCCCCTTAACGTCTGTTTTTTTATTGGTGTTGGAGTTGGATAAGGTTTGCCTCTGTGGTCATTTTTTGTCTTTTTACATTAGGGACATCGCGATATCCACGTTAGTCTTGACTTGGGGGAATCCTTGGGAGTTGAGTATCGCGATACCACTATAGTTAGCCTCGATCCTCTTCAATTCAACACTGTCAGGAGTATCACGACTTTCAAGTTTCAATATCGCGATACCCTCTTCTAGATGATATTTTCGTTCACGTTTGGGCATCTGATGACTCCTTACAACACTCAATTAACCATTATATTCCCTATAGCACATTTGCCCATTTCAGGTCTCAAACGTGGCATAAAACACATTATTTTAGTTAATAAGACAGAGAATGAAAGCTAAGTAAAAACACGAAAAAAAACATATAATTTGCTTGAAAACAAGCTCGTTAAAACTAATGAAAAGCCTAATTTAAGATAAAAGATTATGACAGATAAACTGAATGATAAAATAATGAAAAAAACTTGAGGGAGATAAACTCACATGCCAAAACCACAAAATGAGTATGATAAGAGAATGAAGGAAACTTGAGGTGAGTTAGCCATTATTTGACCATAATGTAACAAGTCACTAATACTAGTAATCATATAGAAATTTTCTAGTTTTCCTTTTAGGGTCCTTTAGATTTCACCACCCCATGATGAGATGAGATCTTAAAGGGCATTTTTTTAAATTGAGATTTTGTATTGTTTAGATACAATGAGTTTGAAAAATAAAAAAGCACTAATGATCAAATTTTTGGATGAATATTCAAGCTCAGAAATATAGCCCTATAGTAAAGGTAAAATCAAAAAATTATTTTTGGGAATTCGGAATTAAATTATATATAATTTTAAAGTTAAAAGGTAATTTGATCATTATATTTACTTATATCTTTATAATTTTTAAGGTTAAATTATATCATTTGAGAGGAGGTACAATTTGAACACTTAATCATTTTATCAAAAAATAAGGAGCGATATTTTTCCATTTTAAGCCAACCCCCTTGTTGTTGCCCCTACTCTCAACTGAAAGCTATTTTGACACTTTTACTCTTTATTTATATTTTAATTTCTAGTAAAAACTTAAACATAATAAAGACACTTTAAAATATATTTTAAAAACACATTTTATATTAATTTTATTTGGTAAATAAAATATTATAAAATATTTATTACATAATAAATCTATAAAAAATTATTTTTACATAATAAATATATATTTATTACAAAATTGATATAAATTAATAAGATAAATAGGTGGCAACTATAGTAAAAACTTTTAAAATGAGAACCGTGAGAATCAGAATGCTATTAATCACTAGATCAAAATAAATGGTTCTAAACATTAGATTTTGTATTTATTTTACCTTATTAAAATAAAACCAATAATACCCAATCTTTTCTCACCAAGTAATTGAAGTTTTAGGGTGAAAGGGCAATCTTTACTTTCAAATTTAAATTCAATTTTTTAAGAAAAAAATTGGAAGGGAAAGCAAGAGATTGGGTTTTTATAAGATTAATCAATTTGGGTATTAAGTATTTGTTTTTCTTCATTAAAAAATTTAGGATTTTTTTCTTGGTTAATTAAAGTACTCAAAGAATTTCAAGCATAAAATTTAAAACTTACCTCACTTTTCTTGTGACGTGCTTGAAATCAATCAAGGTAAAAATTCTCAAAATTTTTAAAATAAAATGGTCTACCAAAAATTTCAATTAAGAAAAACAAATACCTAATACTCAAATTGATTAATCCCTAATCCCTAATCCCTAACTTTCCATTCCAATTTGTTTGCTCCAAAAAATGAATTTAGATCTAAAACCGTATTACTTTAATTACACTGGGAAAATAAGAATAAAAAAAGAGAGGAAAGATTGAAAATTGTTTGTTTTATTTTAATAAGTACAAAATTTAAAACTTAGAATAATTTATTTTGATCTCATTTTAAAAGGTTCTCACTATAATTGTGGCCAAATAAATATTACAAAAAGAGACTAAATAAGACCAGACCTATAGGCTGATTTTAAAATATTTAAGGAAATAGGCCGATTTGGAAGGAAAACGCGTTCAGCTGTGCGAACTTTCCATGCACGTGTTAGGAAAACTTGCCTAGCTAGACGCTTTCCCTTTAAGTTGCAATTTTTGACTTTTTTAATACAATTAATTTCTTTGACTAGATGGTTAAATGTTGATGATTTTATTTTTGAGTCATAGGTTTGATTCTTCTCCCACTCATGTTTATATTTTTTATTTCATGTTGTTTTAAGCTTCTTCTTCTTTTTTTTAATGAATGTTTTTTTAACTTATTAGCTTCATTAATTAAATGGTTAAATAATAATAATTTCATCCTTGAGACCTAAGTTCAATTCCCATTTTCTAAACACATTTGTAATTTTTATTTCATTTTGTTTCAAGTTTGTCTCAATTATGAAATTATTATTATTTAATCATTTAACTAAGAAAGCTAAAAAGAAGTTTAAAATAACATGAAATAAAAAATATAAATGTGAAAAACAAAACCACTAACATTTAACCATCCAATTAAAATTAATTAAATTAAAAAAGTAAAAAATTGTACCTTAAAAGGAAAGCTCATTCAACTAGGCGAGCTTTCCTGACACGTGTATGGAAAGCTCGCCCAGTTGGACGCACTTTCCAAAAAACTCACCCAGCTAGACGAACTTTCCCTCAAAATCGACTTATTTCCCTAAATAATATTAAACCCGACCTAAAGACCTAAATAAATTTCAAAATCGGCCTATAGACCTTATTTAGCCACAAAAAAGTAAAAAAATTTAATTAATAAAATTATTATATTTAAATAAATATATTTTAATTATTTATTAATTTCATTTCAAAAAAACTAAAATTTTCATTGTCTAAACATTAAAAATTCATCAGTTTGATGGTCGAACCAATAAGCCATCAGTTTGCTGGTCTAATTGATCTAACCATTTTGACCGATCCATCCGTTTTGATTAAACAAATCATTAAAAAATCATAAAAAATAAATAAATGTATATATATTAAAATTTTGGTTCAAACGATTTTTTCCGAGATCAACTAATCTATATCAATTCTTAAGTTAATTAATTTAATAACCCTTCCGGACCAATTTTCGATCCGATGGACGAATTCAATCCAATTCAAGTAATGTTAATACATCATTATTGCTGATTTGAATTTAAGAAACATACATCAGTGTTCGTTTTAATCCTATAACTGCTTACCAAATCTCATTATTTCAATAATTAATCTCACAACTTACCTTAAAAAAATTAATTAATCTTACTATTTTTAATTTTACAAAGTCAGTCTCAAGCTTCCTTTGGATGAGCAGTTAGCTCCATTTCAGTGTATTTGAACCATTTTTTTAGTTCAATCTCACTGATAAGGTGTTTGGATAATACCTCTGGTTGCCCAATGGACTGATTCTCACTATGCTGCACCTCCAGTCACTGATGGTTTTTGCTGCAGTGCGCTCAATGCAGCCCTTTTTTTTTCTAATTTTACCCATGGCCCTTTTTTTTTAACATTTTCTTTTCCTTTTAATGTCTAAAGTTTAAAAGCCTAAGCAATTTATCTCTAGATTTGGTTGGATAAATACTTATATTATATAATAAATTAATAAATATTATAATTTATAGGATAATAAGTAAATAATAATTGAGGTGTTTTAATGTTATAACTATCATTTAAATAAATACAAATATGATAATTTATAAAATAATAAATAAAATATCAAAAGATACATTTTAATATTTTATTAAATGAAATTATAAATTCACATATTTTAATAATTTTATAAAAATAAAATAATTTAAAATATTTTTAATATATATCCATTCTAATATGATATCATCAAAAATTATTTTTTATTATCACTTTACCATTATAATTATTTTTGAATCCAAATACATAATCTACACTATTCATCTAAACTACTGCTTTTGAATCTAAATACATAATCTACACCATCCATCTAAACTAAGACTCAGTCATCCAAAGGGAGTTTCTAAATAGGATGATCACGATGAGGATGATGATGATGGATGACAGAGGATAGATCCATTGCCGCAAATAAATTAAAAAATTAACGTGCCAGTCAGTCACCGACAGATTTAGGTGAAAAAAAGAAGACCACCTTGACAATTGCATGTGACACCACTGCACGTCTATTGCCATTCTTGTCTCAAAGTCTCAATTCCTATACCCTCCTATCGCACCCGATCCTAAACCCTGCCCAACTCCCCGCTTCAACTTTGCTGCTTCCCACTCTTCTTCTGCTTTCTATTACTTTGGGCTGATAATATGAAGCGGTTAAGGAGAAACCCAGATGAGAGTGACCCGGAAACCAACCCGGATCCTGATGGAGAAGGCTCTTTTTCGAAAGATCAACACGAAAGGAAATGTGGGTTGAGTTCAATGAAGATGATGGGTTTCTTTGTGGTGGCTTTAATGGTTGTTTCAGTTGTTTTCTCGGTATCTATAGTGCTTCAAGACCCACCAAGTGATGGGGTTTTGGAATCTGGTAAAAATGTTAGATTTCTTGATGTTATGGAATCTAGTAAGGAAGAGCAAGTTCTTGAAGTCCAACCCCAGAAAGGTAACTCCAATTCTGTTTTCTATTTCTTTGATTTAAGAAACTATCAACTTCTTTTCTTTTTTTTTTGGGGGGGGGTTATTTCTTCTGAATGAAACCCCAGAAATTAAGTTCATCTGTTATGTTTGTTTTAACATTTAGGACCCTGGAAAGTTTGAATTTTAGTGTTTCTGAATCATTTTTACTGAGTCAATGTGGGAATGTTGCTATGGATTAGTTGTTAACTTTCTCGTCTAAGTGACTAGAATGGTAAGCTAATTGAACTGATTGACGGTAAAAGTAACATCGCAAACCATTTTTACTATCAGAAACTAGTCTATGTACACGACATTTTAAGAGTATAAATGGATGAAATGAACCATTTGCTCTTTGATCTAACATAAAGGGACTAATTTGCCTATTTCTTGAATAAAGGGGCAAAATGCAATCTGACCCCTCGTACAGCATCTCCATGGTACTTTTTACCAACTTGCTTGAAGGTGCTGAATCTCATTATTTGATGATATTGGACCTGTGCAACTATTGTTGAGGAGGCTGAAATTATAGATCCAATGTAAACTGATGCTTTAAACATGGATCATGTCTTTTGTATGCCTTGTAGGTCTACTTTACTGTTATTACCACATTGTGTTTTCCATCGCAAAGCAATGTTACCAATCACAAGTTCCTCTCTATATCAGTTTCTCTCACACAAAGTTGCTGATTGTTGTGTGTTTAATTTGAGTTTTAGCGAAATTAGTTAAGTTTGCTTGAACATCTGTTATTTCCTTGCTTTTTAGCTATTGATTCTTTATATTTATGCTTGAATCTGTTGTTAGATCCCATTGTTGTTGTTCAGAATGTTCCATGTTTCAGTGCACATTTCAAGGTTCGAGTCAAAACTTGATAATAAAATGGTACTGTGCTCTTTTGCCTCTTTATCCACGAAAGTAGTAGTAGGGTTCAAACCTTGGTTCTCTCAACTTACTTACTTTCTTGACCCAACCAGTTTCTCTCCCCCACAGGTCTTTTGATTGTCTTAGACAGCATGGTATCGATTGTCTAGATTATAGTTCTCGATCCATATACGTAAAATCTACTACTTTGTTTTGTAGTTTGTGCTCGCATCAAAAGTTATCCCAACGTTGCTGGTTTTTTAGTTAATTTTTGGCATGAGAATAGATGCATTGGCATTGCTTCCACATGAACCATGGTCCTTGGTTCTCACCTATTTCTTTAGTTTGATTATGGTCAATTCCTGTTTTCTTAATTGAATTCAGATTGATCTTTGTTTTCCTCCTTTTAAGTTGTAGGTCCAGTTGATGATGATGCCCCGTCTATTGAGGTGCGAAAAGATAAACTGCTCGGTGGACTTCTTGCAGCTGGATTTGATGAAACATCTTGTGTCAGTAGGTACCAGTCGGTCTTATACCGCAAAGAATCGCAGCATAAACCTTCACCTTATCTAATCTCGAGGTTACGGAGTTATGAAGCTCTCCATAAACGATGTGGGCCATATACAGAATCATATAACAAAACCTTGGAAAAGCTCAAGACCGGGCATCACCTTGAATCTACAGATTGTAATTATTTAGTATGGATTTCCTTTAGCGGATTAGGAAATAGGATACTGACCCTAGCCTCAGCATTTCTTTATGCTCTCCTTACAAATCGTGTTCTACTTGTTGACCCTGGAACTGATATGGTTGATCTTTTTTGCGAACCATTTCCGGAGGTCTCCTGGTTTCTCCCTCTGGATTTCCCCCTTAAAAATCAATTTGGCAGCTTTGATCAGAAATCTCCTCATTGTTATGGAAGAATGCTGAAGAACAGCTCTTTTGCTAATTCAAGCAAATCGATATTGGCACCTTTTGTATATCTCCATCTGGTTCATGATTACGATGATCAGGATAAGCTTTTTTTCTGCGATGAAGACCAAACTTCTCTCCGTGAAGTACCGTGGTTGATCATGAAAACAGATAACTACTTTGTCCCATCGCTCTTCTTGATCCCGACTTTTGAGCAGGAACTGAGTAATCTCTTCCCGAGAAAAGAAGCAGTTTTCCACTTATTGGGTCGGTATATCTTCCACCCCACGAATCCGGTTTGGGGACTCATAACCCGATACTATCAAGCTTATTTAGCTAAAGCAGATGAAAGGATAGGCATCCAGATCAGGGTCTTTGACACTGGGACCGGTCCATTCCAACATGTTTTGGATCAGATCATTGCTTGTACCTTGAAGGAGAATCTACTGCCGGATATCAGCATGGAAAAGCCAATAATCAATCAATCTCAGAAGTCTAAAGCTGTGCTGGTTACATCTTTGAGTGGAGGTTACTTTGAGAGATTAAGGGACATGTACTGGGAACATCCAACTGTGACAGGGGAGGTCATCGGTTTTTACCAACCGAGCCACGAAGAGTATCAGCAAACAGAGAAGCAGTTTCACAATAGGAAAGCATGGGCCGAAATGTATTTATTGAGCTTGACAGATGTGCTGATCACAAGCTCATGGTCAACTTTCGGTTATGTTGCTCAAAGCCTTGGAGGATTGAAGCCGTGGATTCTGTACAAGCCGGAGAACCGGACGGCCCCAGATCCACCTTGTGGTAGAGTAATGTCAATGGAGCCATGTTTCCATGCCCCACCCTTTTATGACTGTAAAGCCAAAAGAGGCATTGACACAGGTGCAGTTGTTCCTCATGTAAGACACTGTGAGGACATGAGTTGGGGTCTTAAGCTTGTTGACAATGGGAGTGAGTTAAAAGCATAGTTTCCTTATTGTAGAAAGTAAAATATTAAATCAAATATCCCTTAACTTTTCACTCTGTATTTTTTTTAATTTTTGCTTTTAGATTCGTTAATCATATTCATTCACTGGTTCAAGGGATGACTGCTAATTTTTTTTTTAAATAATAAATCGGGTTTACTGCCTCAGCTTGGGGAAAGGAGAAAAAAAATTCGGAAATTGTCGGATTGGATTGTTTAACATTGGGTAAATATATGTTTTGCCTCAATTTTCAAATTTCAATTTGATACTTAAATTCTTTTTTAGTCTTATTAACTGCTTATATTTGCCTAACATTTATTTAGTACTAGTTTGATTAAAATAATCAAGTTCAAGTAGTTAATTAAGCATCAAATTATCACCAAAAATTATTTTTAGCTTTCAAAATTTCACCCCATGAGACACCTATAGAATTATTCTTTTTGCATCACTTTTTGGGACTTCCTGGGGAAAAAAGTTTGAATCATTAAAATATAAAATTAGATTCAAAATATAAAATTAAATACTTGAATTTACATTGTATCATTTTGATCAATATTAAAAATCAAATTAGTTAGATATATGATCTTCGATTTAATCAGTTGATTGGATATATTTTTATAGGCTACCAACTTTTGCCAAAAATCATGCAAATAATTGCCAACTAAAAGACACGAGCTATGTTCAACGCATTTTAATACCCATATATAAACATTGTTTCTGCCTTTATTTCTCGAATCATCTTCCACCAAAAACACCATAACTAAGACCTTGAAATGTGAAAACATGTAAAATATCTTGGCATCAAACATCCAAGATCAACTTACAGGCCATTTTTCAACAAGAAGAAGCATTATCCCAGTTGCAAATCCGAAGAATAATCATTGGATAATATTTCAAACTGAACATACTTCATGTCTGCATTAATATAGAACATAAAACTCATCTTCACTGCCTGACTGTATCTTGGCTCGCTTCAATTCTTCCTCCCTTCACAGAGGATGATATGGTATCCATGTCTGCAACATTAAGTGCGAAAAAACCGAATAATAGTCAAGAGTTTGAAAATTTTTAAGTATGAAGCTGAATAGATGATGAAAATACATACGTAGATTTGAAAGGTGCACTGGTAGCTCCAATGACTGTGTTAAAGGCAACTTCCTGAAACGGACCAGCCATCTTACCCCGCGGAAACCATCCTAAATCTCCACCTTTCTTCCCTGAAGGGCATTCAGAATATTCTTGAGCTACCTGGAAAAAGATATGGCACATTTTTGATGAACACCAGAAATGAGTATTTAGATCAAATGAACCTCAATGATTTGTAGCAAGGATGACAAAGTTCCAAGTAAAAGTACATAACAGCATGAACACATTTAATTGATACTACAAATCCTTGACAATATGCAATCATATAAGCACATACATATGGACTTTTGTAGGCTCACTTGGTACATATCCCAAAGTTCTATCAGAAAATCAACTTCAAAGACTTTATCATGCGTGTGCCATGTATGCCTGCATGCTCAGGCTAGAGAATGATATTAAAACAAAAATAGCACAACCTACAAACCCTTTTTCACTGATTTTCAATCAGTGATTTTCATGTGATTAGTTGATAAGATACTATGCTACTAATAACCACTTCCGATATTTAACTGTATTCCTGATAAGTTGATCAGTTTTCTACCTAAGTATCTTCGAAAATTCCGAAATCCATATATGTTCACCTTTGCAAATTCAGCTGGTGGGACCTTATCACCGTTGCTAAGCCAACCATCTTGCAGTTTCTTGTATGCTTCATTGATCTTCCCTTGCTTCTCACACAAGATGTGCCTTGCTGCACAATCAAAAGAAAATAAAGAACAAGAATTGTGTAAAAGATATGAAATGGAATAAAGTAACAATGCTTCTACAAAAAGGGTAACAGCAAAAGAGACCTTTAACGTAAGTGCAGGTGCCAAGGACATCTCCCTTCCCAGCTTTCCCTTTACCCTTTGAAGCACTTTCATCGCTTCCACCTCCAGCTTGTTTGCCCTTTCCCTTTGCTTCCTTTGATTTTGAGTCCTTCCCCATCACTCAAACCTAATTATAAAAGTACAAATTAGTGTAATTATTTGAGGGATCATGAACCACAAATAAAAAATCATAAGACTGCAAAAGCATTCAGCGCCAAGGAAGAAGTGACTTTCTTCAGTTCTCACTATGTTACTCCAACTTTTCATTTTCCAGAAGTAATTGTGTTAAACACACACATTCAACACTTACTAGGAAATGAGTAGTACCAATGTCCAACACTTAGACCTGAGTCCAAGCAAAATAAATTTCTTGTGTTTGCTTCTTGATTATTTTTCTACTCACCATTTTTGGACAAAAGGATTTTCTGTACTAAATTTGGCTTGTTTCTCTAGCAATTTTTAATATTACAAACAACCCCAATACAAAAGCTTTTAAAAGTTACAAGGGACTATAATTCTATCTTCCTCTTTTGTAAAGCTGTTGGTAATAAATTACATAAATTATATAATCAATGCCATTGAATAAGAAGATCAATTTTTTGGCGAAGACGTGGAAATATTAATTCCATGAAATCAAATTGGCTAGGGTCTTCATAGATCTAACCATGTACAGTTATGTTATTTTTAATACTTAATGGCATTGATATATAATAAATATATGGAAGTATGAGCTTGGAAAAACTTTTGAATTGAAAAAAATAACTTTAGGGTGAGTGATAGTAACCCATATGAGTACGGTTCGACACACACATGATCATTTATTCTAAAAGTTTTTAGATATATTGATCCTACCCTGATATCTATGTTCGAATATAAGTCAAATACACATATCGAACCAAAAGAAAATGAGTTCAAAAAACATGGTCCCGAAGAGGGAGATTGGGAGAAAAGGATAATTGTCTCCTATAATTTATCCCAAACAATAAGTTCCTATATCTTCACCCACTGTTTTCAGAACCAGCCTGGACTGGCTGATCGGACCGGGAATTGGTCCAGGTACCAGTATGGAATAAAGGGTTGGACGTGTTGATCACAAACCAGTAAAAGCCAGTTGAACCAGTTTTCTCTTTTTCTTAAATTTTATGTTTTTTCTGTTAATTTATTCAATTGAACCGGACAAACCAGTTGGACGGGAACCGGTGATCTGACCAGTTCGACCACCAGTCCAGTTCTTAAAACCTTGTCTACACCTATAATATTACTTCTTTTCTCCATCGGGAAAAAACCATATGATTTTATACACTTCATTTCCAGCAAAACTCATCCAATATAAGCAATCCTAGTTATTGCAGTTAACTTCCTAATTCACCCTTACGAAACCAAAACTTTAGGGTACCCAATAATTCCAATTTCATCAACAATTTATTTACTTTTACCCTAACTCACTAACCTAATTCAATTCATCACAAGAGCAATTATATCAATATCAAAATTAAACAGTATGCAAACACTTTTGTCAAAGTAAATACTAACAACACAAAAAACCCGCAAATTACCCAAAAAACATCTGAAGATAGAGGAAAAGGAGAGAAATTAACAAAGGCGAAAGTTTTTATTGAAGAAGAATGAATTAAAAATAAGAAGAAACTGAAAAGAGATAAAAGAGAGGGATGTGGGTGTTGGATATATTTTACCTTGCGTGGACTTTGAACACTATCAAAGAATCTAAGAGCACAAAAACACAAGATGATGCTTCAGATTAGTGTCTGCGCACTCAGGCTTTCATAAAGCCAGAAGGTATATGAGTTCTTTTAAGGAATTTGAGGTTGAGCCATTGGTTTTCTACGTAAATGACGTTATTACCCTATTCAAATTTGGGCCTATGCCCAATAGGGAATTGGAAGTTCGGTTCAATTCCTTACCATTCCCACCATTTTCTTATCTCCGTGGTATTCAGAGTACAGAGCCTGTTTTATATGCGTGCACATGTTATAACTAGTAAATCAAAATTCGTGATTATTATTAGCAAATTTTTTTCATAGAGGTTAACTTATTAAATAAGATTTATTTGATCTATTTGAACTAGCACGATTCATGAAAAATATGAAAAAGTTTATCTACTTAGAGCTAGTTTGGCAATGCTTTTGAAAAGTGCTGTGAAAAAGTGCTTTTGAGAAGTGCTTTTTAAAAAGCTTTTAAAAAGTTTGATTTAAAATTTGAGTGTTTAATATTGCTGTTAAAAAGTACTTTTGAGAAATAAAATATCCATTTTAGACATGTTATTATAAAGTAACAAATATGTATTTAAATAATATTTAAATTAGTTAATATTATTATATTTTAGTAAGAATATAAAAAAATTATTATAACTTCTTGTTAATATTTTAATATATAAAATATAAATTTTAAATATTTTTAAGCAATAAATATCAATTATTTATAAAATTTAATTAGAATATATAAACTATATTTTAAATATTTAAATATAACTATTAAATATTTGTAATTAGTATTTTAAAAATTATTTTTAATTAATGATTTTAACACATTTGTAATTAAGTGACAAAAAAAAAGAGAAAGTACTATGTTATTGGAGGGGTGAAAAAGTAATTAAACATTAAAAGTGCTTTTGGGAGAGGAAAAGCTAAAAATTTTAGCTTCTCCTTTTTAGAAGTGCTTTTCAAAAACACTTCTGAAAAGCTAAAAATTTCAGCCAAAAGCAGTTTGTTCTGCACAGCTTTTCTTCCAGAAGTGCTTTTGGAGCCAAAAGTGCTTTTGAAAAATAATGCAGAACTGGCCCTTAAAGTTTCGATGGCTAAGTAAAACATTTCAGTAATTAATATAGATATTAAGAGATAAAAATGTATAGAGTTTCAATTCTTTAAATCTCTTTGTAGATAGACACAAATCCCAACTGTTAATGTAACTCAATCTGTATGTTGGATTTGGAGGAGCTAAACTATAATTAGAAGCATTCCCACTCATTTGTAATTACTCGTAAAAATTGAATATGATTAAGAACATTTACTCAAACACTTTATGTGTGTTGCTTTCTTGTGATATATTTATGTTCTTTCGTCGCTTTTTTTGTCTTTGAGTTGCTTTTACTTTATTTTTGGTGCCTTCGGATAATTTTTGTTGAGAATTTTTACTTTCTGAGGGTTAGGCTGATTTAGGTGAATTTGAACCTAAAAAATTGTTTAAAGTCACACATATTGCAAGGCTAAAGTTTTAGCCTTGTGACTGTGGCATGACTCATGGACAAGTCTACAAGTCACAATGTGGAAAAGTAAGCACAGTGGACTCTTGCGAACGAGATGTACCAATGAGCAAAACAATTTAAATTAGGCAACGTTTGAACCCAAGAAAAATATTCCGAGGGGCGAAACTACCCGATAGAGAGACTAGTTAGGATAAAGATGTATAGAGTTTAAGTCTATTAGGGCTCTCATTTTGTAGATAGATGCAAATCTTAATTGTCGATGTAACTTAATCTATACCATTGAATTTGAGGGAGCTCAACTATAAATAAAGGTCTTTCTTCTCATTTGTAATCATTTAGCTATAATTCATCGTAGTAATTGAATAACTATTGAGAGCATTTACTTAAACACATTATGTGCATTGCTTTCTTGTGACATTTTTCTGTTCTTTAGTTGCTATTTTGTCTTTGAGTTGCTTTTGCTTTATTTTTTGTACCTTGAGAGAATTTTTATCTAGAATTCACACTTTGTGAAAGTTAGGTTGACTTAGGCAGATTTAAACGTAAGAATTGTCTAACGCTATACGAATTGTGAGATTTAAGTCCAATGAAACATGCTTCTATGGATAAATTAGTTAATGTTTGAATATGTATGTATTTTTTTAAAAAAAATAAAATTTAGTCATTATATTTTAATTTTGAGATATTGAGTTTTTATATTTTTTTATTATTTTAAATTTTGATTCTTTGTCTAATTTTGTAATTATAAAAAATATAAAATATCATTTTTAGTCCTCAATGTTTACAATTTTTTGTCAATTTGATCATTATTTTTTAAAATTACATAAATAATTTTAAAAAATAAATTATTATATTTTCAGTAAAATATATGAAAATTTAAAAAACTATATATTTTTAAAAAATCATTTAAAAATTTCAAAACATTATAAAATAAAAAATTCAAAAAATTATGTTCTTTATAGAAATTTTTTTTCTAAAGTTTGAGCTATTCGTTCATTTAGTATTAAATCAATTTTAATATAATTTTCAAATTAAATTTGAGACTATAAAGTGAACTATATAAGACATAATTCTATAACAAGAGCAATGTAGTAAAATTTACTTTTAAGTAATATTATATTTCGTCAACTAAACATTTAAATATTATATTTCAACCAAATGAATCAAATAAGGTAATATTATATTTCACCCATAATATTACATTTTCCTAATCTTATCCTACATTCAACTTTTTGATTTAAAAGTTAAAAAAATTAATTGTTTAATGTTAGTTTTACCATCAAAAAACAGTTTAAACAACCAATGCCAACCGGGCCAACATTGTGTAGATTTAAGGGCGAGAATAAGCTCGATATTTGTAATTTGTAAAATTGAGTTCGAAAATCTTCTTTAAAATTCAAATTTGTTTATTAATTACATCAATTTAGATACTATTATCTGAATTTAAATGAATTATTTGTTGAATATTTAAATTATGATATACTCAAGTCAAAAAATAAATAATAAATTCAAATATCAAAATCAAAATCTCAATCCAAATCCAAATCCATTATCTTGAAATAAAGCAATTTCATATTCATTATCCAAGTTTGTATGTTGTATCTAAAAAATAAAAGAGAAATCAATAACAAAGATATTAAAATTAATATATTTGCATATATTGGGTTAATATTTTTTTTTTGAATTTGAGCTTAGTAATTAGTCTTATATTGGGACTTGAAATTTTTAATCAAGTTAATCTTTAATTTTTTTAAAAATTTTAAAGTTCGAGTTCTAATATTAGAATAATTGCCAGTTAAAAAATTAATTTGAGTAAAAAAATTTAAATCCTAAAGTAGAATTAATTATCAAATTTAATAATTAAGTTGATTAAAAAAAATTTAGATCCGAATATAAAAATAATTGTAAAATTGAAGCGTAATTTAACCGGCAAATATTTTAATTTTCTTGCAAGTTTCTGGTAGAAGGGTAGAAGCGTAATTTGAGTATGGGTCAGAAATGAATAAAGAAGGCTGGACACTTGTTCCCGACGTAACAGCACTTTGGGACACCCCCAAACAAACACTACCTGCCACAATCATTCCCTATTCCAACGTCCACATCTCATCTCAATCCCAGCCGTCAAATTTCCACTGTCGGTTGCAATCTCAAAATTAGAATCCTTTTCCAGTTAAGATCATCCTACTAAAAACCCATTACACTAAATTCGATTACACCGGATTAGATACCGTTGCTTTGATTCATAATTTCCAAATTCATTCAGAATTTATTACAAGTACAAAACAAAGATCACAGAGCAACAAAAGCAAAGAAAAAGGAAAATCTGAGTTAGTACATTTTTAAATTCAAATAAATAAATATTCTTCTTGATTTGCTTACAAGCCTACTCTCTCAGTCTTTCTCTTGTAGCTGCTTTCTTGTGGTACGTTTTGCTTTCTATTTTTTCTCCATTTTCAATATAAGTTAGTGTTTCTTTCTCTAAACTTTTTTAAAAAATTCATGCTTCGGTCTTCCTTTTTGGTGGTTTTGGAAACAGGATTGCTAGATTTGAGCTCCGAAAGTATTGCATTTACAGGGTAACTATCAGATCTAGTTTAAATTTGTTAAATGTGAAATGCTTTCTTTTGTTTATTTTCCTTTTTGGCGCCATGCCTGTTACCTGTTGATTTCAATTTTCAGCAGATCAAGAAGTTTAGAGTTAATTACTTTAATTTCTTTAAGTTTTTGAAAATTGGTTTTGAATTCGTTGGGATTCTTCTTAGCTGATTCGGGTAATTCGCTTTGCTGAGCTTTTTTTCCTTCTTTTTTTGGGTGGGTGGGGTTGTAATTGTTTCTAAAATTTCTGTTTTATTTTTATGTTTCACTTTTGTAATGAAATCATTTAATTTAGTATGAGATAAATCTCAAAAACTACACATGAATTTTGATCCAATCTGTAATTTGATACATCAACTTTGATTTGGTGCAATTATAACTTTGATTGTGGTCCAAATGTATAAAACTTTAATTTAGGTTCTACTCAGTGGGGATCTTGGCATTAAGTTTTGGGGGCCTAAGTAAAATTTTAAAAACTTCGAGGTTTTAGTGAGGATTTTCATAAATTTTGGTAGTTCTAATTAGAACTTTCAATATTTTTAGAGGTTTTATGAAAATTTTAATATTTTTGAAGAGTCTAATTGAAATTTTAAAAAATTTCAAAGGTTTAATAACAATTTTAAAAAATTGTTTGGGGGAGCCAAGGCCCCCTAGGCCCTAATAAGGATCCGCCTCTGGTTCAATTGTTTAAAGGAATAAATGCCTCAATTTATTTTTATATTAGATAATATAATTATTTGTATCTCAATATGTATACTTAAAATGGTGCTAGATTGATGATTGTGTTAGTAATTTGCAAAAATTGAATGAAACTAATATTTTAGATATAAAATTGCATAAAATCAAAGCTCATGTATAGCATTTTACATTGAATCAAAGTTCATGTGTAGTTTTGAGATTTATCTCATTTAGTATTAATGTATGCTCAAGCTATTACGACATAGAATGATGCTGAAGTCGATTACAGGTATTTGCAGTTTCACGGGATCTTCATGTAATGGGAAAATCTCCCGGAAAATGGATTAAGACTGTGCTTTTTGGAAAGAAACCTTCCAAATCTAGTTATCCTAAAGGAAGGGAGGTAATATTTTACTGCTAATTACTACTAAACAGCAAATATCATGTTATTTATATTTGAAAGCAGTGGTAAATTCTTGTTTGCAATGCTGTTAATTAGAGTTTCCTATAAGCTAGATGGGGGACAGATCCATAGTCGGGGCTGTTGCCACCATTGAAATCCTAAAGGCCCTAGGAGAGTTGGAGTATATTTAATAAATAGCTAGATTTTACGTATACCCCACTGAAATTGAAAAGAAAAATGATATGCATATTACATGTTTATAAATGTTTATTGATTTGCTTTGCAAAATAATAAGGTCTTATTAGAAATCCTATCACACGTATATGTATGTGGAAACCACGAAATTAGAACACAAATTACAATAAATAGTGAAAGGTATAATTTGGAACTAACTAAAGTGATACAATTGTTTATCATGGATACAATTGTTAATAAATAACAAATATACAACAACTTTATATAACAAATATACTTATTAAAGTTTCATATAAAAAATAAAAATTGCTTTAATTTTGGTAAAAGAAAAAGTTTTATATGCATGGTGTTCTTGGTTCAAATTTCATTATGAACAAATTTTTATTTTTTTATAAAAAATCAAAAACACCAATAAAATCACTTAGCTTACTTTGCATATAAAAGAGTTTTTTTTGATAAATCCCTAACTGAGTTGGTGGCCGGTTGATGGGTGACACCAATTCAATAAAGGTCTTTATAAATAGTATAGATAAATAATTGATGGAGGTAATAAAATATGCCTGATACAATTAAAATGTAAATATTATATTAAAACAAAGCTTTTGTTTAATGATAAAGTTAATATTTTATTAACCTAAATAACATAGGTTCAAATAAAACTTCATGCAAAATTTTTATTAGGGTTTTTTTTAAAGAAATGAAAAGATTAAAATACTCTCAAATACTATAACTTTTTTTTAATTATGGAAGTGAATTTCCGTAATTTCATTGACTGAGTTGGTGTTTGGTTGACTCTTGGCACCAATTCAGTGAGGGACTTAAAGAATAGAATAGATATACAATTGATGGAGATAATAAATTGTGCATATTAAAATAGAAGTGTATAAAATATATTAAAATGAAGCTTTGGTTGAGTGATAAATTTAGTATTTTTGTTAATTCAATTGGATTTGGTTCAAATCTCACTATATACATATTTTATTGGTTTTTGTTAAAATGAAAAGACTAAAATACCCTCAAATAATGTAATTTATTTTAATTATATAGGGGTATTTCCATAATTTCCCTAACTGAGTTAAGAGTGACACCAACTCAATAAAACACAAATAGTATAGATTTGTAAATAATTAGTCTTATAATAATTTTATTTTGAGAGACCATAAAGAATTTAGAAAATAACCAAGTAAAAAATCTGAGATTTAGTTTTAAACGGTGGGGTGGGGCAAACTAATACAAATTAGAAGATACATTATAAATTAATTCCCTTAAAAAAATATATAAATTAATTCACTGCAAAATAAAAAAAGTTTTGTTTCTACGTAAAATAACAAATTAAAAACTTGTTAACAAAAAAGGAGATAAAAAGATACTAATGGTTTGGTCTCTTATTCCCATCCATCAATCAGAATATAATAACTATGCTCTATGTTTCTTCGTTGGACTGTTGTTTGCAGAAGGTTGACAATGACAGCCAGGTATTGGTTGCAGCCAGGGCATCAGAAAGTGATTTGGCTGTGGCTCCTCCCTTCTCTTCACAGCTCAATCCTCATACTACTGAGAGAGATGAAAGGAGATTAGAATTGGAGAACAAGGAAACTGCAAATATCTCACATGATGATGAGACATCACTGCCAATGAGTCAAGACATAGATTCTCTGAAGTTCACTCTTCAGGATTCACCTTCTAATCCTGAAAGGATAAAGCACGAACAATCGGCGACCCTGGTGCAGGCTGCTTTTAGGGGTTACCTGGTATTGTTATCCTATTCTTTGTGGATTTTTAGTATCAATTTTAAGAGTTTACATAACCAAGGAATAACCTTTAGCAGATATCATAGCCAAACTGACATCAGCTTTTTATGTGAAGGCTCGCCGAGCGTTCTGGGCACTCAAAGGGATTATAAGGCTGCAAGCACTTATTCGTGGCCACTTGGTTAGGAGACAAGCTATTTCTACTTTGTGCTGTATGATGGGAATTGTCAAGTTACAAGCTCGCGTTCGTGGACAAATGGTCAGACATTCTGATTGTGTCCACGAATTGCAGAAAAAATGCAATCAAATAAACCTTCTGGTAAATATGTTCGAGCACTCTTATCATCTGGGAACTTCTTTTAACAAATGCAGTCATCTTGGTTGCTAATCTTTTAAATTTGATTTACGATTGCTATTCTTGTCTTTCACATTTATTAGTTATACCTTATACCATTTCCGTTTACTTGGAATATTCTACTTCCAATAATCACTATATGCGTGATATGGTATATGTGAATTTTCAAGTGTAGATTGTTATTTCCACTTTTTTCACTCACTCTTTGTGCATTGAATTTGTATATACATTCAAAAAATAAGTAGGCTAGCTTCTTTTAATAGTTTAATCTTTTTATGGTTCTCTGGCAGGAGAGCAAGCTTGTAGTTTCTCTTGGATTTAATATGCCCTCACACATTGGAAAGTTGTCAGGACATGCTTTTGTTCGTAAGGTATCTAAGTATTTCTAATAAATTAACCGGAAATAATAGAATTATTAATACATGCATTCATATTGTCATGTTTTCTAATATTAATTTTGGGGTCAATGTGGTTTTGCTACTTGAATCAAATTGATTGATGGAAATACATAAAACTACTATTTTGTTCCTGTTCAGCAAGCTTCAACATGCTAAATTGCCTTCTAGTTCAGACAGTTTTCCATTGCATTAATTTTAGGTAGGCGCAAGAGTACTGCCTACCTTCCATAGTACCTTTTAGGAAATTGGAATCTGTGCACCCAGAAATATTGTTCATCGGAGACATTTGGCAGTAAGCATGCATTACTTTATTCTAACGTAAATCTATCATCTTTTTCTTTTCCTTTGTTTCTCCATGGCACCTACAAATGTGGGTTTTAAGAAGGGTTTGGCAAGTTGACCAATAGTTAGCTACCACCTATCGCTAGACATGATTTCTTAAATTGGAATATCATTTGAGTTGTCCCTGTCCTTTCACCTTCTTTTTCCCTATTAATTTGGGCATGTGACTTCTGTTTGTTTCTTTAGCTCATTGCTTCATCACCAACCGTAATGCCTTTGCGCCTCCGTTATGATGTTGGGGAACCAAATTCTGTCTGGATCTGGTTAGAGCGTTGGTCAGCATCCTGCTTCTGGAAACCAGTTCCTCAACCAAAGAAAATCTCCAACACTAAATTCCAGAAGAAGAAGGTTAATGGTCAAACTGTTGAAATGGATACAGGTCGAGCAAAACGTAGTGTCCGCAGGATTCCTTCCTCAAATATGGATAGTACGTCTGTTCAAGCAACCTCTGAATTTGATAAGCCCAAGTGTAACCCGAGGAAAATTTTCGGCCACCCAGCTGGGCCCGTGCAGGAAAACCCACAAAATGAGCTTGAAAAGGTTAAACGCAATTTGAGAAAGGTTCATAATCCTGTAGTAGAACATTCATTGCAGTCAGAGTTTGAATTTGAAAAGCTAAAGAGTTTGGAGAAGGTCTCAAGTACTCCGGACCTTGATATTGTAGAAGAGAGCCTGAAAAGGTCAGCTGAGAAGACTAGCAAAGAGGCGGCCATGACAGCTAATAATTCAGCTGATAAAATGAAGAAAGAGATGGCGCTGACAGTAAATAGCTCAGTTGAGAAGAGGAAGAAAGAAATGGCAATGGCAGTAAATAGCTCAACTGAGAAGATGAGTCGAGAGATGACAACTGTAAATATCTCAGCTGAGGGACTGAACAAGGAGATGGCTGTGACAGTGAATGGGTCATCCGAGATTATAAAGAAACAGGTTACCACAGCAACTTCAGAATCACCCGAGATTGAAACTATGCCATGGCCATTATGGATGAATGAGACAACGGATTCATTGCATGCTGATTGTGCTGCCGTTGACTCAAAGCCTTCGATAGATATAACTATTAAAGATGAGAATTCTCCCATAACAAATGTGGAGTTAAAGAGGAAGGACGGATCCGTGAATAATGAGCCGCAGCTCCAGAAGTCCGGCAAGAAAGCTTCTAATCCTGCAAAACAAGTTGGCACAGAAAATGGACATCAGAACAGTCCTGTACTGCCAAGCTACATGGGAGCTACTGAATCTGTCAAGGCTAAGCTGAGACTACAAGGCTCTCCTCGCTCTGGCCAGGATGGAGATGAAAAAAGTAACCTCAGTCGTCGCCAGTCTTTGCCATCCCCAGCCAATAGTAAACTCAGCTCACATTCACCAAGGACACAGAGACTGGTTCATTCAGGGAAAGTGGAGAACAAAAGAGACAGATCCGCTTTATCATCCCGAGATGGAAATGGTATAAACTGCTAATTATTGGTTAGAACTTATCAGTTCTACACATAAGTTGTCTGAAATTTCACAGGTCTCAATCACTCAGTTCATAGTAAAAGTACTATGGAGGCCCTTCTATCAGGAGCCAATCGCACTCAAAAATGGGTAAATTAGTCTTAATATATTAAACCAAAGAGCAAACTGGTGTTTTTGATAAAAGTTTTATCCATTTTGACTGTTAAAAATTGGTCTCTAGTAATTTCGTTAGCTAGTTCAGTTTTTAACAGTAAAAATGGATGAAATTTTTAACGGAAAAAAAGAAATTGCTCTTTATTTTAACATATTAGGGTTAATTTATCCAATTTTTAAATATATAATTTCTAGTACAAGAATCTCCTTTATACTTTAGCAAGGTCAGATATTACAATTTTTATTTTCCCAATAACATCTTTTTTTATGTTGGATTTTGCAGCGAAAGCAACACAAGTGGAGTGGAGGAGGTGATTTTGTGTTGCGTTAAGGGGTTGAAGATTCATATGCTTTGCGGATATTTGTATTTATTCTTTGATGTAGGATAAAAGAAGTATGCTATGAAACTGAAACAGGGTATTATACCCGAAGGTGTGTGCTGCTGGCCGATTGCCTCTAAAGTTTTCTTTTTCTGGGTGTTTGTGTATAGAAATAGAATACGGTTTGAACTTTCAGCTATTAAAATTTGGGTAAAGTACCTAAGTTGTCTGTATCTGTTTTTGTGGGTTTGTTTTTACAAAACTCTAATATTCAATGAAGATTTTGTTTTTATTGAAATCTTCTAATGCGATTTGTTGGTATTTACGAGAATATATTATTAACTTTGTTGATATGCTTTACAATAATTTATTTGTCTATCTATATTAGCTCAATTGTTAGCCACTTGGTACGATCAAATTTGCATCACTTCTTAATTCTGAAAGAAATCTTTTTTATCAAATATATTACGAAATTAAAATTTACAGATAACAGCCCGATGTTCTTAAACTTGTTGAGAATTGAGAATCCAAGAAAATTTAGATGCTTATATTATAAATTTTAGTCTTCTCTTTTCATATAAAGTAAATCAAATTTAGTAAAATAAATCATTAAACTTGATCATGGATTGAATCCATACAAAATTTTAGGCTCAAATCCTGCTTGGAAAATAAGTTTAAAGTTTTGCCTTAGCTCGACTCAAATTAAAAATGTTAAACCCGAGTTCATATATGTAGACATCTACATATCTACCCATCTATAAAGCAGGGGCGAAGCCAGAATAAATATTTAGGGAGGGCCGAATAAAATTTTAATTTTTTATGATTTATATTTGTAATAGGCCCATTTCACCCGGGCCTTTAGACTTATAAACTAAATGCAAAAAAACCAAAAAATAATAAAAATCAATAAAACAGTCTATAACCCCTTAGCCCATTACAAAACCCAATACCCAATAATAAAATTAAGCCCAAAATTTTACAAGCAGACACAAAAGAATAATAAACCCTAAGCCCAAACCATGCTTGCAGCAAACCCTAGCCCCGTCTACCCTCGGGCCGCAAGCAGCCACCAGTGACTTCACGCTTCACCCCCATAATGGCCTCCACACGCGCCACCCTCTAGCTGTACCTGCAACAGACTAACAAACGAAAACAACCACAAGCAATGGACAGCAAATAGCAACAAATGACAGCAATGAAATTTGGATTTCTTTTTATTTATTTATTTTATTTATTTTGGCTATAAAACTGAATGAAACGATGTAAAATAGAGAGAACAGACGCATATATGAAAAAAGAAATCAATTCAAAAAGAGTTTACCAAAGGTGATTCGTAGATTATGTCTCTGCTCTTATTCTTGTTTTTTTTTTACTTTATTTTGAATCTATTCGACGAATCTAAAAAAATAGAGGGTTTACCATTGAGAGTTCGCCTTCGGAGTCCTCATCTTCTTCGTCTAAATCGAAGTCTAAGTGAGGATTTCGGGGTTGAAATTGGCATATGTGGCTTTAATCGGTTTAGAACGGGCTTCGCTCACCGCCAATCACCGGTCACGGTAACGTGTGGTGGCTGGGCAGAAGGTTCATGGTTCAGCCGAATGAATAAGGAGAGGTTTAGTTTAGCTTTTTTTTTTTTTTATTTTGTTAAAGTGGCTGAATGATTGATTTTAGGTTTTTTTTTAGGCTTGACTTTGTATAGAGTTTGAAACGGTGCCGTGTAGAGGGGGGGAAGATCCGCGCGCAAGCCCGATCCATAGGCTGGATCCGTGCTTTGGCGCTTCGAATGGTCAATTTGCACGGCTAATCCTTCGCCTTCGCGCAGACTTTTAATTGATCCTTAGTTACATTTTATTTTATTTCAAATTTGTCCTAGAATTTGCATGTCTTTGCATTTTAGTCCGCGTCCAAACGCCATGTTTTGGGATCTGGAATATTTTCAGCTTTGATCCCTGAAAATTCGCGCGTATTGCACTTTAGTCATTATTTCAATTTCAATAGCTTTTTTTTATTAATTATCCCTCTAGTTTGATGTTATTTCAATTAAGTTTTTTTCATTTCAATTTGTATAATTCACTATTTTTTATATTTATTTGGCATTCATCTCTTAATTTTTTTATACATTTTAAATTACTTTGATAAATTACTTTATTTTTATTATAAAATTATTATTTTAAAATCACCTTTTATATATCATATTGTTTTAAAATTTTGTATAATCTTTAATTTAAATTACCTATATATTAGTATATATATAATTTATATTAAAATTAGTTTTATTTTATAAGCAATATTAATTCTAAATTATTTTTATTTTATAAGCAATATTAATTCTATGTTATTCTATATATATAATTTCTTTTAAATCTATTTATATATATTTCCTCTCAAATTTATTATGTATATAGTTTATTCTTTAAAAACATACTTTATCATATTTTTGTTATTTAAAATTCTTTCATGGACTATTACCCCATTATATATTATTTATGTTTTTTATTATTATATGTATATAATCAATTTTAAATAGATATGTTTTGTTTTTTAAAGATATTTTGTATATTATTTGCTCCAAACTTCTTTTTTTTTTCATAATGTTTACTTTAATCATCTATATATTATTAATTTATTGTTCTTCTATTATGTGTTGTTCATTTGTAAATTTTCATATATTTAATAGTTTTCAAATTGTTGCCATATTGTTTTGTATTTTATGTGTTGTTTTAGTTTTCATATTATTTCACATATTATTGTTTTATATCGTTTATTAGTCTTTTGTTTTATTATTTTAAATTTTATTCATCTATGTTCGAAACTTGTTATATTTTATTCTAATTTGTTTCTTGGATGTAAGATCGCGGTTATTGTGTGTATGTTAATTTGTTTTTATACTATTTTCATTCATTAATAGAGTTCTCTATCCATGTATATTGTTCCATGTTTATAATTTTGCCTTGTGTTCGCAAGTGTTGCTTGGTAATTTTCAACTTTTTGTTTTAAAATTAATTGTTCCATTTTATTTCAAGGCAAATTAATGCGTTTTGAGCTGATTTACAATTGTTTATTTGAAAATTCTCTATAACAAAGGTAATGATTGATGTTTGGGAATTCGAGGAATCGTGCCCTACCGTGCTGGGTTTCGATTTTCCGTTTGTCCAAAACAATCAAATATTCCTTTGAAATTTCATCCGTATTTTCTAAATTCTAAAACAAGGCAATGTTCAATGTTTGGAAATTTGAGAAATCGTGCCCTACCGTGCTGGGTTTCGGTTTTTCGTTGGACTAAATAATTGGGCATCCTTTTGTAATTTTCAACGTATGAGCTTTGGGAAGTAAAAAATTAATCGTGGTTTCGAAGGTATAAAGGATCATGTCCTATCGTGCTGGATGTGATGCTGTATTCCTTTGAAACAAGAGAATTTTGACGAGCAACTTGAGCCATTCAAATGTTTTAAAAGGAGCCATATTTCAAAGTATTTTAAAATTTTAGACATAAGGACAGTACCTAATAATTTGGTACCAATTTTGGGCGTAGTGAGGGTGCTAATCCTTCCTCATACGTAATCGGCTCTCGAACCCGTTTTCTCAAATTTACGTAGGCCAAAATTGATTTAAATGTAATAAAATGTTTTATTAGGTGATCCAATCACACCTAAACAAAAGGATTGGGGGCGACTCTACACTTTGTTTTAAAAGTCGATTCCCATTTTTTTTCTAAAATAAAAAAATGGTTTTGACAATATCTTTATAATTTGTAAAAGATTAAATCGAATTTTTATAATTTTAGGGGGGCCAAAGTACAATTTTACCTTTACTAATTTAAAATTTTTAAAAAATTTTAAGGAGCAAAGAACAAATTTACATTTTAAGGGGGCCGGGGCCCATGCCAGCCCCTTTGGCTTCGCCCCTGCTATACAGGTTAAGCTTGCGGAGCACAGAGCATCTATGTGGATGGTAAGGATGCAGTTGGCATATATTTTTCCTTGAAAATTTTAAAATTTTATAACCCTTTTATATGGAGGAATATCAGATAAAAATGCATCGAAGGGCATGTGGATCTAATTTGCTCCTATTGTGAGAATGAACATGAACAAGCACAACACACCCAAAGTTTCGGGGAATAAGATTGTTTGAAGCAAAGAAGTGTGGGAAAATTTTGTGAGAATATCAATTGGACTTTTGAACCCAAGGACACGTGTCGGAAGCCTATCAATACGATGGATAGTGGTTAATACAGCTTCACCACAGTATTGTTTGAGAACATTCTTGTGAAGCATTAATAGGAGATGACCATTATTTCGCTCAGCCATTCCATTTTGTTGTGGGGTGGTAACACTAGAGGATTCATGAATAATCCCTGTTTTTTGAAAGAATGGAGAAATGATTTGATTGAGATAATCCTTTGCATTGTTTGATTGAGATCTCTTAATTAGGGAAAACAATGCTAACATCAGATTTATTTTTCAAGAGGTAAAGTCATTTCACTCGAGTACAATCATCAATAAATAAAATAAACCACCTAATACTAGGAATATTTGAAATGGTAGAAGGCCCCCAAATATCACTATGAATGAGAGAAAAAGGAACAAAAGTTTTTTTATTGCTTATTGGAAAGGAATCATGTTTGTACTTGGCAAGTTCACAATCATTACAATGAAAGGCTTCAGAAGTAAGACCTTTATATGAAGAAGAAAACATCAACATGAATACTCTAAAAGATGGATGACCTAAACGACGATAATGAAGCAAAATTTTATTTTGGTTTGACATGACAGACTCGGAAAAAAATAATGTAGATATGAGATTTTCAACACATGTTATACTGCTTTGTTTTCCCAGGAAGTAGATACTGTCTCTCTGACTAGCACGTCCAATCATCTTCTTCGTGTCCAGTGCCTAAAAGACGCAATGTGAAGGGAAAAATGTTACACTGCAATTTGAATCTGTGGTTAATTTTTGAATGAAAATAAGGCTTGCAAATAGCTTTGGAACATGAAGGACATTTCTTACTGTAAGATTCTTGTTTATGTAAATATCCCCTTGGCCAGCTATGTTGCTGACGGATTCGTCGACTATTATGATATTTTTATGGCTACAATTCGGAGTATAAGAGATAAAATGTTTGAAGGAATAAGTCATATAGTCAGTGGATTTGGAATCAGTCACCCACATGGGAGGAGAATTGTTTTTTGAGACATTAGTACAAGAGGAAGAAGAAATACTTGAAAACATCAATGAACAAGTACCTGTCAAGGTTGCCTTCTCAAACGATCCCAAAAAGGTTTTTAATTTTTCAATTTCTTTGATGTTAAATTCAGGAGCAGATTTCTTAAAATCTTCTTCACTAGTTGACAAAGTACTCACCATATGTGCCCCGACTTCAATCATTCAGACTTCGATTGGGTTTTTCATTGGGCTTGCCATGAAATTTCTAGCATCTCTTTTTGGTGTGACGATGCTTCTTACAATATGTGCAGAATAGTGAATTTTGATTGAATGGTTTGGTTGAGTCCCCTCGAGTAACTAATGAAGGAGTGTCCGTCTCTTTCAATTCTATGGCTTTGGTAACAAGTGTAGAACCATCTCCCCCTTGAGGTTTAATTATAACATTTCGACGTCCCTTTTCAGCACGTATAATAGAGATTGTCTCATTCAGAGATGGTAGGTCCAAATTTTCCAAAATTTGCACTCTTATAGCATCAAATTCAACATTTAATCCTGCAAGAAAATCATAAATACGATTTTTCTCCACAAATCGCTTTAGAATTGCTGTATCTTCATTGTAGTGCATTTGGATGCATTGATGATGGTCCATCTTTTGCCACAAGCCTTGTAAGAGACTCGAATATTCAGTGACAGTCCGTGTCCCTTATTAAGTTGTTGAAATTTTCATCTTAATTTTGTAGATTTTTGTAGCATCATTAACCTTGGAATATGTTTGTCGAAAAGCTTCCCAAATCTCCTTGGCAGTTTTGAGAAACATGCATGTATCACTAATTTTTGGCAGCAGCGAGTTCCATAACCATGACATCACCATGCAGTCTTGTTCATCCCATGCGCAAATTTGGGATCGTCCTGCAAAGGACTTGTGCCCATTAAATGGCTTAATATTTCTCTGCCCTTTAGAAAAGTGCAGACCAATTGTGACCGCTTCAAGTAATTCTTCTCATTCAATTGATATACGGCTTGAATGTTCTACAAATCTTCGGTTGTAACAGTGACAATATTCTCGAATGTAGGGGCACTCGTGACAGGACTAGTGATTCCAACAGAGCTTTTGGGTGATTTCGACATGATTGATTGAATGGAGAAATAGATACAAACAATGCAATTATGAGAGAGAATGGAACAACGATTGAGAGGAACAGAGAAGATAGAACTTGGTTGGGTATGACCAGAGAAAAGAATAGAAAAAATTTAGAGTTTATCAAGAAAGAGCCAATAGCTCTGATATCAGGACAAAAATCATAAGAGAAGAATGAAATTTATCATCACTAAATCAGGTTACAGCCTTAGTTTATAGACACAATTGTCTAGCTTAAAAATAGTAATTAACTCCCTAAAAATAGGAAACTCCTAAAAATATGCAACTTCATAAGAAAATCTGTATCTAACCCTAATTCCTAGATATCAAGAAATTGTACACGATTTTCTATAACTACACAATCTTTCCAAATAAAGCTACATAATTCGACATAATTTAACGTACTATTACTCTTTTTGTTTTTACTTAATTTCTTATAAATTCCTTAACGTTTTGAGTAACCTTTTACAAATTAAGTAACATTCCTATATTTTACAAATTACCTAGTTCTTTTGTTTTAATTAGCACTATAAGATTTTTGAACTTTGTTTTGGAAGCATAAAATTTATTTTATATAGAATTTAAATATTTTTATATTATTTTATAAAAAATGATTTATCATTTATTTTTGTAAATAAAATATTGATTTTGCTCCGAAAATGTCATGTTAGCATCTCATGTTTGTACCAGCTATCAAGACGAGCGAAGGGCGTTACACATTTCTAGTCAATTTTGTAGTTTATTTTAATAATTTGGTTGAATATAATAAAAATGTTAATCAACTTTAAGGAACTTTCTATTTTGGGAAAGTACTAGCTGCATTAAGGATTTTGGAGCTTTTTTATAGTAGAAATGATAAGGTTTTAGGAAATCATTATCATTTGGGCGGTCAGAAATGATAGGAAATGTGGGGTTTCTAAAAATGTTGGAAGAGCCCATGTTATACTAAATAGTTCACAAAATTTTTGCATCCAAAGCATAACTTAAAAAAATTTGAGGTAAACAAATATTTATAAAATTTGAGTTACAACTGATACAATGTCTTGAATTTAAAGGAGTTCCTTTTATTCTCTTCTTCCATGAAGCTTCAATCAAAGGATTATCAAAGCCGTGATATTGGATGGATGTAGTCCGCTTTAAAGGTCGTGAAGACTTATCTTAAAGAACAAGTTTGATTTCTTTTGTGTTGACCTAATCAGATTGGGGAGAACTTTGACATGAAGGTCTTCAATGGATGGTTCTGGTTCAAGGACATTCTAGACTTGATATTAAAGAGAGCTTAACATCATATTTTGTTGATTGAACAAGACCAAAGAGTAAATTTTGAGAATTCTTAGGAACTATAGTAGAGTTTTTCATAAATTTTTTTCTAGTGCTTGTTCCTTTCCAAATTTCTTTCTATTTTGGATAGAGTTCAGTTTACAAAATCTTCTCCTCATATGAAATTTTGTACTTTTGAACCTTTGAACTTGTGCTAAATGATTTATAAGTGATCATTTTTCATAGTACTAATGAGAGAGTTCTTGTAGAATATGCTCTCTTTAGATAAATGGTCTACAAAGATCACCTCTTCTATTTAATCTCATGATTAATTTAAATGAATTAGGGATTGGATAATCATTGTTATTTACTCTTGGTTCATTTAATTTGATTATAGATAATATAAACCTCAAAGAACATGATCTCTTAATAAAAGGGTTCTAAAAGGCTTATTTTTTCATTTTTATCTTAATTAAGTTAAATTAATTATATATAAATAATGATGACACATTACAAAATTTGATTGGTTCGAAATTTTCTATCTTTTATAAATATCAATATTTTATCTTTAAATTAAGAATAATATATTTTTCTTATCAAATAATAAAATTAAAATAACTAAAATTAAAAAGAAAAAAAAACTTATCCAATGCCTCAAGATTTTGAAATGTCTAGATGTACGGGAAATGTTGCTACTTATAGTTGTTGTTTGCTTAAATATGAAAATGGTTAATGGAAGTGTTTGACTATAATGACTACCATGGCTTGGTACTGCTAAAACCTATGCAAATAAAAACACAAAAAACCAAAGATTTGTTTATGCAATTCAATTTCCCTATGTTTGCGGAGCCTAGCTTAGTGAGTAATTCCATTATCTTTAATCCATAATACAATAAGTGAATCATGTTGGAAAAATTGTAATTTATGGGAGCTTTGAGGCATATTCTCAATAGGTAAAGGTGGAGAGTTGAATCATAAAATTATGGTTTCATATTCTACTTCATGAGACCTTTACAACGGTATATCATATGCTCAAAATAGTTGAGTGATGAATGAGAAATTGATGCTCAAAGTAAGCTACTTGGAAATATTTGTTGAGAAAAAGTAAAAGCTTAGATCCCACATTGGTTAAATACCAAGTGTGAGATCTGTATATATATGGGAGCCCTCTTAAAAAGTAATTGAATGGCTAAACTTGGATCTTTGCCTCGTGTGCAAGGGGAGATGTAGGTCCAAACCCACATGGGTTGGGGCGCCATCTTACAACGTGGGCGATGCGAAATGTCTAACCCAAAATGAGCGTGTTGATATTTTAGCCCAACACAAAATTAATTTTTCCTCAGCAGACATACAAAATCTGTTTATAAAAGGATATTTATCTTATTTTATTTGATTCCAATCAATTTGATTTAATTTTAATCAAATTGATTTATTGGCTTCTTTAATGACAGATTTTGTGGAAATTTCCTAAATTCCACTATACTGAATGCTTATAAAAGACTATGAATTCTGTAGAATTTTTTCCTATACTCATACTCTCTCACACCGAATTTATTTTACTATCAAAATTCTTCTTTTCCTCTCTATATTTTCCAACGTTTTGGTAATAGAAAAAGGAAACGTTTGTTCGTTGATCGCTACAGAGGTACTACTGCTTTGATCATTGTGTTGTTGTATCTTACAAGACATTCGACCAACGTTTCTCCAAGTACTGTAGAAGCGGTCAAATCTGTATTAAGAAACTGTGTTAAACAAGCTTCAACGTTTAGTAAATCTGTATTCCTCTTTTCGATTTCAACTTTTTGTTACGATTTTTATTGGTTCACGTATTTGACAATTTAAATATAAATTATTCTATTTATATTTTATTATATATATAAATAATTGTTTATTTATATTTATATATTTTGTTCGCTAATGTGTTTTGTCCAACAAATCACACTTTATCACTCCCCAAGTATAAAGATCCCACATTTGTACCTAAAAACTAGAACACTCACCTTCAATCCTCTCCCTAAGAACTTGAGTAGTAAACACTCAATGTTTACAAATAAATTTGCACTTACTAAACAATTTCTCAATGAACAGACTCCAGTGCTCTTAATATGCTCTCATACATAACCTAGACAAGTCTCTAAACATATATCAATTGTGGCTTGCTAACATTGAATCTAAGTGAATACAAAATAACTTCTTGAAAATAGCAATTACAACATAAACATTCAAAACATAATTAATAGAAGATATGATCTTCAAGAATCAACAACACAATCTCGATCAACCTCCACATTTCAATGGTTGAATTAATTCACTTGAACCAAATCCAATCTTCAATAGTCACAAATCAGTTTCCATAGGTGTAATATCCTTTTCATATATTCAATTCAAAATATCATATAAAATACGATACAATACTTAAATTTTCATATTTACATGCTCATTCAGGGTATCCGAACCTACCTGACTAAATTGCAGAAATACTAAGATTTAGGGGCATATTGGTAATTTAACATTTTCCCAAATTTCACCCAATCTTAAATTGATAATTTCATTCAATTTATTAATTTAGATAATAAAACAATTTATTCCCTTCAATTTAGTCATTTTTGATATTTTTACAAAGTTGCCCCCTAAATTTTTACTTTTATTCAATTTAGTCCATGAGATTAAAACATGCAAATTAGCCATGCTAACTAAATATTCACATATATTTTTCCTCCTCTCCTCTCCATTCCACATCCTTAATGTATACAACATTCTTGTAAGTACGATTTCACAATTTACTTATTAATGCTCACATCAATCTGTTCACACGAGTCATAGTCACTCAATTATTTATAATTCGAGCTAAAGAGCTCAAAATTAAGATCTGTAAATTTTCCCTAAAACTAGACTGACATATCATTACACCATAAAATTTTAAGAATTTTTGGTTTAGCCAATTAGTACAGTTTATTCATTTAAATTTCCCCTGTTTCATTATCCAACAGTTCTGACCTCTCTTCTCTAAAAATTAATTATATCACAGTACAAAACTCGGATAATGTTCCCATTGATTTCTATTGAAAATAGACTCATTAAGGATTCTAAATATATAAATTTGAGACTCTAATTAATTTTCTCCAATTTTTGGTGATTTTCCAAAGTCAAGATAGGGGAACCCGAATTCATTCTAACATTGTCTCACAAAATTTATTATATCTCATAATTTACAAATCCATTGCTTACATCGTTTCTTCTATGAAAAACTAGACTCAATAAGCTTTAATTTTATATTTTATTCATCTTCTAATTCGATTTCTACAATTTATGGTGATTTTTCAAAGTTAGTCTACTTCTGCTGTCCGATATTGTTTTAGTTCAACATGTTTATTACCATTTTTCCTCTAAATTTCAAAGGTCATACAATTCAGTCCTTGCTCAATTAGCCCATCTATTAAGCTAATTTTTCTCAATTAACATTTTATTCCATCATTCTAAACTATTACACAATCTTTGAAAATCAAAATTTTAACACTAAACCTTAATTCACAACTTTTTCACAATTAGGTCCTAAAATTAATTTCTATTGAAATTACTTGATAAAATCATCAAACAACAAAATCAAAGCTTAAAATTCATTTTATTTCATCATAAACAGCTAACACTTATCAATGATAGCTTTTAATTTTGTTCATAAAATCAAAAACTAATGAATTAAACACTTGGACCTAATTGTAAAAGTCACAAAAACATAAAAATCTCAAAGAAAAGGGTAAGAATTGAACTCACATATGTCAAAGTATGAAAAACCAGCAGCTTTCAGACCTCCCATGGCATTTTAGCTGAAGAAAAATGATGATATCTCTAGATTTTTCAAATTTGTCTTGTTTTATATGTTTAATTTGCAAAATTTCCCATTTTGCCCTTGTTTCTCCTTGTCTTTTTTGCTGATTTTCTTGCCCAACCGTCCAGCCCATACAATTTGAGTCCAATTTTCTTTTAAATCTCTCCTTTTTAATCACTTAAACTATTTAATCACAATTTAATAAATTTCACACTATTTTCAATTTAGTCCTTTTTAATTAATTGACTAACCAAACGTTAAAATTTTCTAACGAAACTTTAATACTAACTTAATAACACTCCATAAATATTTATAAAAATATTTATGGCTCGGTTTATAAATCCTAGGTCTCGATACCTCGTTTCCAACCAAATTTACCTGATTAATTCTTTTAAAATCGCAAAATTCACTAATTAAAAATAATTCTTTTAAGTTCGCGCTTGGCATATAATTATTATTTGTTAAAATTTCTAAACTTACTCATCGGATTTAGTGATCTCGAATCACTGTTTCCGACACCACTGAAAAATTTGGCTGTTACAATAGATAGACCATAGTATCTTCAAAATATCAACATATTTACTACTCCAAAGGTTTTGCTTCATTAAATTGCTAACACAAATATAACAAGAAATCTGATTGCCTCACTGGCAATCTGCAGAGGACACTACCAAGTGCCACTTAATACATTTAGCTCATTTTGTCTCAATTAAATAGAATATGAACGACGTTCATGAGAATACCAAATTATACCATCTACTACATGTTGGAAAATTTAGACATCACATATATAATAAGGTTAATTACATGTTATTATTTACTATCATGAGAGGTTAGCCCAAATTAAAAGTGATCTAATTTGGTTAGAATTTTATTGGGCTTTTAATTATTAAATAAAGTATAGGCCAAATATGTGTAGATACTCTTCTAATCAAATTCTAATTAATGATGGGCTAATTAGAATTTGATGCTAATTAGAATTTGATTAGAACTAATATGCTAAGGTTATAAATATTAGGGTTATGGTCCCCAAATTATACACAAGATATCTTTTCTAATATCCCATCATTAGGAAAGAGAGAGCAGATATTCTCTGAATTTCTTGTGTGCTAATTTGGAAGATTAAATCTCCAAGTTCCAGAAAGTTTCAAGGAATCCATGGATTCAGGTATTGTTCCGCATCTAGTTTTATTCTTGATTTGTTCTTAATGATTTGACATGACAAATCCTGGTTTATTAAGTTATATTGTAGATTTATTTTATAAATTATAACAAGTGGCATTCGAGCCTCGCCATATCGAATCATTGGGAATTGATTCAGGTTCTTCATTTGAATAATTAATTCATGAAATTTCATGGGTTTTATATTTCAGATATATATGTTGTTTTTTGAAGATTTATATTAAAGTTTTTTATTATCTTGAATTCATATAAATTTTTTTTGGGTGATTTTCAAATTAATAGATTCAATTATAAAGTTTAAAATATTTGTGTAATATTATTTGATACCTACGCTTTTAAGCTTTATTTAAAAATATTGTGATTCAGTTCCTGTGTATTTGCAAGGCATGTGATTATTATTATTTTAATCTATATGAAATTTAATATATATATAAATATATATATATAGAAATTGATTCATATATATGTTTTGTTTGTTTATATAAATATATAATATATGCATGCTTTGATTGGTTTAATGTTTTAGAAAATTATATATATATGTGTGTTTTATCTTTTAATTTGATTGAAAGATGAAATTAAGGTAAATATTTTGGAACAAATAAATTCAGATTTTGGCTTTTAATTAAGGATATCTAATATTTTAAATAAATTAGTTGAAACAAAATGCCGCCAAAGTGACCTCTTTTGTGTAGATTAGTTTATTTGAAGTATTAAGATGGTTATATGTTTTTGTAATTCATGTGTTTATTGATTGACCCAAAGGTAAGTTAATATTTGATAGAATTACAACGACATCTATGGTGATAAATGTGTGACAATTATAAGGTATTTTATGTGAGTAATAAGTTAGTCCAAAGATTAATTCATTGCTTGACATAGTTTATTATCAATGTTTGATGCTACAACAAGAGTACCGCTTACTGTTAATATTACTGTCCAAAGACTTGATATTAATGTAGTGTTTGGTATCTTGAGATGGGATTAGCCATTATCTTGAATTTATTGTTTACTTATAAAGCTTGTTTTTGTTCTCTATTCAGCTAAATCATCTACTGCTGCCACAATATCTGCTAATATAAATTATATACCCATGCTTAATGGAACTAATTTTAAAGAATGGAAAAGGCACTTACTTATAGTGCTTGGCTGTATGGACATAGACCTTACACTAAGGGAAGAACAACCTGCACCTCTCACTGCAGAAAGCACCCCTGATATTAAGAGGGACTTTGAGAGGTGGGAACGTTCAAATCGCATGAGTTTAATGATCATGAAACACAGCATTCCAGAAGCCTTTAGGGGCACAAAATCTGAAGAGATTACTCAAGCCAAAGGTTTCCTTGATGAAATTGAGAAACGTTTTGCTAAAATGATAAGGTTGAGATAACATCACTTTTGACTTCTTTGATGTCTATGAAGTATAAGGGTCAAGGAAACGTAAGGGACTACATTATGGAGATGTTCCATACTGCTTCAAGACTTAAGGCACTTAAGATCAAGCTTTCTGAGGAATTGCTTGTTCTTATGGTTTTGGTATCGCTTCCTGCATAGTTTAACCAATTTAAAATTAGTTATAACTGTCAAAAGGAGAAATGGACCCTAAATGAGCTCATTTCTCATTGTGTGCACGAGGAAGAAAGGTTGAAGCATGATAAGTCTGCAAATGCTGATTTGGCCAATGCCCCTAAGGACAAGGGCAAGAAAAGAAAATATCAGAATGAAGCTGCTAAGGGTCCAGCTCAAAAGAAACAACAACAAGCTACAGAGAGTTGTTTCTTTTGTAATAAGTCTGGACATGTAAAGAAAGATTGTACCAAATATCATGCTTGGCGTGTAAAGAAAGGTACAATTCTTAATTTGGTCTGTTCTGAGATTAATTTAGCTTCAGTACCTAGAAACACTTGGTGGATAGATTCTGGTGCTACCAGTTACATAAGTGTTTCTATGCAGGGTTGCCTGAGTTACTGAAAGCCAAGTGATGGTGAAAAACACATCTTTGTGGGCGATGGAAAATCGGTAGAAGTGGAAGCAATTAGACATTTTAGGTTGTTATTAGGAACTGGTTTTTATTTGGATTTAAAACACACTTTTGTTGTACCGTCATTTAGACAGAATTTAGTTTCTGTTTCTTCGTTGGACAAATTTGGATATTATTGTTCATTCGGAAACAATCAATTTAATTTGTGTTTAAATTCAAATGTTATTGGAACTGGTTATTTAAATACTTATGAGAACCTTTATTTGCTAGAAACAGTTGCATTCTATAATGAAATCTTGCATGTGGAATCACGTGGTATTAAACGTAAATTAAATAAGGAAAATTCAGCATCATTATAGCATAGGCGCTTAGGTCATATCTCAAAAGTTAGAATTGAACGCCTTGTGTCTGATGGTATTTTAAAGTCCCTTGACTTTATAGACTTTGATGTTTGTATCGATTGCATCAAGGGAAAACAGACCAAAACCAAGAGATTGGGTGCCAACAGATCTTCAGACGTCTTAGAATTAATTCATACAGATATTTGTGGGCCATTCCCTATGGCATCATGGAATGGTCAACAATATTTCATAACATTCATAGACAACTACTCTCGTTATGGGTACCTATATCTCATTCATGAGAAATCTCAGTCTTTGGACGTGTTCAAAACTTATAAAGCTGAAGTTGAGAATCAACTCAACAAAAGGACTAAAAACGTCAGATCTGATCGTGGTGATGAGTACTACAGTAGATATGTTGGCTCAGGTGAACAATGTCCAGGACCATTTGCGAAATTCCTAGAGGAATGTGGTATTGTCCCATAGTACACCATGCCAGGATCACCAAGTATGAATGGTGTAGCTGAAAGACGAAACAAAACTCTTAAGGATATGGTAAGGAGCATGATTGCTCATTCTACCTTACCTGAGTCCCTCTGGGGAGAAGCATTAAAGACAGTAGCTTACATTCTGAATAGAGTACCCAATAAAGCAGTTGCAAAAACACCTTACGAGCTTTGGACAGGTCAAAAGCCTAGTCTAAAGTACTTTCACATTTGGGGATGTCCAGCTGAGGCAAGGCCTTATAGGCCACATGATAAGAAATTGGACTCCAAAACAGTAAGCAGCTACTTTATTGGCTATTCTGAGTGATCTAGGGGCTATAAATTTTATGATCCCATAATAAGGAATATTTTTGAGATAGGAACTGCAACATTTTTTGAGGATGTTGAGTTTGGAGGGAGAAATAAGGTTAGAGACATTGCTTTTGAGGAGCAATTGGATTCTAACTCGATTTCTACTATCACTTTTGACGATGTTTAGGTTCTTATACCTATCATTGATCAAGAAGTGAATCCAGAACCTCTACAAGACAATGTTGAACAACTTCCCATTCAAAATGAGGTAATTGTTCCAGAAGAACAAACTCAACAACCTCAAGAACAAGTGTAACACCCCCTACCCGTATCCATTGCCGGAATAGGTACGAGGCATTACCGGAGTTTATTGAACATTTTCAGATAATTCTGAGTCATTTATTATTCATATTTTGAAAATAATCATAACGTCTCTCTATTGGGCCCTTGAAGCCCCAAACATACATTAAAAACCAACCGGAATTAAATCGGGATCATAAAAAAATTTCACAAAATCTTAAATATTTTCATCTAAATACTTACCATTTCAATGCTTCTTATAATTAAACATGTTATCATTCAATCAATAGCTTGACACTTGTCTAAGCGTCAAACAACATCATTGTTAGTATACTGGCACATATTTCATATAAATTCAACATTGATATACTTATTTTCTCGACATGTCACGCTTGAGTTTAATAATTGTCTTTACTTACATAATTTCCTTGTATCAACATATCAAAGATAATCATATATGTACATGTCATGAAACATATCATTCTCTTACCATTTCTTCATAAGTATATATCAATCATTTCATTATATCAATATTTCATGCTCCATCATTTCCATTTATTTTATGTATATTTGTTCCGGTAAAGTTTATATTAAACTTAACATAAGTTATATTCCATGTACTTATTCTTATTTCGTTTATCTATCTTCATAATTATTTCATACAACTATTTTGTACATACATTTCCATATGACCAGTTCTTGTAAACATTTCACACAACCATTTCATATAACCATTCGTCATCTGATACATATTACCTGAATATCAATTGTTCAATAGATGTCATCGCGTCTCCCATCCACGGTCTTATTTATCTTTGACATGATGCCATAGTGTCTTTCAACTATGGTTTTACTCATTTTCTATCAGGTTGCCATGGTATCTTTCAACCATGGTCTTGTTTATTTCATGTTACATTGCCATGGTATCTTTCAACCATGGTCTTATTCATTCCTGTCATGTTGCCATGGTATCTTTCAACCATGGTCTTACACATTTTATATCCTATTGCCATGGTATCTTTCAACCATGGTCTTACATGTTTCATATCATGTTGCCATGGTATCTTTCAACCATGGTCTTACACATTTTATATCCTATTGCCATGGTATCTTTCAACCATGGTCTTACACATTTCATATCATGTTGCCATGGTGTCTTTCAACCATGGTCTTATACATTTCATTTCAGAAAGCACACTCCCGCGAACCTCATCCTTACAGCAGGATTACCAGTCCAGGCTAAATCCCCTATAATATAAACTCATAGAGTATTGTCGGGATTACCAGTCCAGGCTAAATCCCCTGTAACGACAATTACTCTAATGAGCTTGGATCTGAATTACCAGTCCAGGCTAAATTCAGACCCTAATTCGGATTACCCGTCTGGGCTAAATCCATCTTCCACATATTCTTCGGGAGGGCTATGTCAGGATAGGATCACCCGTCCGGGCTAGATCCTTTTTACCGTCAATTCCTTTTTAGAGATCCATCGAAATTTCCTTTCATTCAATTGAGATTTCTTCCCCTTTTTATCAAATATATCAATGTTTCATAAATTTTCATACAATGAACTTTCAAATCATATTCACATCAATAACATACATTTCAAGCATTTAAGAATATAATTCAAGTTACATGAACTTACCTCATTGCTTGTTTGTGTTTATAATTTCATTAATCCGATATCTTTTCTTTTCCACGATCAAGTCTCGTATTTGAGTCGTCCAGATCTTTATAAATAAATTTGATCATCATTTTTATTCATTTCATATTCTACTGCATTTAATTAATGCTCTAGGCAAAATTACCATTTTGCCCCTAAACTTTTAATTAATGACGATTTCATCCTTAGGGTCAGGAAAATAAAATTCTTGCAATTTAATCCTTATTTCCAGCTATTATTCTTATACATATTGATAACAGTCCATGAATTCTATAAAATATCAGAATTTTCCATAATTTCAACTCTTTTCAATTTAATCCCTAAAACATGTTTTCCCCCGATCTTGAACTAAATTAATAATTTTATTCAATTTTATAATTTAAATAATAAAATAATCCATTTCATGCAATTGGGTCATTTCTGACATTTTTACAAAATTACCCATAAAGTTTTAATTTTATTCAATTTAGTCCCTGATCCTAAAATATGCAAATTAGCCATACTAGATGAATATTCATACATATTTTCCTCCTCCTCCTCTCCATTCCACATTCTTAATGTATATACACACTTGTAAGTAACATTATCTATAATTTTTATTATTTACTTTTATGAATATTCAAGTTGTCTATCTGCGTCATAATCACTAAATTATTTATATCTGGAGATATAAAACTCAAAATTAAGATCTGCTAATTTTCCCTGAAACTAGACTCATATATCTTCTTTCCATAAAATTTTTAGAATTTTTGGTTAAGCCAATAAGTACAGTTTATTCTTTAAAGTCACCCTTATTATGCTGTTTGACAGTTGTAACCCTTCTTCACTAAAAATTAATTATCTCCTCAGAATTCAGATGGTGTTCCCGTTTGTTTCTCTTGAAAATAGACTCATTCAGGATTATAAATATATAGATTTAAGCCCATAATTATTTTTATCCAATTTTTTATGATTTTACAAAGTCAGAACAGGGGAACCCGAAATCATTCTGACCTTGTCTCACAAAATTCATCATATCTCATGATTTACAATTCCATTTCTTACATCATTTCTTCTATAAGAAACTAGACTTAATAATCTTTAATTTCATATTTTATTCATCCTATAATTAGATTTCTACACTTTTTGATGATTTTTAAAAGTTAGACTACTGCTGCTGTCCAAAACTGTTTTAGTGCAAGATATTAATTACCATGTTATAACACCCTTATTTTCTTTTTCTACACCATTTCTCATCACTTTCTCTTATTTTATCTTCACTAACATAACAAGAATATAAGACCTTATGTAAGAAAACTCTACTATTACATTATTTCCATGCTTTGTCAATAATAACAAACTTAAAAACATATTGAAATCTTGATGTACTTACCTTATTCTATTGATACGAATCTTTAACTTGATTTTCTCTCTCCTCAAGCTTCTATTTCTTGAATCCAACTTGATATTCTAACTCCTCATGGTCTCCTTAACATTTTTCTCTCTTAGTAGCTATGAAAATTCTTTTGATTTCTAGGTGAAAATGGTGAATTTTTGGTGGAAGGACCAAATTGTAAAGAAAGAAAACTTCTTTTCTTCTTCCTCTCT